>NW_017802580.1:332353-334096 GCF_001625305.1 Branchiostoma belcheri
TGTGTGTGTAAGAAAGTTTATTACAGGTTCTTGCCCGGAGACTAATAGCGGGTAGGTGTAGCATAAAATAAAAGAACAGGATGGAAAACGGAATTATAACAAAATAATACGCATATTCTCTAGTCTGTTCTGACACTGAATTCTAAGTTTTTTGGTTCCACACATTTCTTCATTGACACTGGAAGACAAATGACCCCGCTTTAATACTAAGAGAAAATGCTTTCTTTTTGCCTGTTAATGGAGAAATTATGATGGCATCTGTTGGACTTTTCAAACAGGTCATTTCTTTTATATACACAAAGTTATGTAATGTACATAAAGTACATTATCCTTTATTGCTTCGTAGTAATTGTATAATAGTAATAAAAGTAAGATAAGGCCCACAAAAGGGCCTGCTGAGATCAACCTTCCTAGAATCTTCGAGCAACAAAGTACCATCCATTATCAGTTGGAAATGGTTTATCAAAATATGAAACAGATATAGAAATTTTTTTCTTCCCTTTTCTAGTATTTTTAGTGTAGTAATTTACTCACTGCATTTAATTTAGTAAAAATATTTCTATCTGTGCCATACAAATGACGACTTACAATAAAATGTCTAAAGACTTTAAGTTTTCAAGGGTTACTAAATAGCATTTTATATACGTGTTATCATCATCTTTTCCGTGGATTCAATTTAGCTACATTGAAAGACGATTCGGATATCTGAGAGAAGATGCTATTTCATGCACTTAAAAAAATTAATTCTTACTCATTGAAGGTCGATAAGGATATTGTGTATTGAATCCCCAAGGACGATCTGACATGGATCATACATGCTCAAGCACGAGATACTGTTGATCTATTAAATGCATTCAATGGTAATGCAAATTCCGGGGAAAATGCAATGTTGCTGTTTTGTATTGTAGGCTGGTTAGGCTAAGAAAAATAATAAAGAGGCACCACGATTTTAAACGATTTAAGTATAAATATGTGGTAAGGAACGGAAGAGAATGACAATACTAGACATATTTCCTCATAGAGATTTTTTTTCGTTTTGCCGTCCTGAGAGTGCGATTTCTTCGCACAAAATGTTTGTTTGCCAGTACATTAAACGTGTGCTGAACGTAAATAACATATCTGCGTCAATGCACGGGTTTTTATTGCCAAGATGACGTTTGTTATCCCCAAGGGACCGGTTGTTATCACCAAGGGACCGGTTGTTATCACCAAGGTACCGGTTGTTTACGTAATCCCGGCTTACTATTGCATCAGTGGACTTTTGTAGGATACATCAGTCGACTTTCTTCTAATTTCTTCCTTGAATATCCTGATATAATTTGTACCAATTTTTGTGTGAAAAATATGTGTATAGATTTTTACGACTTGTAAACTTTATCTTTTGAATATATTTTATCTGACCCTTCCCTCGTGATCCGAATAAAAAGTGACATGCAAACCTTTTTAAGATTATCATTAATAAAAAATGATTAAAACAAATACAAGGATTACCAGAATACTTATAGGAACACGGCAATTTAATTGCATGCATGCATTTTTTCGCACGATTAAAAAAAGTTTTTCAGCTATAGGAAATAGCTATATATTATATTTATATATATTATGTTCCTTCATTAAATTAATATTGTCCTTGTAAAAGTGGCACAGATGAGGTGGCCATGAGTGTAGTTGTAGAAGTAAAACTAGTTCGGTACCAGTGTATACATTAGCCTCCTTTCCAGGCGTTCCCGGATCGGCCTTCGT
>NW_017802580.1:334116-418053 GCF_001625305.1 Branchiostoma belcheri
CCATGTAGGGTTGCTAGCCGGAGCTTCTATTGCGTGCGATCTACGTGTGATCAGAAAATACCCCCCCCCCCAAAAAAAAGGCCGATCCGGGAACGTCTGAAAAGGAGGGTATTATACATGAGGAAAGTAACACTGGTGAGATATCATCGTGTGTAGTTATGGAAGTGGAACTAATGTGCTATTCTAAGAACTGACACCAGTGCAGATGTTCGTAATTATATTGGACTGAAACATTAGTGTCACTTTCTGCACCTAAATACAGGTATCAAGGTCTTTATATATAATGTCCTTGCAGGGTTAAAAGAAAATATGTTGCGATACTAAGTTTGACGCTTTTAATCAATATTTTGAACATAAAACCAATTTGTCATTTAGGTGCATTAGATCTGAAAGGCACACTGTTCAACACTTTGAATCGACTCTGTGGTGATTTGTGTGTCGATTTTAAACATTGTTTTTTTTTTTCTGTACCCTGGTAAATGAATTGAAATTTTGCAGGCGTATGCTAGGATCATGCTCATGATTATGATATTGATATTAAAAGTGATCTTGATTTATATTTTTTCAGTCCTTGAACCGCAAGCACCATGTGGCGGACTGCCACGGTTGTTGTTCTTCTTTGCTCCTTCTTCTGCGGTCTCCAGTCTCAGAGTTCAGTAGCTCCAACATCTGCCCCAGTAAGTAACCCTGCAACACCTAGTGCACAGTCTACCGCGGCAAGTAACACCTCCAGCCCGAGTGTTACCGAGTCCACCACGAACAACAACACCCCATCCCCGAATGTTACCGAGTCCACCACGAACAACAACACCCCATCCCCGAATGTTACCGAGTCCACTACGAACAACAACACCCCATCCCCGAGTGTTACCGAGTCCACCACGAGAAACAACACCCCATCCCCGAGTGTTACCGAGTCCACCACGAGAAACAACACCCCATCCCCGAATGTTACCGAGTCCACAACGAACAACAACACCCCAAACCCGAATGCTACCGAGTCTACCACAAGCAACAACACCCCAAACCCTAATGCTACCGAGTCTACCACGAACAACAACACCACCCTTGACATGCCTCCGAGTCTACCCACCCCACAGAACGCCACGCCCCAGGTCTCTCCCCCGCCGATGAACAACAGCACCTCGAGCTGGTCCGGGTCAGGGTCCGGGTCAGGGACAGATGCTGAAGGTTCCGGTTCTGGCTCCCCCTCCCGTAAGTTTCTACATTTATTCACTCTAGTGACTTCTCTGCCGTTTTAATATCAACGTTTCAGGATTTGACCAAAAGAAAACATCATGAAATTGTTTCATAAAATTGACAATGCGAATTATATAGTTGGGGATATAAACATGCCCCAGCATAATTTTGAAGTTACCAACCAACCACATCCCCGCTTACGATAAAGCTGTCAAAGTGTTATTTGTTATTCAGGATTTCTGCTTGTTCACGAGGGGTAATTTATTCTCGTTAGGCCTTTGCTAAGTTGATCTTTTATTATTGTTTTAATGTTATGTTATGACATAGTTGGATATCCCCATGAATTCTTTGAAAAACACAAAAGTGTTAATGGACTAAATTCCCCTCCTAGCTCTGATTGGCGGATGTTTTTCCGCCAATGAGATATAGGAGGTTACCATGTAATCCTATCTTTCAAATAGCTCTGTTAGCATTTAATTTGATATTTTAATGTCTTGGGGTAGTGAGAATACGGCGCACAGATATGTCAACTTTGTATATTTAAATGTTAATTGTACCTTTTTTGTTGTGTGGCGCTGTTAATATTATAAGTTGTTAACTTGAGTGCAGCGTCACACTGTCCTTGTTATGTTTTTATGTTTTGATGAATAAAAAGAAACACAGAAGGCGATAATTCTGTCATTTAAAAATATACACAAGCAAAGAAACAAATTAAAACTTTGGCCAAAGCACATGATTCGCCATACTCTGGTCTCGAGTTATCACAATAAGATTGCACCGTAATATTCTCATTTTCAACGGCATATCCATTTTCAGAGTCCGGCACATTTGTGCAGAAGACGGGGCCCAGTGGAACAGTAAGCAGCCCGAACTATCCCAGCCAGTACCCGAACAGTCAGGACTACCGGTACCTGATCACCGTCACTCCACCAAAGGTCGTACAGCTCAGCTTCACGGCGTTTAATGTGGAGAACAACTGGGACTTCGTCTACTTGTACGATGGAAACACAACTGAGAATCAAATAGGTAAGCTACATGCACACACACACACACACACACACACAAATGTACACGCCGTAATACATAAATACATACATGCATATATATTCACACATACTAGTACCTATACGCACGCTCGCGCACAGACACGCACATACTGCGGTCGGAGTTTCTGTTAGTAACATTGTATTTTTAACACAAAAAAAGAACTTACCCAAATTTTCCACTTTTCAACACACACGCAGAGAGAGAGAGAGAGACAGAGAGAGAGATAAAGAGAGAGATAGAGAGAGAGAGAGAGAATCCCGCACATGCATATATTATGTTATCGCCACTGTCAACAGATTTTTGTGTGTATAATTATGTATAATTCTTTCCCTTTAACCCATTCATGTACATGTAATGTTGTTTGCTGGCTTTCATTTTCATCATTATGCCAGATTCATGAGTACAGAAGTATGTAAACATATTCATTATTGCACCGAAAATGAATTAAAGTTTTTTTTTTCTTTACTTAGTTCGTTTAACTGGTTCGACCATGCCATCCCCTGTGACGTCGACTGGGAACACCATGCTGGTTCGATTCACCTCTGACTACAGTGTGACCAGACAAGGGTTCCAGGCTTCATACACTGCCGTTGTAAAAGGTCAGGATAGTTACATTATCTCTACATGAAGAGCACTGCGCCAGTAAGAAAGTATTACTGTCAAACGTTTTTGTCAAAGCCTTACTGTCAAACGCTTTTGTCAAACATTTGTTACCTCCATGAAAAATGGAGGTATTGTTTTTGGCGTGTCTGTGTGTGTGTCTGTCTGCCTGTGTTTGCGTTTCCGCACATTTGTAATCAGCATAACTTCATAACGCCTTTATGGATTGTGGTAATATTTGGCGTGCTGATAAGTCTTAGGAAGACAAACGTCAAGGTCAAATATGGGCCTCCTGGTGGATGACTTTGGTACTGCAGCAGAACTTCCGGTTTTTGTGTCTTTTGTCCTGAACATGCTATATGGTCTTGTTTTTTTGCTGACAGATAGCTTTTCCTGTCTGGAATAAGTGGTATGGGTTAGGTCCCCCTAGCAGCTTGTTCTGGAACTGCAGGGGACTTTCTGGCGAAACCTTTTAAAGCCAATAAGTCCAGATAGGAACAACTTATTTTTATCATTTTTGGTGTTTGGTGCTGAGAGAGAGTTGTATATGATTAAATGCAAATTATGCAAATGAGGACTTAATTTGCATAATTAAGTAGGGAATTCTATAATTACAGTGTTTTATATAATAGCTCTTTTATACATGTAATCCATTTTTTTTAAATTCCATAAGCGAAATTACATAGTATCGTATGAAAAAATAAAATATTGCATAGCATTTCTTTTTTTTTGTGACGCGTCAGGAGCGGTGACTATTGTATTTGGTTTTCTGCCTTCCAGTGTTCGCCAACTGTTCGGTGGGGCAGTACCGTTGCGGAGACGACGTGACCTGTGTGGAGTCATGGAAACGGTGTAACGGAGAGGTCGACTGCAGTGACGGCAGCGACGAAGCATCTTGTAGTAAGTCCTACATCCTACTTTAAAATCCAATTTTATCGTCATTTCCCCTCAAAACGGGGGTTACACGTGCTTGCATCAAATGCAAGTTTTTTGTTCGTTTTTTAGCTAGATTTTTATGTTTGGATGCCCTTCCTGACGTCAATCCAAACCCTAGTAGGGCCCAGGATCCCTCTAACTGGAATACGTGTTAAGTGCCTTTTTCAAGGGCACAACGTCTGGGTGCATGTCCGGACATGTCTTGGTCAAACCCTGGGGATTGCACCTAGGTCTCCTTGCTTTACAGTCGGATGCTCTATCCACTACACCACACCGATGACACCTTGCAGTTTTTTTTATATGGTTATCGATATGATACCTTCAAGTGACTCGTATTGTATCCTTACATAACCATCCGCCCTTCGGCCTAACAGACCAGCTTTTATATTAAACGTTACACCCAATATTTTACATGTACATTGATTTGCATTGATGGCAACGGGTTTTCGACCACCGCAATTCTTGGTTGATGACTTTTACATTAGAAGGCATCACTGCATCTTGTTCTTTTCTAGGCTGGTATTAGATACTTAGTGGTTGGTACGTCCACCAGTTTGATTATCGGTCATTTTGTACATCATGCATAGTCTGGGCATTTTTCGTCTGCCTTTCAGCGGAACCCATTGTATATTTCTTTTTGGAAGGTTTGGTCTATAGATTGTTGAAACAAAAAGATTAACCTTAAACATGTAACTACCAACACAGTCGAACTTTAATTAGAAATGACCTCTTTATGTTTCTGCAGATTGTGAAGGCATCCCGCCCAGTTTCACCCTGTGCAGAGTCCTGCCATACGTTAACGCTGGTTTTCCCAACCCGTTCAACCACAAGACAGTACAAGAAGTCAGAGACCCCGGTTTTCTCAATAACTTTCAGACGCTCTCGGATTCCAGGTGTCACCCTGAGGTTAATGAGTTAATCTGTGCTCTTCTTCTGCCCAACTGCAACCAAACTCAGAGGTAAGATCGCGTATTTTCATAGTATTCGTAAACTCTAGTGTGCAATGTAGTCATATGGAATACTTTTGGCAAATTGTTGACTCAAAATCTAAACATCTTGGATTCGAATATTCCTCTATTTATGACTGGAATGTACTACTAAACACCGCATGGTAGAGTTGTGTTACAAAATATAAATGAGTATAAAAAATATATGACCTTAATTACGTTTGGGATCGCATTCCTGTCAGATCATCACTTGATGAAGCCAAAGAAATGATTAGAATTGTTCAAAACACATTGACAAGTGATCATTTATAGAAACAATAAATTACTTAGGTCGATAACGGTTAGACATCCAGGTAATACGATACGCCAAAAAGTAGTTACTCAAGCAACTGAATATGATTTTGAAAACGTCAGACGTTTCAGCTAGTGTCCATTAGCTTTCGTCAGTGACTGAGAGACCAGAGGGAAAATGCAGGTTTATAAGCACAACCTATTGATTGATATGCCCCGAGGACAGACAACGAGGACAGACAACGCTTAAGCTCCTGTTACTTACTCATATGATGTCATATTTCCTATATTACAGCCGACACCAGCTACCATGTCGGTCGTGGTGCGAAGAGGTGCGAGATTCTTGCAAGAATCAGGCGCTGATATCATCCTTGCCCTCTTGCGGGATATTCCCGAACAGCAGCTGCTACAACATTGCGCCATCAAAGAAGGATGGTGGTGAGTTATCTTACAGCATTTATGATCATTACCTTCGCCAAGAAGGTTATGTGACATAGTGTTTTCGTTGGCATTTGTGTGTCTGTGTGTGTGTATGTGGGTACCTTAAAGAATGCTTGACATATTAAAATGATAATTATGAAAATCAGCAGCTAATTAGCATAATTAATGAGGAAATGCTTTAAATCTGCTACCTTCCATGATTATTCAAACATGTGGCATGTGTAATTCTAAAGAAGAACATTGGCAGATAGTTTTTATGCAAATGTGTGCCTAATTTGCATAATTAATGAGAATCGTCAACATTCGTCAACAAGGCCCAAGGGTAACATCATCGAGACGCCTGTCGCCACAAAAAGACAGACTTCTGCATCGATTCATAACGTTTATTCTATCTCGTATAGCAATCAGCACGGAAGTATTTTTGGGTGGCTAAGTTATGCGTCTGTGTCTCTGTATGTCACAATTGCTTCCAGTGTGTAGTGGGTGGGCTTTCATTTTGCCTGCGGCTTGATAGAAAAATCATCGTAAGGTTTATTCTATCTCGTAGAGCAATCAGAACAGAAACATTGTTTTGGGTGGCTAAGTTGTGCGTCTGTGTCTCTGTATGTCACAATTGCTTCCAGCACGTAGTGGTTGGGCTTTTATTTAGCCTGGGGTTTTATACAAAAATCATTCCCCGAGGTGACACAGCACGCGCCAGGTAGGAGTAAGTTGGCAGTATATGGGGAAATTGTATGGGAAAGGAATTGTTATTCAAGAAATTGGATACATTTTGAAAACTGTCTGACGCTGCAAGTAGCATCCTCTTCTTTTCATCAGTGACGATTCGATTTCTGGTGTAAGAAAGAGTACTAGTAATTTCTAATAAAACCGTACATAACATCCACAGTTCGAATACTTTCACGAAATATATGTAGTTTCTGGACGTCAATGAAATTCAAGTATTTCGTAAAAGTATTCGAACTGTGGATGTTATGTACGGTTTTATTAGACATTACTCCCCTTTCTTACACCAGAAATCGAATCGTCACTGATGAAAAGTGGTAAATGCTACTTGAAACGTCTTAGACAGTTTTTTAAAATGTATCCAAGTGCTTGAGAAAAAATTCCTTGTGAATATTGCTATCCGGATGTCTACCCTTCATCGACATACTCTATTTTCTTAATTTCCCCGGCCCCATACACTGCCAACTTACTCCTACTTGGCGCGTGCTAGGTCACCTTAAGGCATGATTTCTCTATCAAACCGCAACCGAAATGAAAACAGAAATTATACTTTTATAAATTAAACATACTTTCCCCTTTGTTCTTCATTCTAGATGAGTGTTACAGGGGAAATGGAGCGAATTATAGAGGAAACGTGAACAAACCGCCATCGGGGAAGACCTGTGAACGGTGGGACTTGGACACACACAAGAGCCTGCTGACGACCGCAGCCTGGGCAAACCTAGAGGGCAACCTTTGTCGGAACCCTGACTGGACGAGACCATACTGTTACATCGAGGGGGGTTTCGAGGAGTGTGACATCGTTCCCTGTGACGGTATGCCTACAGAAGTATTCGGGTGTAATGCTGCATTATGTAAGATCAGGATTATTAAAAAAATATGTTTCCTTATAATTGTTTTGCAACGTAAGCTGAACAAATCACTCTCCCATTGCAAAAAAAAGTGTAATTTGGACTTACCTAAGTAAAAAGTATACCTAATTTTACAGTTTAAAGTTAACTTTTGTTCCAACACAAAAAAAATCTCTCGTGGGCTTCTTCAGCAGACTGGTCGAAATCTCTAGGTGAGAGAATTTCTTCGTGTTGGACCAAAAGTTGTAACATTAAACATGTAACTACAAACACAGGTGAACTTTCGTGGTAATTTCTTTACAGTCGTTGGCTGCAAAGATCCTGGGAAACCAAACTTCGGCCAAAGAAGCCCTCTACTGAAGTTTTACAGAGAAGGAGATCGGATCACGTTTACGTGTGACAGAGGCTACAAGTTCAAGGAGGACTCGCCACCGAACAGGGCGCAGTGTGTCGTCAACGGAACCGAAGCAAAGTGGTCTACAGTCGTGCCTAACTGTGAAGGTTAGTACTACACCTACTGTAAAGGTTAGATGTTAATGCCACACGTACCCATTTATTCGGCGTTAAAAAGTGACCAGATGGCCAAACAAGCTACCGAGGCCCAATCAAGGATTTAATCGATTAGATGATTGGTTGATTAATGGATTGATTGATTGATTGACAGATCAGAAGATTAAAGTATGACGAAGAACTTGGTCAATTACCTTAAAATGGCCGATGGTGACGCGACTAAAGAATCACTTTTTGTGTTCTTTTAGAAACGTTTAAACTATAAATTTCCATAATAGATATCACATCAAAAGGAATCGTGTTTCCCGGTGAATTCTAAATATATATTTTTTTTAGATGTACACTTGCAACATCTCGTTTGCAAGATCTTTAGGCACATAACTTATGAATGTAAACAAAAAAAACATGACTTGGCATCCTATCACAGTTTACCAACAGTAATGTTTGTACTATTTTACAGTGGACCATAATTGGAAGCTGACAAAGGACATCTTCAGCACTGAGGTGTACAACAAGGCCTTTGCTCCCTCAAGGGGCAAAAATGTGCACGTCCATGCTTACATCGAGAACGTCATATCGTTGGTAAGTTTAAAACATGCAGACATAAGGAGGGCAAATTGAACATTCTCTTTCGTTTCTTCTTTCATTTCGAAGCCACCTTCATCTAGCTAAAGATTCTGATGCATTTTTGTGGTTCATATGAGCTGGGGTTCGCCAGGACTCAATTTATTTAAAGAAATGCATTTAAGAATAGCAGCGCAGATGACGTTGACTTAAAAGTTTGGTTACAATGTTTACAATAATTAATAATTACTTATTTCAAACTTCTTAGGATGAAAAGAATGAACAGATCGTGACGGCTGTTAAGATGGCATTGGTAAGTATGACAATCTCTTTCTCTGTGTCCCTCTCAATACATGTTTGTTTATATGGTTATATATAATAAATAATAATACCAATTAGTGTTTTTTAGTTAACTTCATACAATCAACTCTGCAATACTCTGCAATGATACAAATCCTTTACCAATTACTAGCTATGTTCATACAAATCTATACATAAATTATTGTTTCTTTTAACTGACAAGACTCTAATTATTGACCAATTCAACATAAAATGACATCATGTGTTATAACATTTCCTTTTTTATTATTTTGTGCTAGGAATGGGAAGACGAGCGTTTGCAATGGCAGGCGAGTGAGTACGGGGGTTTGGACGCCATTTACGTTGGTGATAGCACGGTCTGGAAGCCTGGCTTATCGCTTAAACGGAAGTACGTCTTTTTTTTTCTTCTCATCTTTGATACAGATTTCAATTAATGGCTTATGATGAAAAAATTAATCTCTGAAGTTATGCTTTATGTGATGCTGAAACATACTTGTATACATATGTATTGCATTTGCCATCTTTATTATACTCGCAGTTCACTCCATATGTAATACCCCCACCCCCAAATAAAAAAATAAACTACATCAAGTATGGTACCCGCCGGCGTTAACTGCGTTTAGCAATTTAAATTGGTTGCTTTATCACTCCATTCAATAATTTGGCTAGATTCTTCCGAACCTTTAGCAAACAATCATATACATGTATGACGATTAACTTAAAAAACTGTTTCTCTATTTCTCTCATAATCAGCTTTAATACAGAGTATACTGGCGGCTTCCCTGAAACTAATCTAAGAGTTACCGACAAGGGAAAGGTATATGGCACCTTAGAGTTTCTGGCCTCCACAACATGTGACTTGGACCCGTTCCTGTTTCCACAAGACAACATGACATGTCCCGTCTGCCTGAAGGGAGGACCGGAAACGATAATAGGTACATTTGTACTCTTGGAATCATGATATTTATAACAGAAAAAATATAGCTCTTAGAGATATAACAATGTTTTTTCATCAATTTCTATCAATGAATAATATAATTTGTTGTGCATGTGCATTCTTTTACGAGCTAAGGTCGTGGTGATAGGTTATTTGCTAATAACTAATACAACTAGAATTATATTAGAGTGCGGTATCTTTTTACAACTACAATGGCTAATGTATACTCGAAAGTACTGTAAAAACCTCTTCTGGCTTTCAAATATGTTGCATTCACAACATATCTGACGGAGCTTATAAAACATAGTTTTATCTGTAAATTTTCTGCTAATTCAGAAAAAAAACGTATTTGAATTACTAAATAGTCCATATTTTATGTTTAATATAGATGGACAATGAGTATAAGTACAGTAATATAGTAAAAGTAGTACAGTAGTAGCTCGGTAAATAATTTCATCAGGTTGCTGAATGGTTGAGTATCAAAGTTGTTTATTTACTATAGACAAGTGTGTCTGGTAAACAAGTTGTTGTGAATAAACTTCTATTTATATTTAGTACAGTATAACGTTTTTAATCAATGACAATGTTGCGATGAAATGCCAATTTTTGTTTCTTTCTTTCTTTTTCACAAAGCATGTTCCGAGACTATACCAGACAAAGAAGAGAAAGAATTCCTGACCTGTAGCAAGACCAGCGATCGGATTCTCACCGGAGAGTGGGCGGGCCGTGTCACTCTCTCAGCCGGCAACAACACCGCCTGCCTCACGATAACAATCCAACGGGATCCTAGCTACCACTACGCTACAACCATCTCTCCCTGCATCATCCTTGTCGTCCTCATGATCATCACCTTCATCATGCCCATTGATAAAGGTGACAGGATTGGATTCGGCGTCACCGTGCTGCTGTCCATGGTGGTGTCGCTGGTCGTCGTTACAGGTTTCTTGCCTGTAAAAGGAACCCTGCCATTCATCGGTAAGACGTTACAGACATTGTACTTTCGAGTACAGAAACATTATTTTGGGTGGCTTACTGAGAAATTTGTATGTTTGCTGTTAGAGTAGCGACGGTGAAGTTTTGGTATGGTTTTGACTGCTAGGGGGGGGGGAGGATGTCAGAGGTTATGTCCAAGGATTCACAAGGTATTATTTTACCCGATAAACATAGGGTTGTTTCTTTAATCTGTCTATTCTCCTACCAGTTATAATCATCTCTAATTATAAAGAGCTACTTCTCATATTTCCAAACTACATAGCAATAATTCCGACATAATTTGGTGTAAACTAGATAAGAACTACTTTGGTTTCGACAAGGATGTGATTCTGGGTTGCCTGTATCTGCCTCCTGAAAACTCGCCAATTTTTGCGACAAAAAAAGAATACATTATTTGAAGATCTAACTGATGAAATAGCTAAATTCAATAGCATGGGGCATATCTTACTTCTTGGTGATTTAAATTCTAGAACAGCTAATTTACAAGAAAAACTCTTTGATGGTTTTGACGAAAATGCCTCTGAAATCAACCTAAAACCTAGACTCAGTACAGACACTATAAATAACAGATACGGTAGGGAACTAATTGACCTATGTTCAGCCGCTAATTTGATTATAACAAATGGAAGGTTATTGGGGATCTCCCAGGAAAAAGTACGTGCATAAAATACAATGGTACAAGCACGGTTGATTACTGTATTACTAGTCTGCATCTCTTCCCATTAGTTCAATATTTTAAAGTTCATGACCCATCCTGGATATCTGATCACTGTCAAATCTCAGTTTCCCTCAAATCAAACCACTCAAATTTTAGACATAAAGTTGAAGAAAAAAATAATGCTTACCCCAAAAAATACATCTGGGATGAAACTTCATGTAAAAAATTTCAAGAGGCTCTTAATTTACCGCAAATACAAAATGAAATACAACAATTCATGTCAAAACCCTACACAACCAACCAAGTAACAAATGTTGTTGCTGATTTTAACTGCATCATTAAGACAACAGCAGACCTGTCACTCAAATCAATTCGTGTTTCAAAACGGAAAAGAAAACCTATCACTAAACCATGGTACGACCAACAATGTCGGGATCTTAAATCAAGAATACGAGCACTGGCCGCAGAAATTAGAAAATCCCCATGGCGACAAGACAAAAGACAAGATTATGTATTTAAGATTAAGGAGTATAAAAACTGCTAAAAAGAGGAAAAACAGTATAATGAAGAAAAAATGAGATCTTTAACAAAATTAGCTAAGAACGAACCCAAAACATTTTGGAACGAAATAAATAAATTGCGAAATCTAGAAAATGGTACTAAGGTAGAGACAGGGGATCAAATCACAACTAATGAATGGCTGGATCATTTTAAAACAATAAATAAGAACATTGTGGTCGATACCGAAGAAAAAGAAAATATAGATAAAATTATTACATCACTTGAACAAGAAACAGAAAACCTCTAGACTTTGAGATTACTGAAGAGGAAATCCTAAATGGTTTATCTAGTTTAAAAAACAATAAGTCTAGTGGAACAGATTCTATAATTAATGAAATGTTGAAATATGGCGCCTCCAAACTTGTACAACCATTCAAAAAATGTTTAACATATTACTACAGTCTGGGCACTTTCCTCAGCAGTGGAGCCAGAGCACACTCGTTCCAATTTACAAAAGTGGCGAACCATCAAATCCAACCAATTACAGAGGAATAGCTATTTCTAGCTGTGTTGGCAAACTATTCACATTCATCTTAAATAAACGTCTACAACATTTCATGGAAAACTCAAACCTGCTATCTCCGTTTCAATCCGGATTCAGGAAAGATTTTAGAACCAGTGACAATGTCTTTGTTCTCAAAACATTAATCGACCAACAGATTTGTAAACCAGGGGGGAAACTATATGCTTGCTTTGTAGATTTTCGCAAAGCCTTTGATTCGGTTTGGCGAAACGGGTTACTTTATAAGCTTTTATCTTTAGGGATAGGGGGGAACTTCTTTAGGTTAATAAAATCAATGTATCACAACATAGATTATTGCGTCAAAACCCCACATGGCCTGTCACCCTACTTCAAATCGTTCTGCGGAGTGCAACAGGGCTGCAACCTGAGTCCTCTCCTCTTCAACATATTCATCAATGATTTCCCATCCTTATTAGATCCACATCCTGCGATGCCTTGACATTAAAAGATACTCCTATAAACAGCATATTTTGGGCCGACGACCTTGTGCTCGTATCCAAATCAGAATCAGGCCTAAACGAGTGTCTGAGGACGCTAGATCAATTTTGTTCCCTATGGAAATTACAAATAAATTAAGAACAAAACAAAAGTAATGATATTCTCAAAAAATGGGCGGACATACGATAATAAACACTCACCTTTCAAATGCCAAGGACAAGTTTTAGAGATAACTAACTTCTACACATACCTAGGGGTGGACATCACGCCTTCCGGATCATTTACCCGTGCTATTAAACAGTTAAGACTAAAGGCTCTACGGGCCTCTTTTGGATTGAAATCTTTTTTGTCATCAAACTCCAACCCATCCATCCCCCTAGCTATAGATCTATTCAACAGTTTGGTTAAACCTATCCTACTGTATTGCAGTGAACTTACTGGAATAAATGTGCAATGCAGAGACCTAATTTTTAAAGGAATTAATGAATGTCCCAATGAAAAGATCAGAACATCCATAGCCACAATTCTCAACCCGATATTAGGGTCGGAAATTGATTTACTGCGAGTCAGTCGCATAGGAAAGATATCAGACCCCTCGTCCTCCTGTACTCGCCCTCTTCTTGTTAGATTTAAGAAATATAGTGATAAACTGAACGTGATATACCAGTCAGACACTTTATTAAGAAACCAGAATATAACATTAGAACAACCAAAAATCTCATATGAAATACCTGACTTAGAATATGTACTTTTAAATTTTTGCAAAATTCTCCTCCATGTTCCGAAAGGATCTGTAAACGCCGCCGTAAGGGGTGAATTAGGAGTATTTCCCTTGTTCGTTGACAGTCAAACACAGCTGATTAAATATTGGTTAAGGTTAAATAATTTACCAAATGATAGGCTTGCTAAAAAAGCATACGACATTTCAGTTGAAGAAGACCATGACTGGGCTACTCACGTTCAGGACATTTTATGTAAACATGGGTTCCAAAATGTGTGGCTTAACCCCGCAGTTAATGCCAACCGTTTTGGAATCATATTTAAAGAGCGTCTGAAAGACACGTTTCTTTCTGGCTGGAGAGAACAACTTAGAAACACTAGTAAACTTCATACATATTCTAAAATCAAAAAGCATTTTGGCATGGAAGACTATCTCACATCAATTTATAATAAATCGTTCACAACTAGCATAACAAAATTGAGAATCAGCGCACATTGTCTTCAAATCGAAAAAGGTCGACACCACAACACACCAGCCACTCAGAGACTGTGTCCCACATGTAATGAGAATATTGAAGATGAATTTCACTTTGTTATGACATGTCCCACCTATAGAAAAGAAAGAGATTCATTGTTACAGACTATTACCACTAAGACAAAGTTCACCCAATCTGGTACACAGTACGATACATTCCATGAATTATTGTCATGTCCTACTACCCTATCTGCTTACGTAGGTCAATTTCTGTACACCTTATTTTATAAGCGAGACCAAATCATCAATTCATGAACATATTGTGACTCATATACTGTATAGATAGTAGTTTGTAGTAAGAAATGTAATAAGATAGTTTAGTTTTTTAGTATTGTTGTATTACTGCCACACATTGTACCATGTACGATTGTCGAGCAATAAAGTTCATTCATTCATTCATATTTTGAGAGGAAAATGGTTACCAACTAATGGTTTTGATGATGCACGTCCAAATTCTGAAAATTAAAACCAGAATTGGAATTGGAATAGAAGAAATGTACGACCCCCTAAAATGTTTTATCACATGTCTTTGTATGCATTAATAACGTGTTGTTTTATTGCAGCCATGTTGATCATCGTTGCCATGGGAATGATGGGCGGCTTCATGTTGGTGACCCTCTGTATCATCATCATCCATGACCGGAAGGGCAACTTACCTCCGTGGGCACGGAAGCTCTTCCTACGCCACCTGGCGAGGTATTGCCGTTGTACACATGTTAATACAATATATTGCAATTAACTTTTACTACATACTAATATACTAGAAGCTAAACTGGATTGGGTGAGTAAATGAAATTGGGTTAAGGAGTAAGTGGATGCGTAAGTGAGTGGGTAAAACTAGGAGTTAGTCCCCATAAAATACAGATCAAAGTACTTTAAAATTCCTAGAGCACAGCTCAAGCAGTAAATGGTATTGGTATTGAGACATGTTTAAAAATCCGTTAGTTCCACAGCTTTAGAGACACACAATGGACACAAAACAGTTACTCAAGCAATTAAATAGAATTGAAATCTGCCCAGCTGTATCTAGTTGCTAGTGCAGGTTTCTTGTGTATCTCATTTATCTTAATGTCTAACCATTCTCAACTTAGACGTACAATGTTCCTTGAACACGTTTTTGCACATCAAGCTTTGAGATGGTACCCGGGAAATGGAAATACTAGTATATCTTTTGAGAGATATCGAATAAGGTAGCATGCTAATTTCCTATGCCACATGTTCTCCCTTCCTCTAGGATTGTTTTCATGGGAGACCTGACCAGGAAGCTGCGCAAAAACGACGAAGACGATGATGGACAGAGAGACGAAATCTTTTGCAACTGGTCGGTGAGTAACAAGGTGCAACCCGATGGAGCTAACGGGACTGAGGTCGCAACCAACCAAGCCGTTAGGGCCCAGTCTAACGAAGTTAAATCGAACGTTCCGGGGTTGCAGGGCACACTGGATGAGCTGAAGAGCAGTGTCAGGCAGCTGTCTGGTAGCATTGAGGCTCTGGCGAAGGCAAACAGTGGAGATGAAGAAGAAGTTACAGAATACAATCTGTTGGCGTATGTTCTGGACAGGATCTGTCTTTTCCTGTACATAGCTGGCATTATCGTTGCCATACCCTGTACTCTATACCTCGGTAGGTAAGGATACAATATAATTAAAACGTTCTGTATGGCCATACGATAGAGTTAATAAATAATGATATTACTAAAAGACAGTCTGAGATATGGTTGGGACACATTTTTCTGTCATTGATTAACACTAGCTCAACGACACTTACCTCAAAATATTGGGCATGTATATATCCACACTAGCAAAACTACTGTGATTGTAATTTACGTATAGATATGAAATTTTATATTTGTTGCCAATGCGACAGGGTAATCCTAATGCTCAATAATGTACGTACGTATGTTTTTTTCTGTAAATGGCTAAAAATGGCTAAAACGTCACTATGTATCACTACATTTTTACTATAATATCAACATTGATTTACATGTTTAATGTTAAAGATGTTGATCCAATACTACGAATGGTTCCATTCTACGACTTAGATCAAACTTTTAAACTCTAAACTTTTAAATACCTCCACATATGGATTTTTATTATAACATTGATTAGCTTATCAATCATCCTTGAGCTCTCTGTTTCAACCATAATCAATACATACGCGTATATTATGTTATTGAAACATTATACTAACGACTTTAAATTTGATACAATTTGAAAAGTTTTGTAATCAAACTACCATTATATCCTCTGTACTTCTACAACGTAGTTAATCTATGTATAATGTAATATATGTATCTGTTTGTGCATATGTTTCTGCATGCCCGAATGTGTAATTGCGTTACTTGTATTTCTTAGACTAATAAATTGTGATGGACGTATAATTGTTACTAATTTGCAATAAATATGTATGAAGTTTCCACCCCATGCTTAGAACAGGTAAAACATTACTAGTGTAAGAATAGTTTAAATACGTTATCAAAAGACACCAATAAAAGGTGAAAAGGCAACAGGACGAATCAATAATAAATGAATAGATCTTAAATGGTCTTGGAATGTTCTAGATATGGTGTGTTATTAAATACTATTATATAAAATAAATTATATGTTATGAAAAAACATTTGCATTCAGGTTTCTTAAGTGCAACAGATATCAAGACAATCAGAGTCACAAGCAGATTTCGATATATCTTTTTATGTAACAACTCACTCAATGCCAAAAGAATACGTACAATACCGTTTATGTTTAGCCATGTGTTTCCAATAAGTCATGATTCCCTCTTTATATTATAGATCTGCCTATATTATAGGAAGATCTTTAAAATACGAAAACATAAAATCTGCATTCCATTTAAAACGCAAGTTAAACAGCAGGTCGACGCATTAATATACTCAACAATTACTGCACGCACTATTTACACTGGTGGCCACTACAATTATGTAATGTTAATTTTGGATAAAAACAGTTCTTGGAATACAGGTAAACAAAGTACTTTATTCCAACATTAAAATTATAGGCCAACACAAAGTAGTCAAAATATACAGCCATGTCCGTATGTTATACTAAAGAGTACATTAAATCATTCTGTTTTTTTTTTTTTTTTAAAAATGTACTTATTACAAAGAACTTCAACAAAAAGTAGCAAACCTAAACCCCGACAAATATAAAAAAATTGCAATCTTAATAAAAAAATCACATTCAACAACTATGAAAACGTATTAAAACCCAACACAGTTCTAGTTTATATTGGTCACCCACTAGCGGCCATGTCTCAAACATGTATGCAAACTGTTTACATATTTTTAAAAATGTAAACAGTTTGCATACATGCTTTAAAAAAGAACTATAATTACTTTTACTTCCATTGAGCAACTGGTCCAACAGTTTTTTTTTCGTTTGGTCCAACTGGGCCAACAGTTTTTTCATCTTGAAGTTCTTAATCATTGTTTAACGTTCTGGCATATCTGTCTTGCCTGCTGGTTTCTTTTGGCTGCATCAGTGAATGGAGTTGGATCACTTGTTTGGCTTCGTCGGTTGCTGGCAGCTGATCAAGCACAGGCATGACCTTGCTTCGACTCTGTCAATGAGGGAAAAAGTCTGTTGAATGCATGCTTGTTTGTACATAATATGTAGTTCAATAACAACATTTTGAAAGTAAACAGACCTTGCAAAAATGTGTAATATCATGAAAACCGTTCAAAGCAACACATTGAATTTTACATATTAACATTGTGCTCCCTTTACTTGTCACAAGACTAAAAGAAAACGAAGCTCATTGTGTATGTGTAACCATTTTTTTGTATTTATCATTATCAATCTTAAATCTGTCCCCTTACCTTTCCAAGGCGAATAACCATCATTAAGATTGTTGTCAGGGCGACTGCGACGCCAACACAGATGGCTGAGATGTACACAGCGTCGCCGTACCATGCTAGGAAAAATGTGAAAAAAGAGGAGTAGGAATTTTTCTTCATTTAGATGCATTGTTTACCCGTTTTGTATAATGTTGACTGTGCGAAAGGCAGTCATTGTGTAACCCATATTCGCGGCCTCCGTTACAAACTACATGACTTATTGAGCTTATACAAAGTAAATTTTGGAGTATTTTTTCCATTCCCGATTAACCATCTTCACAACGCTTTTCACTACCGATGAAACATCTAGGTTGGTACAAAATGTTTAAAAACATCGTGTAGATGTTAAATGATGAAAACAGTTGCATACACACATTTTGTATACACGAAGAGTTTTTGTAGCTTGACTGTAGAAAATATCTGAGAAACCATTGATTGAATGCGCCCTTACCTTCTCTAGATGTTGCTGTGCTATTTTGATACACTTCTGTTGTACTCGTTCTTTCTGTTGCATGACGGGTTGTAGAGATATTGGGTCCCTCTGTAGCACTTCCTCGTGACGTTGTAGAGCTTATTACAACATTTGTTTCACACGACATGGAATCCACGGCGTTGTCTCTGGCTTCAACTGTCATTAAAACAGCTGAGAAATTCGCGTTAAATAGTTGCAACTCAGTCTCAACGTAGATCTGACCTGTTGACGGGTCAATGTTGAATAAGCTTGCTAGTTCTCCTGTTTTCGACTTTAAACTGTAGGAAACTTTGCCGTTTGGACCGTTGTCGGGATCTGTTGCTTCTATAGTCGCGACTGTTGACCATTTTGTAAGATTGTGAGAAGCAATCTCGATACGTTGATCTTCTGGGCATTGCGGAGCCGTGTTGGTGCTTACATCAGTTACGATAAGACGGAGACTTACTTCGTCTGTTTTCGGCGGTGAACCATGATCAGACGCCTTGACCCTCACCACGTACGTGCCACTTTCCAATGTACTGCTAACGGTTACACTACCGTTTGAATCAATGGAAACAAAGGGACTGACACTTGTGATTCCGTAGGTGATTCTGGAGTTATCATCGGACCTGTCAGCATCATAAGCTTCTACAGTAGTCACGTAAAAGCCGATAGGGGTATTGGATTGAAGATTGTACTCGGTTTCAGGGGGGATGTTGATAACAGGTTTGTTGTCATTCTGGTCCGTTATGTTTATATTTACCGTGGCTGTTCCCGTAAGTGTCGGCACCCCTTGGTCAAATGCCTCAATAATGAGACTGTACGAAGTTTGCTCCAATGATTCAAAGTCAAACTCAACGAGTGAAGTTATGATCCCTGAAGTATGATGTACTTCAAAGTTCTCATCGTCAGAATCGTTTAGGACAAGTCTGTACCTGACTTCACCGTTGCCTCCACTGTCAGTATCATTTGCATATACCGCTAGTATTGCTGTGCCAACTGGCTGGTTTTCGGGTAGAGTGGCATCGTATCTGTCCTTCAGGAATACAGGAGTGTTCTTGTTTGGTAAGGTCTCGTCGCTGCAGTTGTCTCCTTGGAACCCAGGGAAACATACACACGTGTTTGGGGCAACGCACGTGCCTTGGCTGGAGCAGTCACCTTTACTGCTGCAGTCTGCAACGTTACAGGAACGGCCTGACCAGCCAGGATTGCAGCTACATTCGTCGAAGTCCACACATCTCCCATGGCCTGTATATTAAGAGTGAAACATCATTCAGCATTGTTAAGTTTAGTGAATGCACATTATGGAACAATTAAACTGTCATTCAACTAAAAAAAAGACCCATTGTAGTCAAAGACTGGGGGCGATATCGACTTTCAGCAACCCTTGATCCGTAATTGCTGACATTTTGTCATCATTATCATTGTCGAGTCGGCGCTTCCCGCATGCTTCCAGCCCTCTCCAGGATTGGATAATGACAAAGACTGAGCAGTTCATTTAAAAATTCTCGAGAATATGTAAACATTTCAAATGCTGCTCAACATTTAATGTTTTTCATGAAAGCATGTATCAACAATGAGTTGTTAAAAATAGGATCCCCTAACATTTATGTACTGTTGTAGTTCATCCTCACTTACCTGAGCAATGGCGCAAAGATTCACATGAAAAGTTGGCGCAGTCGTATCCTGTGTACCCACTGTCACACTGACACAGGTCGGGCTCTATGCAGCTGCCGTGGTCAGTACAGTTGTTCCTTTCAGTACAATCCGAGTGATTACAACTAGCACCACTGAACCCTGGGAAACAGCTGTAAAACAAAGACAACGTCTTATAGACAGTGGAGAAGTTATAACAGTGGAGACGTAAGCATCATTTACGTCAAAAGTGTATATGCGTGTAGATGCATACATAAAACACAATATGAAAATTGCGATAGCACAAACAGGAATATCTAAAAGGTATGTCAAATCAAAAATATGATCAAAACGCCTGAAGAACCTACCGGCATTCATTTTGCCCATCATGACTGATGACGCAAACCCCGTTTTCATTGCATTCTTGCAACTCAGGACAGCTCTGGGCTTCACTGCAGTTTAAACCCTGATATCCGCTGTAACACTGGCAGGTGTTCGGACCAACACAGTCTCCTTGGTGGGAACACTGTTTAACTTCAGGACAGTCAGGAGTGACACAGGAGCTGCCGGTCCAGCCCTGCTCACAGTAACAGACATCTATGTCCACACAGCGGCCGTGCCCTGCATGAAAAATGTTTATTTCAAATTATTAGAAGTAAATATCAATGGTTCATAAGTTACTCAAATACCCGCCTATTGATATTGCCTTGCTTGTTACACTGGCTGTTTGTTTTGCCTGTCACGTTATGTAAAGTGAGAAAAGCGTAGAGTATGTATCTTATTTACCTGAGCAGTAATCCAACGCTGCACATGAGAACTGGTCACAATTGTCACCTGTCCACTGTTCATCACACAAACAGGTATCGTAGTCCACACAAACCCCGTGGCCTGTGCAGTTAGCAACATTTCCGCACGTGGGGACCTTGCTGCAGTCATCACCTGTTTTTGGTCAACAGCAATTCATTTAACAGAGAATAATCTAAATCCAGATAAGAAATTGGAGATATCAAACTCCCGGAAAGTGTTTTGGTTTTTTGAAATGTACTGTATTATGACAGGACAATACCCAATTAGTACTCCTACGACTTGCTGACTGTATTGTACATGTATACTCCGAAAGTACACCATGGTTTATGTTTCATACAATGATTACACATGATTACACATTTCTGGTAACTTCGAACCACATCCCTACACCAGGGCCATACCGGGTAACAACACTGTCAATCAACTAAAATCTAAACTCCACCTACTTACTTCCGATCATACAAAGTCCCCATAAACCAGTGCCACCAAAAACCATACTTTCGTCCCAAAAGTAAATAGCGGTTAGTACACACAGAGAAAAGACATGCATAATTCAATTTAAGATGGCATGTTGTACATCTTACCTATATATCCAGGTTTACATCTGCAGACATCTGTGGCTACGCAGGTCCCGTGACTCATACTGGTGCAGTTTTGTACGGCGTTGCACGTTGCTACATGATAGATGAAATATAGAAGGTACTATGTTATCTGTAGTCATTTTTTTTTCAGATACACGTACACATTGACAAAAGACTTCGAAGATAAAGTAAGAAGTTATAAGCCTTAAAAGGGGTAAAAAATTCTGACTTACTAACTATACAATTGACCATATTATCAGCATTCCGATATTACCTTGTTGATCACAGGCTGCTCCCTCCCATCCGGGCTCGCACACACAGAAGCCCAGCTCACATCTCCCGTGATCCTCGGAGCAGTCTGTGCAGTTTCCAACGTTACAGTCTTCACCAGACCAACCCGTTATACAGTCACAGGTTCCGTTTACACAGCGACCCCTACCGGAACACTGGTTTGGGCAACCTGTGATATTTGAATTACAGCAACAACATTTTTAATCAGACAATCAATGTTTATAGTAACGCGTGCAAGGGAGCATTAAAATCTACCGACATAGAAAATACAGATTCAGAATAGGCAATAAAAATGCATGTACGCCGACCTTTGAAAACCTCCTGCTCCGTGAAGGTTGTGTCGTTGGTGATTGATACGTCAAAGACGCATTCATTCAAAAGAGTGCCGGTCAATCCGAGAGCTATACACATCTCTTCTGCTTTCTGAAAGATGTATTAAATGAAAGACAAAAACTGTATTTTGTATATTGCTGTCCATAGTCTGTAGTATATCCTTCCATATAAATGTAGTAAAAAGCCATTACACCAACAGTGGATGTAGTAATTGCAAAAATTCTTTAATTTTTTATTAGAATAAGTCCAAACCATTGCAGGTAGATGTAATTTAGATATCAATAACTTACTTCCTTTTGCTCCTGAGTCAGTCCATCTATGCCGGCAGAAGGACGGTGGTTCGGGTCAGAATAGGCAGGATCCATGACGTCATCAGAGTGGAAGTTAGAAGAGTTCCATGACCAGGACCCCATCAGACCAGATCCGTAGTGAGTGCTATTTATACGCCCTGAAATATTAATATTAAATCCCAGTACGCTTCATGCATATGCTTACAACACAATGAAGACATTATTACAAAAATTAATTAACATTTTTTTTGCCATTTTACCAGCATTGCTTTAAAGACATGACCCATTACTTACAAGTCTCAGCAAATACAGAAGTGTCGTTGTACACAGTGCCGTCAGGACCAGTGAAGTCATTGTCACCATCGTCGTCCATCAGCCCGCACAGTCCCTCCGTGTTGCCCTTGAACGCGGCAGTGGGACTGAACAAAATATTCAAAAACTGTCGGCCCATCTTTGGTGAGTACCGGACGTCAAAGGACACAGTTGCACCTGGTTGTTTTAAACAAACAAAACAAAAAACAATTCCATTAACATTGTTGACCTGATCGGTATTAATATAAGGCAGAATTTTTTTTATTTATTTTTGATTACTTGTACTCTTTGTTCATATCATTTATTATCTCTATTTTTTTATCTCTATTTTATTTGATTGTCTATGTCCTTTGTAACTTGTTCTGTTGGGATACCTTGGAAATCCGTTGTTCTAAACTGAAGGTACCACCCTACTGTTTTTAAGATTAATAAATAAAGAAGAAAATAATAACTTAGCGGACTAAGAAAATGTATATCACATGTATCATGCAGGTTCTTGCATAGAACCATGATATTAGATGAATATGTTTCTACAAAGTCTAGTTATTAAAAGGTCAACGCACACATAATTGCGTTAATATACTTCAAAACGTTGCAAAATTTCACCTGATGCAAAGGTAACAGACACGATGATAACAGCCCCTGATTCCGTAGCGTTTGTAGAAGGTTGCTGAGCCAGGAGATGGATTGTTCCGTTGTTCAGGAGATATTTCTCTCCGACAGAAAGTTGACACAGTTCACCGTCGATTCTAAAGTGGCCAAAAAAAGACGTATTTTGTCATTTGCTGTCTTCTTAACATGTTGTTTAGTATCAATGGAAATTTGCAAGGTCATATACGTCGTATACGTCGGAATATTGTCGTACGATTCCAAACTGAGGGCGGTATTGGGATAGTAAAGCTGAGCATATGTCCTGAATGATTTAACTGTCGTCTTGCATTCTTGTCTAGTGTTGCTTCACTTTGAGCCTGTAGGACGACCTAAGACGCATGCTACGACCAAGGAAGTTTAATATAAGATTAAAACCTCCTTGTTAGGACGCAGTTATTAAATAGCAATGAATATAATACAATCTGTACCTTATGTTGGGAACGTCCTTTTCCGTTGCATTCTGTAACGTCATCAGAGTGACAATGCTGTGTCCAGCTTTTACTGCAACTCCACCAATCAGAGAAGCACCTTTATACGCGTACATCCGGGTCTGTACGCCGAAGTCATTGGACACGCTCTTACAGTCCCAGAACTCACCAATGCCATGATAGTCATATGATGTCCCTTTAAACGCAAAACAAGTGGCCGATTTGAGATTCTAATGAATAAAGAATGATTCAAACAATTACCACTGGCATTTCAGAAAGAGAAGTTGAGGGTATGACTGACGTAAGAGTTTTCCAAACGTGTTAAATTATTTCGGTGAGAAAGAAAGAAAATAGGCAGCTATACTAGGGAATATACCAGGGAAGGTAAGTTTTTATTTGAGTCATTGTTTATCTTTGAGCCTGTTCTGAGTAATCACGGGCTATGTACATGGCGACAATTCAGGTATTACAATCGGTTAATATGATCTATGTGATATTTGAAGAAATTCTGAATGCACAACGTGAAATATCTGCAAAGATTGACATATCCCTTCAAGTAAAAAATGAAAGATCAATGATGAAAAAAATACCATCTAGTGTCTGGAGATGAGGGTCCCCTCCAATAGGACGAGGACGGCGCAGCTCACAACAGCGACCGGCCCACTGGCGCGAACAGCGACATGATGACCTACAATGGTGTCTCGACGATGAAATGCATCGTCCATTTCCAGAGCAGCCTACAAAATGTAGAAGGTTTGTGATAATAGACAGTGCAGCAGTCAAACATTACCCGTGTGACCACATGATGTATAACATCAGGTTGTCTACAGCATCTACAACGATGTGACAATCTGAGCTGGTGTTACGTACGCTGAAGGGTGGTACCGGTTATATCGGTACAAATACAATCACAGACATAGAGATGCGAGGCCAATCAAACGCGTCACTAGAATTCAAGAACCTCGTAAATACCGCCCATGGCATTACCAGAAATTTAGATTTTGTTTATTTGTTTATCAGGGAAATACATATCGCCTGATCATAAACCTTTAAAGCTCCTCTGCAACATATGATCAATCCTAACGTTCCTATTTATTACCCCTACCCGCCTACTAAGTTTATGATCCATCCATACAATCCCGTGATATCCTGTTAACACAAAAGGTTCACTGCAGTGACGTAGGAGTCCCCATTTTTAAACTTGACATTCGTTTCCCGAGCAGTATCATTCGTACCAAAAGTCATGAACCATCATTGGCACTCACCAGTAATTTTGCGGCATATATCCACAGTCACTCCATCAAAGCCGAACCAAAAACATAACCTTCTGGCGATGGGGATAGTAGTGCCATACATAATTAAAAACCTGCCAAAAATAATGATACTACATCGGGAATTATTAACTGATGACTGTACCTTGACATGGCCTGCAGTCTGGCTGTCTACAGTCCGGCCCCATCCTCCCCACCACACATATAGGTGGGATCCCGCACTCTGTCTTCTGTGGACACTTACAGACACAGTCTTGCCACTCGGGTTCCTCGTCATTCTCACAGTCAGGACAGCTGTGCGTGGTATATTGCAAATGTCATCAGGAAAAGTAAATACATCAACGCATATCATCAGATACATTTTTTTTTTAAACTGAAAGGTGCCTTATTGTTGACTGAAAGAAAACACAACATCTTTCCACTATTTTTTTCTAAAGTATATATTTTTTTTAATCCCGGAGCAAGTATATCAAAAGCGCACAGTGTGTTTCTACGCAGCTTTTACTTACTTTACACAGCTGGTGTTTTACGCATAAGGCAGTTTTAACGTATTTGATAAACAAATAATTGAAGAATTGAAAGAGCCCATATATGTCCAGGTTCTAGGTTGTCATCATGTCTTTATCTAATTTATATCAATATTATTATAATGTTTCTATTTACTGGCAAAGACTATAGTATCAAAATCTTACAGCATTGTCACGTTACTGTAATGTTCGCATTTCTGTTAACCATGTTGCCATTACAAGGCATTGTGTACGTATGTATATTCTATTAAATGTTAAGCAAGACGTGTTGGTACTTCACCTGTCAGAACAGATGCAGCCTTCAGGACCCAGAACCGACTCGTGGCAGTTGTTACAGGTGCACTTACACGGACAGCTGCCGTCACTCAGCACCACATCCCTGCTACCGTCTGGGCAGGTGCAGGAACACTGTAACCATAAAACGATGAACATCCAAAAAGTGTTGTCTTTCACAAAACTTACACGTTAAAACATGGCAGAGTGCAGAGAACTTCTGCTTTTTAAAAATCCGCATGTCTATGGCAATGTTGATTGAATAGAATGCAATACACTATTGCAAACTAAAATACATAAAATACATCATATACAACATATGGTTCACAACATAACCGTTACGTAAATATATGACATATCTCCTGAATTATACAATGTAAAAATAATATCAAGAAAAACGTACAATAGATTACATTTGGTTAAAAATATCTAATATCACTACGGATTAGCTCTGTTAGAAATATTATTTATACGTATTAGTTTATCTAATAGTATCTTTGTTGTTTCTTCTATTTCAAACATTGTACCAGTTACAATTGTTGAACAGTAGAGTTGGTTTGTTGTTATTTAGCATGCATCGTTTACTGTATAAAACACAATCATTTACAACATACGGTACATAACAAAACGTACGTCACATTTCCCACTCTCAGTGTATTCCGATGTGCTGTTATCAGGACACAGACATGGGCAGTGCAGATGTCCCTGGGTGTTGATTGTTCTGAAGTTCCCATCGGGGCAGACATCGCAGTTGCACCCAGAACCAAGAACCCCGATATGCTGTTTTAAAGAAATAACGCTAGTCATAAATGTAGCCACCTAGTGTACTAGTATTTGTTTGAATTCATAATTGATCAAATTTATCATTCGTATGAACTTCTGGGAGGAAAATCGTCATCTCATACATTCTTCATTGACTTAATGACAGTACATGAGACATTTTCGTATGGCTTGCTATAACTGAGATTAAACAAAACGAATGCATGTATAAAACAAGTCACTCATATACAAATATAATGGTGGTTATTCATACAGTGAAGCTCAAATTTCCACTTGGACAACGGCAAGGGCACATGCAGAATCTCTCGTTTGTAGGATGTGGCGTCCCTGTTGCTCCACCAGGGCATGGACACTCCGGCTGGACCGAACAGATGTTCATATTTGACGGCTGCGCTTTGCAATTTCTGTAAAAAGAGAAACGTGTCGGCTTATGAGTTATTTTGGAAGCTTTACGAAGTTACATTTGATGACACTTTTTGGGGTTAAAAATTCAACTTTTTTCACCTATTTTTTGCCCATAAAATCATTTTTTGACATCTCTGTTGGCCGAAATGACCAGTGTCAGTGTCTAATTTAACAAGCTACCAGCATACTGAATGTCATTTCTTTCAGGTAATTGGTACATATATATTAGAATATTCGTTTTTCTCGTAACATTCATACATAGACATACACGAAATTTGCAATATGATTTCTAACCTTTCAGAGTGCATCCAGTCGCCACGTTTCCAGTGTTTTTCCTGATAGTAGTCCTTGTTTCCGGTTAGTACTTCGAACGCCCCTTTTAGATAGTCCAATGATGAAGTGACTCCGACAAACTGTGGTTTGTCTGGATATGGACATTCTGTAGAACAGGACTGGGTTGATACACGCAGGAGTGCTTCGGATTGAAGGGATGTGGTTATACTGTACCCAAAGGCATCATCATGACCATTTCGACCTGAAAACAAACATAAGTAATGGATTTAAGACATCCGCATCTATTTTTTGCTTCGTTTGCTCATTATGTTAAGCTCAAATTTGATTTGTAAAAGATGGAACTGAGACATCATATTTATTTGCGTTGTTAAGTCATAGTCATCTGAAACTGACAGTGTAAGGAAAAGGGAAATACATGTATACAATTTTTGCTATGTTTCCATCAAAGTCAATGAACCGGGCCAGACGTCTGTCACCATGGTAACTGGTGCTGTTGCAGACGCTCAGTGGTGTTGGATTACATTAGGTAGCAGGGCAGAGTTGGAGTCGCTGCTTTTACTATATAAAATATCAAGATGTGTTTGAGTAAGAATAAACTGAACTGAACTGAGTAAACAGAGCAGTAGTTTATTAGGCTAAACCATGTGCATTTAAACATTAACTTTTAAAATGTTACCCTTCTAGTTGCTCACAATTGTTGTCATTGTTTTTGAAAACTGATTAGGTTGGCACCGAAAATGATTCTTACTGACACAAATGAGGTGGCAGCTAGTACATGTTTAACCCTAAACAGTACACCTGGGGTCCGCGCGGACCCCAGCGCGCTATATATGCTGTAATATATTTTTTGTTTCTAAAGATTTTCTGAAATTTTAGGTAATTGTCACCCACAAAGTTGTCTCTCAATACAGTGCAGAAAACTCCGTTTCTACCATTTATAAAAAAATTATATCTGATTTTCTTTTGGGGTCCGCGCGGACCCCAGCCGGCTTTCGATCATAATGGATACACTCGCGTTCTTATACATTAACTTATTTCCGTTTTTATATGTTTTTATGCACTCATCGTATGTCTACCAAGTTTTCAGAGAATGGTGTAGTAATAGAATTTTAGTAACTTTGGTGTAATTATGACGTCATATGGACAGAGCTAATAATATAGTCCGCCATATTGGATTTTGACCAATGACGTCATCAAATTAGCATATTCTATGCATATTAAATGATTTAACTTATATTTAATTATGTAAGATGTTATTAATGTTGGAAAAGACGTGTTATTTAATATAAAACTCAGGAAAGGTCTCCAAATTTGATACTTCTAGCGCAAGCCGTTTAGCCGCTATCTGAGATCAAAGTTGGGCCTCAAAAGCCCCTTCTGTCTGAAATGGGTTTAAAAATCGGGTATTTCCTCTTGTCTTCTTTTCTTCACAAAAAAAAATAAAAAAAGGTCAAAATGTATGATTTTTGTATGTAATGTGGACACAGAGGTTCCCACATCAGTTTGCAAAATAATTGAGCTGGTAGCATGTTGATAATTTCTAAAAATTAGCAAAAAACTGTTCTGGGGTCCGCGCGGACCCCAGGTGTACAGATTAATCAGTCCGGGGAGGTGTACTGTTGAGGGTTAATACAAATGTGTATACTTCAAGTTTGATCGGACAAAAATTACGTATTTACTATTTGAAACCGGCGTACGCAACGTACCTACTGCCTCTTTAACAGATGGTAACATGTTGGCATCCTTTTCACTTTCTCCGGAAGTGGGAAACTCGATGAAAAACGTTGGTTTTACTTTGAGCTCCAATTGGATGGTATGGCCTCTTTTAGTTGCCGTCCCCGAGTAGGATGAAATCACGATATCTGCACTGCCCTGTAGGTAATAGACAGTACGTAACTAAATATGTCAACTACTTGAAAGTTGAAAGTGAAAACCACTTAGTATTCAGTAAGTGAAAAAAAAAAAACCTTCTTTAAAACACAGAGAGACAGTAATTACCAAAGTAGATAGGAAGTTAAATTATAAGAGGGTAAGTTGTAGGTAGTTTTTAGTCTGAAGCTTTTATACCATTGACCACATTAGATGTAAATGCACTATATGCACTAAAGCAAAGTTTAGCAAACGTGAACTACACTCACAGATTCCTTCTTCTGATCAAACGAAAACCATTGAGCCCCTCCCTGTGGTTGCCAGGTGCCACCACCGTCAATATCTGCTTTGGTTACTGTGGAGGACATTTGGATACTGCCTGGACCCTGATATGTAAAATTGGATAAAGGAGAGTTACTGAGAAACAGCAATCTCAGTTTTTATTCGTTCGCTTTAAACCGACATCTAGAACTTCTTTAACAAACAGAATATATATTATAGAGCAGAATGCTGGCATTGCCGTAAGATGGTTATCTAATAGAATTAGCTTTCAGTAGTGCGTATACGTTTGTGTATGTACTCGTATTGATGTTATATATTTTTTTTGGTATAATAGCAGTGTGTGCAAGATGTCGTAATGATTATCCAATCAATTTGAGATACATACCTCAGCATAGATTTTATACGAAGTGGCAATGTCCGCCCATATTTTGGCTGGTATGCACATCCCGTTGCCTACACAGACAGATACGTAGGTGGGAGACAGCACCATCCGAAAATCTCCCTTCGTCTGTGTGCTATGTCAATGAAATGAGTAATTCGCAATTACTAGAATGTAAAATATGGTTTGTATAGCGACAAACACTAAATTTAGTACATTTAAACACAGAAAACCTGCAAAGCAATTATCTATTTTAAATTCAATTCCCAAACATTAAGAACACGAAATCACCAGATCTGTTTTGTGTACATGTTATTTAAATGCCCAAAATGTTTTTATTACTTCACGGTAAGGAAGGATTGGTTTGAGTGACTACACTTTGGCTTTGTGTAGTTTTTATTTCGGACATAGCAGGTCGACAGTACACGGGTGTTGCAAGATTGACAGGCAGACTAACATGACTTAAAGGTCTCAGGACCTGGCCAAAAGCCTGCAGAAATTCAGGAAGCTGGGTATTGCGTATGTAATTAAGTTTCTTCTAAGATATTCATGGTAATTACAATGCCTTGCTGGTTCTTCTTACCTTTTCGAAATGATTAGAGAGCCTTGCAGTCCAACTTCCAGCCGTCCGCCGATAAAGAAAGTCTCGGCCTTTTTTAGCGTGGGGGTTCGAAACTCTGACGTCGAAACTCCAAGTGAAAACTTGATTCCAGTTGTGAGTTCCCCACTTGTAGATAGTGTGATGTTAACCCTATCATTGACATCCTGTAAAATAAGTTACAGTATGTTTGAATTTACACAGTATTTAGAAGACATTTTTTTCAGTTTCTTTCCACGATCAGTAACATTTTGTTCATATGATCATTTTCCCCTTTGTGATTAAACCGAACGTTTGTTATGTCATTTAGCTTATAACCTAGGTAGTACGTAGCTAGATATTGAATAAATCGGTTGCTGTTTAACCACAGCAGATGTCTCTCTTATTTAAATAGTTGTTTATCTATCGGCTGAGTTTCAGAAAAAAAAGTGATATGAGTTTCTTCAATGAAAATTCAGTTCACAAATTACAACAATTTGATATTAGCCATATACCGACATAATAACGGTGTAAACAACAAGTCTTACCCAGAATTGGTCTTCAATTAGGATGTTTAGAGAATGCATGTCTGGAGATGTGCTGACATCCCCCGGTAGTAGTCGTATTGACGGCCTTTCCATTCTCGACGTGCTCAATACTGGCTCCACCTCCAGTAACGTGAACTCAGCCACCATGGTGATATCAAGAACCTAAAGATTTACATAAAGGCATTCCATATTAGGCCACGTTGATTTGATTACATATATATGGATGACATCCTCTGCGAATGCCAAAACTGATGCGAGCGTGCGAATAAAAAAAGGTTTGGCCAAACTAAAGTTGCTTTCATTATGAAATCTACGTGGTCATGAAGATTGAACAAATGGTACCGGGTACGGTATGGAATCTACTCTTCAAATGCATTTCTTCACATTTTCATCTATTTTGTTGATTTTGGCATTCTACAACATTGGTATCGTTTTCCAATATTTCTTTTGCAACTCACAGTATATGTTTGCTCATTTTGCAACTGTTTTATACAATTTAAAGTATCATATGGTTGTTTTTTTAAGTGGCCGACAATTCATTTGCGCGCGGAGGTCATCCGTATAATGAAATCGACATGGCCTAACTATCATGGACATCGTGGCAAAATTACAAGGTTATAAGGATGCAATTTTTTCATGAGACTCCATGTACCAAGTCGATGTCATAACTTGATATCTTATTAGCAAATCATCCCTGAATGATAACTGCATGGCTTGTACGGTGTCAATAAAAGTAAAGTAAATATAAGAGGATATGCAGCAATGGTCCGTTTAATTATGATGTATCATTTATTGTTAAGAATAATTCAACACGATTTCAAGGTTTAGCTTCTTCTTTGATAGTGGATAATGAACAGTCACAGATTCTGCCTAGTAAGTATGTCTATTAGATCTTGTAAATGGCAAAATATATCTGTGGAAAAAAGTTTCTTTTGGTCTCGTAGTACGTACACTGACAAGGTAAGTGTATTATATATTATTGGAAGTCAACACACACTCATGTTCCTACCTTTGCCAGCAGCCTGCCACTCCTTCTCCCCACCACCACGTCGCCAGTCTCCAGGTCCACTTCTCTTCCCGCAGAGTCCACGATGAGCAGCCCGTGTGCGCCCTCCGGTCCGCCCGAACACGGCAGGGAAGCAGGGAGGGTTACTCTGCCCGTCGTAATCAGTTCTTCGTGGAAGCTATGAAGTGGCGAAAATGAGCAATTGAAGAATCAATAAAGACATTTATTGTACATTCATACCCACTGGTTATAGTACTAGATGCAAACAGAAGAAAGACTTGTATGTATACAAATACAATACATAGGATGATAGAGGAAGCACTAGTACTATTAAAAAATTGAGTTAGAAATGAAATGTGTTATATTTCTAGATGCATATTATCAATTCCAATAGTAAGGTGATTTAAACTTACTTAAAAGTTGAAAAGCAGTCCTGCAGTTGAGTTTGTATGAAAACACCGATTGGTGTCGTTGTCTGCTGGATAACCTGCTCCAGTATCCCGTTGCTATGGTTACTGACAATGACATCACCAACTGACAGGTTGGCAGGAATGTCTCTCATCAGCAGGTGGTAGCTTCCCTCTCCTTCATTCATAGCCCGGGATCCAATACACTTGTAAACAGGGGCATCTGCATAAAAGCATTTGTTCATAAACAATTGTGGCAGGTAATTATTAATACGGATTCGACTTCTGACATCACAGCCACCACTGTATACATACAATATTGAATGGAAGACCTCATTTCAAAAGTTTGCATTCTATATACGATACAAGTAATACAGTACTATACCAATGACCTACGTATACTGTACCAGCATCCTTATCCCGATAAAGGCGACATCAACAGTGCTCGTTCAAAATTTGATCCTTATTCACCTGTGCAATAGCTCGATTGATAGAGTGCTCGCTTTGTAACCGGGAGGTCGTGAGTTCAAGCCCCGGCCGGGTCATACCAAAGACTTTAAAAACTGTACACATTTCTTTCTCTGCTTAGCACTCAGCACATACAAGAAAGAGTGTGGGAAGGTCAGACACACAGCACTACCAGCGGACTAGCCCCCTGCTGTAGTGCCTTGCACAACTGTGCGTCGCCCAAGGGCTACAGAAATGGAGATGGGCACCACCCTACGCTCTGCATAAGAGTAGTGAGGAGCTTCTTCTTCTTCTTCTACCTTTGCTGGAATAGATTTAGCATCTTCATATTTTTTGTACGGCAGAAAGATGCTGAAAAGTAGGCAAAGACTACCATTGAGACACGAAGAATTTCTATCACTACACACCTTCTTTGATGACATGAACAGTGCTCCCATCAAGTGCCCCGTTGCCACTCAGCACCCTTTCCACCTCGGACAGTTCAGGAGCTCCCTCGTTCCTCTTCATGTCCACAGCCATCTCCAGCTGAACCTCCTGGCTGAAGTCACTGTAATCCAGCATGTCCTCCAGAGTAGCAGGGTGCGACACTATCACGGTGTAACTGTCTGTAGCGGAGACACAAGGCAAATATCAGCTTCTTTGACGAGGTTCGAATAATGGTTTTCAATTGAGTAGATTGCTACCCAACATTGCAATAAATAAATCAAATGAATCAATCATCCCGGCGTATCAGGAAATAAAAAAATAGTGGCAGCAGACATCTATATTTAGGATGTTCTATTTTCAGCAAAGGATGCATTAAATCTAAATATTTCAGCCAGTTGGCCATTGTGACGCATAGTCCTCTTGTGCGCTTCAGTGTTCAGTCTGGTCGTGTAGTAACTAGTTTTATCACTTCCTTTATAGGTCCATTTCAGTTCTGGAGGCGTTATTCAACCTTGTGACTCGGAAAATTATCAGCATAAACCCACAACTTCATCTAGTATAGTTACCCCTATAAAGATGCCCTTACCTGTCTTTAGTACTTGTTCCACCTTGTGTAGTACACCGTTTGCCTGAGGACTGGACAGCACCTGACCAATCCGAATGTCCAGGTCCCCTTCATTCACAAACATGGTGGCTCCCCAGCTGGAGAAGCGGACAGGACACCGGTACAAGATGTTGCCTTCCAGCGGGACGTACTCGACGTTATGGCCGATGAGAATCTTCTCAATGCGCGTGGTGTCGTTGTATAGTGGGTGGATGAAGCCCTTCGGACACTGATCTTCATTCCACACTTTACAGAAGCCATCAACCTGATTCAAGATCAAGGATGTTAGTAGTCAGTTGGGAGTAACCTTTTTTTTCGAACAAGAACAAGCAGACTGTATTTCAGGTAATATACAGAAGGCATTGAAAACCTATAGGAGTTTATTTAGTTGTTGAATCCAGAGCCGTGCCTTATCAAGAACCATGCTCAGGCACGGTTCAGCATAGTTCACACGTACAATGGGCAAATCTACATTCTTGGTTACGTGAACACAATTCAGAACTTGCCTGATCATAACCATTCAGGTATAGAACTTTTTTATCAAAACATCACAACATAACATAACAATGACATTGTGGCGCTCCACTTAAGATTACAACTTATGTTAACAGCGCCACACTCTCATTGGGAGCACAGCTGCCGATGCGGAGCCGAACAAGAAGGGCGCAGGTGTAACGCGGGCCACAATTGTGATGTGGGGGACGAAGGGGACGTACTAATCTGATAAGGTGTTTTCGGAACAAGGGAGAAAGAACTTCGAGATATCTATCTCATTAGGCAAGTTTCTGGATACACCAGTTGTAGATGTTAATGAAGTACATTGGGAAGGTATAGTATAGGTAAACAGTTACCGTTTCCTTGAAACATCCTTCAATGTCCTGGCATCTTAGACACGACTCTACTGTCGTCGTTGAGAGTGCCTTGTTGCACTGCCGGTGTTCACAGTCGACAACCTACGGTAGCGACAAGAACCACAAACGGCAAATATTCCCCCAAAAAGTAAGTACCAGTGTTATCACATTTTAAAAAAGCTGACCAGTGACTATAAAAACTATCAATTTGCATCTGAAGTATATGAGGTACCAGACGCAGATGGGTAGCAGCATTATAGTAGACACGTGGGACAAATGGAGCAAATAGACTGAATATTACACCGGAGAAGTTACCTGGCCCAAGGAATACAGTTTGCAAACTGTACTCTGGCCAGCTGCTAGAAACTAATTCGGTATACCTCTTTGTCAATGAGTATACTATCCGGTCTATTTGGCTTATTCTAGAACTTACTATTCCCTCTATACCTAGGTAACCTGGTAAAGGCTAAAACCAAAATAAAATGACTTACATCGATGTGATGAGAGCAACCTCCTGTCTCTCCTACGGTGAAGCAGCTGTGATAGAACCATGTGTTACAGGGCATGACGTCAGGACCTCTGTACAGCCCAGATTCACACCTCTGCCTCTGGTCACACCATCCGCATCCGACTGCCATGGAGCACGACTTACAAGTGGTGAAACGGTTGCAGTAGCTAACCGTGCATGCACGACCCTATATGCCGTAGAAAAATTACATTAAAAACAAATTATATATGATACAGGACACAGTTAGCCCGGTTCTAAAGATGTATTAAGTGCTCGATTATTGCAGTACAATTAGATAAACCGAATAAAATACATTTCAAATGATGGATGGAGATTGATTTTGAAAACTTTTGTTGCCTACCTCATTTGTAATATATTGATGATACAAATATGAATTACCTGCCATCCATTTCTACATTTGCATATGTTGGGTCCAACACAGGTGCCAAAGTCTCCACAGTCGTTCCTTTCTTTGCAGTTTGCCTTGGAACAGTCCTCTCCCTCCCAGCCTCTCTCACAGATACACGTTCTTAGAAAACAGCCTCCGTGGCGGGAACAAGCGTTGGGACAGTCTTCAACTGTGCAAACACAATCAGAAGGACTTTGTGTTGCAGTATCGTCAATGAATGACAATTTGGCATTTCAATGGATGTTTTCAAACGCATTAAACGTATTAGTGGGTCCCTTGTGGAATCCTCGGCTGCCTAAATCCCCCATGTTGACCCCACTTTTCTTCTATCGCACGGCTAGAGCCATTTTTGTGTCTGACCTGCCTGTCAATCGTTTCCGGCCCACGTGCTGTCGATCTACTTTATCCGGAGAACAAACACACAAACCCAAAGCTCAGCCCAATACTTTCTTGCAAGACAATTACATTGCAGTTAGCCCAAAGCTTTGAATATATAGCGCGACCTTACCTATTGGCCTTTTGCAGATGAAGGGATATAGGGAATCACAGTCAGCAAACGTTTTGAGTGCCCCGTTGGACGGCAGATGTAGTTTGCACTTGTGCGACGAATTTCTGGTCTTTTGTAAATAAACAATATAAACATTCAAAACTAATAGAAATCAACACTAATTTACGAATATTCACGGAATTTGGGTACGCGCTTGGATGCTTAATATTTGTGTCAAATATGTATGTCGATTTGTGAAGAAAGTTAAACTGTTCTCCAACTAAATTACCAAAATTAACGAAATTTCGACTGAATCGCTCAGTCTTCATCAGCTTTACGGGGCGGTACCGACTTCCGACGAACTTTGACCCAGTGCAGAGTCACACGTTGCTGAAAGTCACGTGTCCAAAGCACTTGGGTCATAAAGCTTGTGAAGACTGAGCATTGGAAAATTTCTGGTGAGATAATTTCGGTTTTTAGTTGGAGAACAGTTAAACTTTCTTGTACCAACTCAGATGAACGTTCATGATGTATGTCGATTGATTATTTCAAAGAAACCAAACAAGTGATAGAATAATTAAGACACCTTGCCATTAACGATGTCATCATTACTTACATTCATATCAGGCCTATCCTTCCAGGTTGGTACATCGGGTGCGAAATGAATTTCTCTTGCGCGGATCATGCTTTCAATCAACTCTAGTTCCTTGCCCAAAAACGATCTGGCGATTACGGCGCGCTGAATCTGAAAAACAGGAACTAGTATTTAGCACGAGTTATAATTAACACTCAGCGTGGCGTAAAGATATATTTTTTTCTAAAAAAATCCACAAGTCGTCGTCGAAAATCATCATCATGCTGATGTAAAGAGCATGCTAAAGTAAAGCATTTACTTTTTAAGCAACATAAGATCTTTTTACAGTCAAGTTGCAAATGTTGTTACATGATATACACTCTATTATCATTTATTATCTTTGAACAATAATTTACTAGTATTCATGTGACTTCCCATAACCACTTGAAGACCTGACCCTTCATCCTAGAAAACATCAAATGGGTTAAAAATCCTCGGGATCGGCAGCCATTTTTAATTATGGGTTCACCACACCACGAAGTGGTGGTGAACCCATATTGCTTTTTCTGATGTTTCTTCTCGTTCTCCTCCTTCTCCTGCCATTTTTTAAATGGATTCAGCTTCTTCATTTTAGGGCCTAAGGTCCTGAGATTTGGTATGGAGGTACAGTGGGCAAATACCCCTAGGCGTTTTTTAAATTTTTGTGATACAGGCTTTTAGAATGGTTTTATTTGAGTTTTTTGGCTGTGTTATAGCAAATGTATTACTGTATAAGTGTGCCGTGTTAACCACGTCTGGGCATGAGTCATCACAATGGAATGCAGGGCATCAACCAATAGGCATGCAGCTTTCCTCTATACTTCTTGCTGATTGGCTGTTGGGATTTAACTTGATTAACACCTGCACAGAGCATTTCCACCTGCACAGAGCATTTCTTGCTGATTGGCTGTTGGGATTTCACTTGATTAACACCTGCACAGAGCATTTCCATACTGACAGTATGTCTGTATTCAAGTGTTTTGGTAGGTATTTCAAGCTTTCCTGCTCCAGCATTGGAATGCGGGGCATGGACGTTTTTTTATTTTATTTTGAAAATCAACAGTTTGCATTATGCAATTAAAAATCCTAACCAATAAAGTAGGGAATAGCTATCCAACTGTTGTTTTAGTTGTATTTTACTTCATATTATAGTTATATCAATGTAAATCATTGTTTTCCCTTGTGTTTCTCATTGGCCTTTCTAGTTATACATGTATATTACTTCATATTATATTTATATAGATGAAAAACATTATTTTTCTTTGTGTTTCTCACTCTACACCTGCCACTTCGTTGAACGTATTCAACTTTGGGAACCGAACGATCTGATGACCTCTGTAATCTCCAAGCAGATACACGGTGGCATGGGTATTTTCGAGCAGATACAAAGTGGCTTGGCCTCAAAGCAGATATAGGGTGGCATGGATCCTGTCAATTTACATGTTCCAACGGCAGAAGGCATTGGAATATTCCATTGCTGCATGGGGGTATAGACTGTTGGAACATTTCACATTTTGAACAGGGGTGACTTAAGAACAATCCATTTGTGTGAGAGGGGGATGTTTGGTATGGGGAATGTGGTGAAGCCATGCTACGTTTGCTCCTGAGCAAATGTCGGCCTTTCTAGTTCATCTTAGTATTCCAATACTCCCTAAACCGTTTTGAGAAAAATGCCCAAAATGTATTTGATATCTTTTTTACAGGGTCATTTGGAGCAAGGATAAATCCAATAAGGAGTTCCAACCACGACGATTCATTTTGGGATTAAAATTCAGAGGTAAGCAAAAAAAATTGGAAGTGTGAAATTTTATGAATATTACCTTGCAGGAATGAGCTGCACCAAACCAATCTTCAGATCCAGCATTGTACATGTAACATGTGCTGAGATGTTTGCTGTACTTCCATCCAAGTGGACAGGGACCTGAAAACATGTAGCGGTAACTTCAGGTAACAGTTACCCAGGTCAGTTAATTAAGGTTCCACAAATCCGCGTTTTCGATTTCAGTAAATATATCATGCAATACTTAGGCCTAAAAGAAATGTTGTGTGTCCTGTTTCACTCCTGAAAAAATTAAGGTAGGCAGGTAGGGATTATCTTTTTTTCCCTTTAAGACTTCAGTGATATCTTTATAGGGGACAAACTTAAAACAAGACAGTTTAACAAAGTCATAATTGCACGATGACACACAAGGTTGCTCAGCTAAAAATTCTATACCCCTTATTGGGGCCCACCCACCAAAAAAGTCTAGGGTCGGCAGGTTTTACTAGGGTCGGTCGGGAAACAGGAAACACAACTTTTTTCCCCTAGGCTTTAGCTGAAACCTGTCTTTCACCAAGGCCTATGAACTAAAACATCCACTCTATGCTGTAACTGTACTTTAGCCTGGGTGCCATCCGTTTTGTAACGCGTTATCCTTTGCATGCACTCACAGCCCCCCCCCCCAAAAAAAAAATATCTTCGCATTTACTATAGAATAACTTTGTTATGTCTATAAATGTACATGTATCTATACTTAACCGTTCTTATTTCATATTTTTTTAATGTACAGCTATGAGGGCTAGTCCTTTATGATAGCCCTCTGCTACCTAGTTAGGCAATCCTTGCTGTATATCATTTATACAGTTTATTAAATCAAATCAAGGAATATGTGTTAATAGTGCCAACAACTCACCATCTGCAGGTAGAACTGCGAGCCACGGATCATAAAAGGCTTGTGCCCAGTTGTGCCTGTCGTCACTATCTCGAATTCGTCTTGAGATAAGATGAGCTGAATTGAAACCCCAGAAGTTGCTCGAAGCGTTGACTGGGTAGTTCCACAAGCGGGTCGAAGTTGCTAGTTCTGCGTCGAATGCAGGATTCATGAAGACATTACCGTGTATCTGAGCATTTCTCCCGGAAACTACCATGGTATATTTTACCCCTGGTACTAACGGTACATTGTCATAAATGAAATTGTTGAATAGCTCTTGTTCCTGAGAATCGTAGCGATTATTCCATTCTATCACATGACGAGCTGAGTTGTTCACAAAAGTGTTTTTCTCAACTCTGCCAGGTGCTTCATCAAATAACAAGATTTGACGTATCTCGCTAGCGTCATTTCCAGAGAAGAAGTTGTTGCTGATCAACACAGTAGTTTTTCTTGAATAATATTGTCCACGCACTAATAATATCGTGCTAATGTGATTCCACCGAAACATGTTGTCAATAACTGTTATGTTCCCTCGCTTCTGCTGGTTCACATCGAGGAGTATAGCAGTCATTCTATTGTTTTGTAGCACATTTCCTCTCACTAGTACATTAGATCGGCCATGGGTCACACTGATCACTGCCTGGTGATTATGTGGTTCTTGTTCCTGGGTGTTTTCGAAAATGTTTCGAAGTACGTCGATTGTACAGTCTGGCGCTTGAGCCGTTATTTTTACGGCCGTTCTGCAGTTGTCGTTGAAGATGTTGTTAACGATTTTGTACACGATGGGAATGCCTGAACCGGATTAAAAGGAAAGAAAAGTGTTGTTAGTATACATGTTACCCGAATAGAAAAATATATTTCACAGTGATGCTTTTAATGGGGAAGATGTTTTGGGTAAGATGCATAAGATTTCAAACAAATACCAAATCAAATACGTATATGTAGTACAAAGTACAAGGTTAATGAAAGAAACTTACTCATTTTGTACGTTGCTAGGAAACCTTGGCCCGAATACCGGTACCATTTCTTGAAAAATATGAACATGTTGTTTCCTGATGAGACGATCGTAACACCTGAGGGGTGGGAGTTGCGATGATATGTTGCAAGTGATGAAGACGTGGTATCGTGTCCGTCATAAACCATTACTTGAGTGCCGTAGCGAAGATTTAATACAAGGAAGTCCAGTAAAATTACATGTCCTTTGGGAGCTTGGATGAGCCACTCACAGTAACTGTACATGTAAGTTGGATATAAAGAGGTTCCGAAGTTTGGACTCGCAAAAGTTGCGCTGGAATTACTGAAGACAAGGGGTGTGCCACAGCGAGTATCAGCTTGTACATTGGTCATTTCTGTTGGTGACATTCTTGGTGTTGCATTGATTGCAATGGCTCCTTCATGAAATGTATTATTGTAAATGAAACTATTTGTGACGGTCGCCATTTTGTTGACTCTTTCAAACGATATGCCGGCTTCGCCATGACAGTTACTGATGGTAAGATTTGTTACATCATAAGTAGACTTTCCAAGGCCATTGATGCCACTTCCCTGGCAGTCCTTTATGTGTACATTCGAAATGCTTCTGCTGATTTCTGAACTATTCAGAAGTATGGCACTGCTTAATCTGGCATGAAGTCGTCCGGTATGTGCGATGACTGCGTGTTTAACTTCGAAATCCTGCTGGCTGTTGCATCTTATTCCTCCCCATTTCTTGGCAATACACATTGGGCGAGGTGATACCGGGGTCTGGGGGTCACAGCGTATTCCTATTCGGTCACTACAAGTAGCTGGGCTTGGTGAGTTGGGAAGACAGTTGGTTATACTAAGTTCATCTCCGTTACAAGTTATGTAAGAGGAACGGTACCATGCAGGTCCTGATTCCCTACCAAATGCATGTGTCCTTGTCGTTGTTGGTGCCCCGTAACCAAGTTCTCTGCATACGACGTTTGCCTCTGGAACCCACCATCTAGATCCATAGCAAATACCACCCCACTGATTATCATAAAGTATTTCAACACGGCCTTCCCAGGGGTAACGACCATTGACCAACCGAACATTGTAAAGATGTGTGGCTGATGGTTCAGAATGGAATTCTATCTGTTCAGCCTCAGTTCCTACAGCAACAAAGGAACCAAGGTTAAAGATTCCAACACAGGGATGAAATCTAATCTGCACTCCCGGTTCCACTGTAACGGACGCATTCTCCAGGATAGTTAGATCTTTCTTGATTGTGTACGGACTTCCCCTTTTTGTGAGATGCAAAGCCCCATTCAGTCGTCCCTCGATGTTATCTGTCGTAATGTTGATATTGCGGATGGAAGGATCAGCTGGTTGAGAGTTTATGTCAGGCCCGGTCAGGTAGGGAAAGTAGTCAACTGGTGCACGGTCGTTCCAGTCATCGTAATCAACAATTCCGTTTCGAATCTCCTGTTCATTGGCAGTTCCCCACCAGTTGTATTTGGCGTCAATCGCCTCATCGGGAAGAGTTGTATCTACTCTGCTACATAAAGTGTGGTTCATGTTTGCATCATTGATCAAGTTACGGATGACAGTGTAGTTCTCTTTGAGTCCTCCTATCTCAATTGTACAGGAGGTGAGGTCTATGTATTGGCCATACTGAAAATTCCCATCTGTTTCTGACGAACTGTAGAAATTGTCATTGAATACATTGTCCCCAATATGGACGGTGACTTTCTCTCTGGTATCGGACTGATCCTCAAACAGAACAGAAAAGGTTTCTCTGGCGTTGTTCTGGCTCAGCTTATTAGAACTGAAGTTGATGTATTTAGGTTGTCCTTTAAAAGCGACCGCGGGCTGGTATGGGCAGCTGGTGTGGATGATCGAGTTGCTTGAAATTTCAAAATTTGCCAGTTTCCCCGTTGCTTGAAGCGCAAAACGTGTATTATTAGTGACAGTGTTGTTGGTCATGGTGATTTGAGGGTATTCGTCATGCCGATAACTTTCAACAATGACTGAAACACCACCTTGCCGGTTTCCCTGGATACGGCTGTTGGAGATGTCCACAGAACTCTCGTATGACAGTTGAAGTTTGACTCCAATTCCGCGATTTCCTTCGCACGTGAGGTTTGTCATGTTGTAAGACCCCCGCGTGTGCCAATAGCTATGGCGTATGTACACGCATCCTCCATTTCCGGTCACCGTCATATTCGTGAGTGAACCGATTCCTGGGACGTTCTCAACGGTGATACCGTAACCATTATTTGAATGCAACTCGATTTCATCAACAACAACAGAACCTGTAATAAACGACAAGATAACCCCATTGATGTCGTTGTGAAAAGCTAACACATTAGCCAACGTGACATCTCCCTTGACATCATTAACGTAGAGTCCATTGTCATTGTTGTCCATTGTTGATACCTCTGATACGAATAGATTACCTCGCAACGAATAGATTCTAATGCCATGATCATTGTTACTAAGAGCTGACACATTAGTCAACGTGACATCTCCACCGACTCCATTAATGTGGAATCCGTCGTCGTTGTTGTTCAATGTTGATACATCTGATACGAGGATATCATCTCTCGTTGAAGAAATTGCGATTCCATGATACATGTTATCACTGAACAGTGCCTTTTGAAGTGTAATCAGCCCTTCTCCATTTGATATCTGCAGACCATTGTAGGTATTATGTACGAATGACGATCCTTGTATCGTTTTATTTCCTGCAGTATTGTCCACGAGCGTTCCCCACTTGCAAGACCCGAGGGTCGAACTTTCAATATGGACATTTGCCCTGGGGATGTCGATATGTATGCCCTTGTCGAATTCGATCACGGACAGTTCTTGGAAGAGAAGCATTTTGGGAGCCACGCTTGGAATACTGTGGACTAGAAATAAATAATGAGAATTAGGGACAGCTTTTCCATACTTGTGAACAAACATTTTAGAATTTTTGCATTAAGGACATGGTACTTGATGATACAGAATAAAAAGGAGTGTGCACATTTCATTGATGCTACAACACCCGTAGAAGAAAACACTAGAATTGGTTAAAGGGTTTCAAAATGCTGCAATGATTGAAAATGCTACAAGGTGAAAACTGCCAACTGGCTTAGTGAGTATTGTTCTTACCAGTATCAGTATCAGGAACTGCATGCACTTCAGCGAGAAAGAATGAACGACAACCTTGTCCAGCTTTGATGTGTAGTGTCAGCATCGACCCTGATGATGTGAACGCCCGTGACCTATAGCTAGCTCCTGAGGGGTTATCATTATAACAGTCCACTGTCCCTAACACACGAGAGTCGTTCAGGGTGTTTGAATCGTATACCGTGAGGCTGTTGTAAGGTGGTATGTAGTCAAACCAGCTCTTTGTCACAATTAACTGTACTCGATACCCATGCGGAGCCTGGATGTTTTTCAAGCAGTTCGATTTAACTCCCCATAATATACCATTTACAAGCCACTGCCTTGGCCCTGGTCGTAGTTTGATGGTCGGTGGGCATCCATACATGGACTGAAGCGGAACTAATCTGACGCTAGCGGTCGCCTGCTCCTCAAGATTAGACCAAGGCAAAGAATGTAATCTCAGAGTCTTTATTCCGATTCCAGCACCAATTTTGCTTCCAGTGTTGTTAAGATCAGCACTACGTATGGTCACCGACTGCTGAGGCTCTAGAACCGAAATACCTGCTTCTGTGGCACCATTCTCCATCGTGATATTCTGAATGATTACTTCACCCTCCGGGTAATATAACTCTATTCCCGACTTGCTATGGACAGAGTTCGTCATTTGGATCTCGCTGAACAGAATCGTGGACGGATAGTTTTGCAGCGATAACGCAGAAGCTTTCCCGTGATGAAGCTGCCCCACATATTGAAGGTTGACGTTACTGATGTTGACAGGTTCACTTGAGTAGCTGCGAATTCCTCCCCAACCTGGGGTAGGCTCACAAGTCAGCGTTGTACAGTAGGAGCAACTAGATGTGTGGTAGAAACTACACTCTTCTAAGCTCTCTTCATAGCCTTCACATCTAATGGAAACTTTCGGTCCTTCACAGTGCCAGCTTCCTCTAGTCTTTGATTGACCAAGTCCTAGCTGTCTGCAGGCGATGTCCATAAACTCCTGTTCCCATTGACTGCAAACGCCCCTCCACTGGCCTTGGTGGTACACCTCAAGTCGCCCGTTGGACTCGGAGCTTCCTTCTTGTAGGCGCGGTGCGTCGGTTCTATTCAGACGACTCCGAGCTGTAAAGGTGAAGTTTGTTGGGCTGTCGGGTGTCCCGGATATTTCCAAATGACCGAGGTTCAGTATGCCTACCCGTGCGTAAATCTGTATGTCGACGCCAGGATCAATGATAAGAGAGGCATTTGGGAGGATTGTTAGGTCTTTTGTTATGGTGTACGGGCTGTTGGTTGTGGTGAGATGTAACGAGTCAAATAGACGACCACCCAACTGTGTTCCACTCATGTCAGGCCGGTATTCGCTATTTACAGGGTGTCCGGACGTTGAGTTTAGGTACGGTACAAAGACAACAGCTGCACCGTTATTCCAGTCGTCGTAATCAAAGATTCTGTTTGCTATGGCGGATGCGTCTGTTGTTCCCCACCAGTTCAGTGTTGCCTGTAGGGTTGTTTCACCTAAACCTGTGTCCTGACCATTGCTACAGATCTCAAGCCGACATGATTCACTTTGAAATGAGTTCCTTGTCACATTCACTGCACCAGAAGTTGAACCAGAGAATTCAAGTGTGCAGAACTCACTAAGTGGTTCAGAGACATATGCATGAGAGGGAGGGTTGTAGTCGTTGTTGTCAAAAATGTTATCAAATATTTCTACCGGCGGTGGGGTGAGGGAGATACTAGTGGTGTTATGCAGTCCTACGCGTTTGCATGTGTTTCTGATGAATCTATTTCCAGCGAAGCGAACTTTCTTCTCAAACCCATGGACGTGAATAACTGGCTTGCTTCCACACTTGTTTGAGTCAAACAAGCTGTTCTCAACCGTAAGCTCTGCGTAATTACCAGTGACTTCGAGAGTGGTCTTCGTGTTGTTTTGGTAAACGCTATCTTTGACCAGTATCCGGGGGTAGTGTCTCTCATCAGAACCATTGACGGTAACTTTAACCGAACCGTTACCGTTGTTCATGAACTCTGAACCTGAAATACCCACTTGATCTACAACAAGTGGCTCTCGGATCTGGTCATGGTAGCTAAGTTCGAGATCAAGTCCCCTACCACCATTACCTTCTACCACACCGTCCTTTATCATTGTAATGCTTGATTCTGAGGAGTCGACGCTTTTGTAACGGATGTGAACACCGTTAATTCCATTGTGATCAAAATGACAGCCGTGACTCTCAAGGTTGGTGAATCTGTCAGACAAGACACTGAGTCCGAAGTGAGAATTGTCGTTGAAGATTGAGTTATTCACAATGGATCGCATAGGGGCACCTGACAGCATCAGACCTGCACCACTGTTTTGGATGAATGTGCTTGTGTCGATAGAAATGATTGCGGTATTGTGTGGATCCTTTACGTGCATTCCTGCAGGAAAATTTCTTGCAAAAGTTGTAGAGGAAACCGTGATGTTTTGCGAAGGGTTACTAACCAAAAGCCCTACTCCTCTGTTATCAGAGATATCGCAGTTAGACATTTGAAGTGGAGTAGATGGATTATTGACGTGGATGGCAGCACGTCCGCTATACTTCACATGGACGTTGTCTAGTTCGGGAGAAACTGACTTGACAAAGACGGCGGCATTGGTGTTTGGAGAACCTCCATGAAGAATGTCGACATTTTGTATTATCGAGTACATGGACGGATCCGTTGTGATTATATCCAACCCCTTCCAGTGGACACCTCCCCCGATCTTGAGACCATCGCACACTACACCCAGGTCATTTCGGTAGCGTCCAGTTGCTGGTTAAAAGATAGATACATGGACTCTGTAACTTTCACAATTCACTCAAACTTAGATAAAACCAACAGGAAACGCTAAAGCATAAACTTCATCAGATAAAATGATGAAAGTAATAGGAAATTTAAGTTGAAAAAATCTCTTTAACCGATTTTCTTTAAATTTACCCGATTTAAACCGGAATCTACAAATTTCTGTTGCGAGATGATTGTCTTTATGATCTCTGTTTTTGTCTGCCAACGTCTACCTTGGAAATTCTCGAAGGAATAAAGATTAAAAGGCAAATAACAAATGCACAATTTTGTCTCCTCGGACTTCCGTTGCAAATTTAAATGGTAACAGCATTTAAAATAACGCCATAGATCGAAGTCATATATATTGCATATGATATATGTATAAGCTACTAGTAGGAATCGGGCGTCCCAAGGTGATCACGTTGCTATGGTGTAATCTTCGTTGCTACGCATAAAGCTAGAGCCTGCGTGGCATGTTTCAGGTGTAGACACCGGCCGGTGTCATAAAGCCGAGCGTGCGCCGGCCGGAGCTGAGGCGGCTTTTATGTAAAATTTTAAAGTGTAATCCTGACGGGTCCCTAGCGGGATTCAACACGGGAACCTGTCCCAACTGTTCACATTAATTAAGGTAATTAAATAAACTGCTCTCCAACTAAAAATCGAAATTATCTCACCAGAAATCTTCGAATGAATCACTTAGTCGTCATTAGCTTTATGACCTAAGTGCTAGCTGTAGACACGTGACTTTTAACCACGCGTGACGTCAGCACTGAGTCAAAGTTTGTCGAAGTCCGTACCACCCCCCGTCCCGGTCGAGTGAAGGTTGGTGTGCCCTGATGTAGATGGCTTCTTTCACCCCTTTCGCAAAGTAATCCTGTCCTGTGTCCAAAATGTTAACTCCTTTCAGTGAGACAGTGTGGCCCGGTGACTCTATATTCATATGTTGTGAAACCTCAGAAGATTCAAAGCTGGGCTGCCTATGTTCCAAAAACCTGGTTTTTAAGAAGCACTCAGTTTCACCTATGACTATGTAAAAATCATGACAGGGTCATATGTTAGTGAAACCCTCTCACATAATGTAATATATGACCCCACACCTTTCTTTACTCGTTGTTTTGTCTTTGGGGGCAACTAAAATGTGGCGTAATGTGCGGGTGGGCTTGAAACAAATGCTGTGTTTGGCAGCCATATAAATCTATATGTTCTACTATTTGAGTCGATGTTTACAAAGACCCGGTATGTAAGTGTATATGCTTGTAAATATTGTATGAGACTCAGCTAGCGACATCACTTATAATCTTTGGCGAGCCATGGCGAGCCATGACGAGCCCGCCAGCCGAAGGGTCCGTCGCTAAAGATCCTTCGCTAAATACCCGGCGAGCAAAGAAAAAAAAACGAAGGTGAGTGTTTTTCTTATATTTTGCGTTGATTTGGTGGTGGGCCGAGTTGACCAGGGCGATGGGCCGAGTTGACCAGGCAGATGGTCCGAGTTGACCAGGGCGGTGGGCCGAGTTGACCAGGGCGGTGGGCCGAGTTGACCAAATTTGCGATGGGCCGAGTTGGTAATGGTCCGAGTCGTCCTGATTCCGGTCCCATTGACGTATGGGGCAAAGGCCACCAAATGGCGCATGCCCAGAGGGCCCAGTCTGAGACCCCTTTGAGTGAGTGCAGCCAAACCAACTGAAAACAGCCTTTTTACCACCATGAAAAATGGAGGTATTGTTTTTGGCGTGTCTGTCTGTATGTATGTATGTATGTATGTATGTCTGTCTGTGTGTCTGTCTAGTCTGTGTTTCCGCAACTTTGTGGTCAGCATAACTTCAGAACGCCTTTATGGATTATGATGATATTTGGTATGTTGGTAAGTCTTAGGACGACAAACGTCAAGGTCAAATATGGGCCTCCTGGTGGATGACCTTGGTACTGCAGCAGTAACTCCGGTTTTTGTATCTTTTGTCCTGAACATGCTATGGTCTTGATGTTTTGGTGACAGATTGATTTTCCTGTCAGGAATAAGTGGTGTGAGTTTGGTCCCCCTAGCAGCTTGTTCTGGAACTGCAGGGCACTTTCTGGCGAAATGTTTAAAAGCCAATAAGTCAAGATAGGAACAACATATTTTCATAATTTTTGGTGTGTAGGTAGCTGAGAGAGAGATGTACATGATTAAATGCAAATTATGCAAATGAGGACTTTATTTGCATAATTATTGAGGAAATTCTATAATTACAGTGTTTTACATTATGGTTCCGGGTCGGAGTTTATTTCTGACCAGGGTTCAAAAGAGTGCGCAGTAAACTGCCGGAAACACGACTTTGATAGGTATCTTTTGGTTGTAATTTCGCTGATATTGTTATAGCAGTGTACATATCTTTATATTTTCTGAAAAGCCTGATAGTTGTAGTATATATAGGCTGCATAATGTTGGTGGTTCAGCGAACACTTCCCGATGTTAGTCCGCGCGGATGATAACGTAGCCTTTTCGCCTGATCAGCGGGACGGTGCGTTCGATGTGCCCTGGGGGTGTGTGTGGGGCATCGAAAATTGAGAAAAAGTTATCACGACAAGTTATAATTTTTTTTCGTTTTTGAGAAACGTGAGGTACTAAGCTACCCAGCGGTGTAAGCCGTTACCCTGGGAAAATTCGTTTTTTCCATGCAGCCATGTTTGAAAAATGACGAAAAAAGTACCTCTTTCCTCTAAAATTTATTATTATAGACCTTGGTAATCCCCAGATAGTTTGGCAGCAGGATATATCAATCAAGTCCATTACGTAGCAGCATGACACCCCTTTCAACTAGTACAATGAAAAATCCCGACCCACGTTCTTGACGGAAGCGCCAGCCCGCTTGGCCGAGAGTGTCAAATTTGCTACGAATACGAAAAAAAACTCCGGTCCGAGACCTTAAAAAGACGGCATTACGTCAAAATACCGTGCAGTGAAGGCGTTTTTTTCGCATCATCTTGAACATCGCGCCACGCCCAGACAGAAAACTGCCGAAAACGCCTTGTTTGTCGCTTGTTTATTTCCTACGGACGACTTTTATGTTTCGCCCCCCTCCCCCCTGGTCCGGCCTATGACGTAGGATTGTATAGAACGGGGTCAATGACCTTACACTCTTCATACGCGCGCGTCTATAATTCATCCTTGTTTTGAAAAATAAAACTAAAAAGAGGCTAGAATAGGTCACTATCAATGTGCTAGCCCTACAATTTGCGTTGCTTCCCTTATTTCTATTGATGAAAGGGTTTCCACACATTTATTCAGTTCATGACTTCCTAGTTTTGCCATGTCATCTCTCTGTAACCCTAAACCTAACGCTGATGGATGGATTGATGGATGGATGGATGGATGGATGGATGGATGGATGGATGGATGGATGGATAAATGAATCAATCAATGAATCTTATCAAAAACAGATGGAGTTTATTGAACTAAATTAGGAATATAGAAAGAATTTCGATGCTGTCTGTGAAATGGTTCACGGGTATCCGCTTGTGGCAATTTACACGTACCTCCCACACACAAGTCCGACAAAGATGGCCGAGTTTTATCTCAACCCTGTCTCGGAGTCGTATGGAGAGTATATCAAGCAGAAACTCCTGAAAAAGTCCGCTGTAGCTGAAAGCGGCTGTGTGTTGTGGACGGGGTATGTCGAGCGAGACGGCTACGGGACCACCAAGGTGAAATCTCACTTTGACGGCAGGAGATTCACGCTGACCGTCCATCGTCTGATGTATTTTCTACACTCAAAACACGCGATGGCTTCAGGGATGCACGTGAGCCACATCTGCCACCAGAAGCTGTGCCTCAACGTGTCCCACCTCAGCTATGAGCCGCCAGCAGTCAACCTCCAGCGAACATCATGTGTTAGAGAAGGCCGCTGCACTGGACACGGGACATACAAGGAGTGTATCCTTAGACAGTAGGTACACTTTGTTACTTGCCCGCCACCCCCACCCCCCCACACACACACACACTGACACACTAACTTTCCTTCATTTCTACCCCCCCCCACCACACACACACAAAATCAACGTTCTTTCTTTCTTTCTTTCTGACAACAGGAATCATGACAGAGCCAGTGATATGGGCCGAATGTATAAGAGAATTTATTGAATTTTCTTAATCAGACATACTTTCCGAAAGTGACACGTCTTCTGATCTTATGTACGGGTGTTCATGTGGAAGATGAACCGAGGGCGATGTGTCGGCCATCATTTTTTCTACTCGTTTGGACACAGTCTTTGTCGAGGCCCTGTTCCGACTGTTGCGGTAGGCATCTGACTGTTGCCGACGTTTGTCGGCGTCAGCCTGTCGGTCTATCTGCATCAACCTGTGGGCCGCTTCGCCACCTGATCGCGGTGCGACACCAAAGTGCTGTCCGAGTCGAGCTAGGGACTCCCCCAGCCCGCCCACAGCCGAAGTGTGCACAGCACTGTATGCACGCATCTCTGCCAGCGTTTTGAAAGTCAAAGACTTTGGCAGAGACTTGTGCATACATCTGTGAAATGCCTCCACAGAGTTGGTGGACCGCAGGTAGCGCTGTTTCATAGCTTTGTCTTCCGACAACTTTGAATCGAGCACTTCGCCAAGCTCAACTCTGTCCTCCAGGGTTAACAAAAGATATGTTTTCCTGGGGAGGTAGGAGGGCGTGTGATCGGAGCCCGCAGGTGAACAGGGACACACAAAAGACACACCGAAGCACTTTGTGTGATTTCCGGAGAAGCAGTCCAAGATGTTATCTTTTGCGTCCAAAACTGCCTCGAGGAATTTGGAGTCGTCGGTGGGGTGGAGTCCCCGTGCTCCGCTAAGTTCACCTGCACAGCGCGAGGCGATGGCTTTCGACAAGACAGTACAGAAAGCCTTTTGTGCTTCCTGTGACACCTTGCCGGTAAACCCCACCTGCCCTGTTACAAGCTGGGAACTTAACTTTGCACGGAAAACGCTAGCCCGCTGGCGACGCGAAGCATGAACCATGCAATCCTGGTGCTCTACGTTAAAGTCGGGCTGGAGGGTTTGGGTGGCAGATTTTGCGCCTCTGTAAATCTGACCAGACCCGTCTGTAACGAGAGCTTTGAGCAGAAGAGGTGATTCGTTACATTGATACATTTCTAGGGTAACTCTCCCAGCTAACCATTCTTCTGCATTGCCAATGGGTTGAGATTTAGGATAGGCGGACGCTTCTCCGTCTTTACCAAACTTGTTGGCAAAGCCGAAACCAATCAGCATTTTGGCTTCTGTTTCCTGTTCCCTGACGTTAAGCGCTGCCTGCGTTGATTTCTGGTGGAAGCCCTTGTAACAGGGATTGTTGAAGCAACCATCGGCTGCTGCGGCTATAGCCACTGGCTCGCCATCCTCCACCTGACATCCCCGCATCTCCATAACCGCCCGCAGTCGCCTCCTGTTGTCGGCCAGGGCCTGTTGTGCCAATGACACGAGCGGACCCGCCATCCCTGTAGCCAGGTTGTGTATGCTACTCCTGGTCGGTAATGACAGCTCCACGCTGGTAAACAGCTGGTGGATCGCCGTCGACCCGACAGGGATCTTTGTCAGGCCCAGTACGAGCTGCAGGTTCTTCTTTGGGGGTCTAGGTCCTCTGGTGTGCCCAGGAACACGCTCTCCTTCCTCATAGAGCTTGCGTTGTGGAGTGGTGAAGCCACATCTCTGGCACCGCAAGGCTTCCCAGTATCCTAACCCGTACTTTCTCTCCATATCCGCAGGCATGGTGACCACGGGAGTACAGCCAGGGCTGTCGACACTGTGTGAGGAATAAAACTCATTTATGAGCTCCATGAGAAACGGCACATGAAATATGCGGTCCTCAGCTACACCTGCAGTGCTAGACTGATCAGGCGACGCACCTGCCAGGCTCTCTAGCTGTGTAAGCGGCCGCTTTCTCGGCCTGAGCCAGCCAAATGTGTCGTCTTCGTCCAGAGATGGACGTCCGGCCAGACTACAGATGTCACTGTCGACACGCTTATATTTTTTGAAGCTACACGTGTCTACTTCCCCATCATTACTCCCGTCTTCTGTGTGCCCAGTACTAGAGCGCCTAATACTATTTCCCGGTTCAAAATATTTTAATGGTTTGCGCTTCTTGGGTCTTCCTTTCGCTTTCTTTGATGTTATGCTATTTGTTTCCAACACAGGCTCGGCTAACAACACAGCATCCTCTGCCATATCGTCGTCGACGGCGTCGGGCGGTGGCTGTTCTCCATCTTCGCTAAAGTCTACTCCTGTGGAACAGACTTCTACTTCGGCGAGCTGCAACGGGATATACGTGTGTTGCCAAGCCATACTTACCTCATTTGAATACTCATTTGAAAAAAAGAGCCGTTAACGGATAGTTCGATTCAGACATTTGTTTATCTCCAAGGAGATCTTAGCAACGCGAAAGTTTTAGAACGCATGATAGTAACCGTGATGTGAGACGCGGTCTTGTGGCGCACTATGCTACTTTTCAGATGTTTTAAAGGATGGACATGCCGCTTGAGGCAGTAATATTAATAGGAATTACAGGAGGAACATTTATGTGCACACATGTGTCAGTTTTTGTCAGTGACGCTGTATAAAAATGAGAATAAATATGTCCCGTTATTACAATGGAACGTAATGTAATACTCAGCTCCGCCGCGTGGTGGCGCCACGATATACGCGCTTTCTAGTGTTATCTTCAGACACCTGTTAAAGCGCGCTATATGGGCGCCTTGGGCGGAAACTTCGTGTGACCCTTCAATAAAGCCTCCTCTTGTTTTTTTAATGATTTTGATAAAAATAGTGGCAATTAAGGTTCCGGGTCGGAGTTTATTTCTGACCAGGGTTCAAAAGAGTGCGCAGTAAACTGCCGGAAACACGACTTTGATAGGTATCTTTTGGTTGTAATTTCGCTGATATTGTTATAGCAGTGTACATATCTTTATATTTTCTGAAAAGCCTGATAGTTGTAGTATATATAGGCTGCATAATGTTGGTGGTTCAGCGAACACTTCCCGATGTTAGTCCGCGCGGATGATAACGTAGCCTTTTCGCCTGATCAGCGGGACGGTGCGTTCGATGTGCCCTGGGGGTGTGTGTGGGGCATCGAAAATTGAGAAAAAGTTATCACGACAAGTTATAATTTTTTTTCGTTTTTGAGAAACGTGAGGTACTAAGCTACCCAGCGGTGTAAGCCGTTACCCTGGGAAAATTCGTTTTTTCCATGCAGCCATGTTTGAAAAATGACGAAAAAAGTACCTCTTTCCTCTAAAATTTATTATTATAGACCTTGGTAATCCCCAGATAGTTTGGCAGCAGGATATATCAATCAAGTCCATTACGTAGCAGCATGACACCCCTTTCAACTAGTACAATGAAAAATCCCGACCCACGTTCTTGACGGAAGCGCCAGCCCGCTTGGCCGAGAGTGTCAAATTTGCTACGAATACGAAAAAAAACTCCGGTCCGAGACCTTATACTACTTTCATACATGTAATGTATGTAACCTATGGCAGGCAGAACATCAACAGATACTAATTATGCAAATGGTGACCTTATTTGCATAATTTATGCAAAAATTCTATGATTTCTTAATGGTGAATGATGGGAATGTCATACTTGGGACATCTGTAAGTTAATCAAAAAGTTCACATACATCACGATGCATATATCATGTTAATGCAGAGGTAATTTGCATAATTAAAGAGGAAATTTACATTTACATATCAAGCCCATATTTCATGGAGGTATAAAATCTCGGAATTCTTGTTCTTTGTATGTGGGGATAAATGCTGGCATTTTCCAGCTGGAGAGTTCTTTCTATTTCTATTAACTTGAAAAAACTGGTTGTTACCTCCATGAAAAATGGAGGTATTGTTTTTGGCGTGTCTGTCTGTATGTATGTATGTATGTATGTATGTATGTCTGTCTGTGTGTCTGTCTGTCTGTGTTTCCGCAACTTTGTGGTCAGCATAACTTCAGAACGCCTTTATGGATTATGATGATATTTGGTATGTTGGTAAGTCTTAGGAAGACAAACGTCAAGGTCAAAAATGGGCCTCCTGGTGGATGACCTTGGTACTGCAGCAGAACTTCCGGTTTTTGTATCTTTTGTCCTGAACATGCTATGGTCTTGATGTTTTGGTGACAGATTGATTTTCCTGTCAGGAATAAGTGGTGTGAGTTTGGTCCCCCTAGCAGCTTGTTCTGGAACTGCAGGGCACTTTCTGGCGAAATGTTTAAAAGCCAATAAGTCAAGATGGGAACAACATATTTTCATAATTTTTGGTGTGTAGGTAGCTGAGAGAGAGATGTACATGATTAAATGCAAATTATGCAAATGAGGACTTTATTTGCATAATTAATGAGGGAATTCTATAATTACAGTGTTTTACATTATACTACTTTCATACATGTAATGTATGTAACCTATGGCAGACAGAACATCAACAGATACTAATTATGCAAATGATGACCTAATTTGCATAATTTATGCAAAAATTCTATGATTTCTTAATGGTGAATGATGGGAATGTCATACTTGGGACATCTGTAAGTTAATCAAAAGTTCACATACATCACGATGCATATATCATGTTAATGCGGAGGTAATTTGCATAATTAAAGAGGAAATTTACATTTACATATCAAGCCCATATTTCATGGAGGTATGAAGTCTCGGAATTCTTGTTAGTGTTGTTTTGGCTGCTTGGTAGGTTCTAAAACTAATTCCATCTTCTGTCTTTTGGTGGTCTTCAAGGGGGTCAGAGGTCATGCTGCCAGTGTTTGCATTTGCCGTGCCATGTATCGCTGGTCAAAAAGTGAAATTTTTGGACTAAATGGACAATTTGGGAGTTGGACTACCCTGTCAATATGTGTTTGCAATAGTTGAACACTCAAGTAGGTGATTGTTGACAGCTCAGTTCTTAGATGTTTTCCATATATGTTTTCCAATAGGGGCTGGAATCAGTGGGCTGTCCCCTGACATGGAAGGACTAACAACGGTTCCCGACTGCTATTAACTGTCGAGTCCTGTCTCACGCGAGAATGTGAACGGGTACGGGCTGGTCTGGGGTTGACAGCCTTGTTGATAGCCCACTGGGGGTTCCTGCACTTCTTATGGGCTTCTGTGACGTGGTTAATTTATGATGTTCTGTCAGTGGGGTCACTAATGATGGTGTTAGCCCAGTGCGAAAGTGTTTTCATTACGCACAGTTTACGATCTATATGTTCTACTAACACACTAAATGCGCTGTCTTGTTTTTTACACCCACAGATTCAGTTATTTACGTTCCTTAGTGTCCCCTCCTTCAGTTTCCCTTGTTTTTATTTGTACCTGTCACCTGTTTTGTAACTAACACATGCGCAGCTGCTAGTAATCCGATAAAAAATGGACAAAGCGCAGTGCATAAGATGATGAGATGAGGAGAATGAGAGGGTGGTTAGAGTAAAAATTCAAATATTGATCTGTGGGGGTTGATATTCTTTTTAATATTCACACGTAGGGACCAATCTTCATAAATAATTACTGTCGATGTATCTAAAAAGTTAAAGAACAGTTATACCACAGTTTGCGGGGTCGTGTGGCGTAGCGGCAGAGTGCGCGACTCGAAACCTAGAGGCCACCGATCTTGTGCCTTTTTTTGCCTTTTGGAAAGGCACTTTACACGACTTTCCTCACTTCGCTCAAATGAAAATGAGTATTGTCCTGTCATGTATTTGTCCCCTGTGTAGGTGGCGGCATTAATATAAGTTGAAAAAACTTGAGTGTGTCGTCACCACGTCTTGTGGTTACATGTTGGAATAAAAAAAGTTATACCCCTGCTCAAACGTGGATTTTATATCCGGATTGAGGCTTTTTAAAGGGTTGGTAAATTCTTGACATCACTATCCTCCCAACGGACAAAAGTCACCTTACTGTCGTTCTCGTTTAAGAGGATTCCATGTACAAGTGTCAGGACCTACTTACCGACAAAAACACCTACTGGAGGCTGGGCAAAAGAAACCGACGTCCAAATACAAGAAAGAGTTAATCGCAACACTCCAGAATATTGAACGCGAGGTGAAACCACTCTTGCACTGTGCTAACACTATCATTAGTGACCCCACTGATAGATATCTAGAGCATCAGAAATGTATCACGTCACTGAAGCCCATAAGAAGTGCAGGAACCCCCAGTGGGCTATCAACAAGGCTGCCAACCCCAGACCAGCCCGTACCCGTTCACATTCTCACGTGAGACAGGACTCGGCAGTTAACAGCAGCCGGGAACCGTTTTTAGTCCTTCCATACGTCAAGGGGACCTCGGGTCATCTTCGTAGGATTTTCAACTCAAATGGAGTATTTGTTTCAAGCCCACCCGCACGTTACGCCACCTTTTAGTTGCCCCTAAAGACATGTACAAACCATCGAGGGAAGAAAGGTGTGTGTTTATCTATCACATCAAGTACCTGGTTGATGGTTCCACTAACATAGGACCCTGTCATGATTTTTTGATACTAGGTAAAACATAACGCTCCTTAAAAACCAGGTATCTGGAACATAGGCGGCCCAGCTCTGGATCTTCTGAGGTTTCACAACATATCTATATAGAGTCTCCGGGCCATAGTGTCTCACTGGAAGGAGTTAATTAATAATATATTGCCTTTTCTTGGACACAGGACAGGATTACTTTACAAGAGGGGTGAAAGAAGTCATCTACATCAGGGCATACCAACTTTCACTCAACCGGGACGAGGGGCGATACCGACTTCCGACGAAATTTGACCCAGTGCTGACGCCACACGTGGTTAAAAACCACGTGTCCAAAGCACTTAGGTCATAAGACTGATGAAGACTGAGCAATTCATTCGAAAATTTCTGGTCAGTTATTTTTTAAATTTAAGTAGGAGAACAGTTTAATTTCCCTTGTGTATTTTACCAACTTAGATGAACTTTTAAGCTTATTCACATTAATGTTATTTTCAAAATGAATATCCGAACAAAATAAGAGACAACATTTCACATGGGTTAAGGTAGCATAACATCCGCGACCCCCGGAGACGATGACGTAGGGATAAGAAATGAGTGCGACAAACAGCTTGCACCGCTTGTACACAGCCTAACGTGGATGACACCGGGACATACAAGTTACCGTATGGTACCATAATATGTCGGCTTTGATATCGCATGATTGAGATTTTTTTTTTTTTTAATTTCATAAGTAAGACAAAGTACAGGACAAAGTGATAGCGCACTCAAGTTACAATACTTATTTTGACGCTACCACTTAATAAATGAAATACAAGGAAATAAGGGATAACAAAATGTGAAATGGTATAAAAAAGTACAAAGATGTTGAAATGTTTATGAGCGCAGTCCGATTCCCCACCCAATGATGAAGCAGATACAACTGTAGGACACAGAAAAATATGACAGAGAATGATTATTGGAAGCGTTTTGTTGTGGTGATGAATTGTTGGGTTAACATCAAAATGTTGGAATTTGCTATGAGTGAACATGTGGGACTACCACGGAGAAGGAGGAACATTTTGGCGTTGTCAGACAAAACTGTAAAGTTGAGGGAGTGTCCTAAGAGCTTCCAGGCTCTTAGGACACTCCCTCAACTTTACAGTTTGCCAAGGAGAATTATGCGTTGGGCGTTGTACATAGGGCAGTGGAGTAAGTAGTGTGACACTGTTTCGCGTTGGCACCCGCAGCTACAAGCTGGACTGTCGAGTAATCCTCGTGTGAAGAGACTGTGGTTTAGGCTACGGGTGCCAATGCGAAGGCGTGTGAGGTGTACACAGGCAAGACGAGGACCATGGCTAAAGTATTTGAACTTAACAGGCCGAATGGTTTTGAGGAGAGCGGTTCGAAAATGACAGTAGTTTAAAGAACGAGTTGACAAATCAAGATTATTCCAATGGTGTGTCGAGTACGGAACAAAAGACTTAGCAAAACGATTGGTTGAGTAACTAGGAGATCTTAAGTTCATCTTGTTGCGTAGGTCATATGTACATGATGAAAAAATGGCCGCGGGTAATATTTCAGACAAGTAGTTGCGAGTTAAACCATGAACGATTCTGTGAAACAAACAAAGTCGATGAACATGTCGTCTATCTGATAATGATTCCCACCCGAGTTCGTGCCTAGTTGACAGGTAAGACGAACCCTTAGTGGCACCTCTGGAAATCACTCTTCGTAACTGTTTGCAACAAACACGCACCTCTCAAAAAGTTCAGGGTGAGGGGAGAGGACTGTCCGCCGTGGCTCACACAAGACATACGTGAGCTAATGTCACTTCGTGACGAAGCAAGACACACAGCTGAGTCGACCCAGAGGCCAACTGACTGGGAAACATACAGAAGGTTGCGTAATCACACTAAGCGCCTAATCATCTCGAGTAAGCGAACTTACCTGACTGATGAAATCAACAACGGCAATGTTAATAGCATGTGGAAATCACTCAAGTCTCTACTAGGGAGGAACAAGTCATCCTGTATTTCATGTCTTAAAGATGACAACGGAGATGTGTGTTCCTCGCCACCTGAAATTGCCCATAAACTGAACGAGTATTTTGGTACAGTTGCTGAAAAGCTCGCACTCAGCATCAACAAGGGGGCATCACTCCTCCGCCCGTTACAGTTCGTGCAACGTTGTCTGGCTCGTTTTACCTTCAGTCAAGTATCAGTTGAGTTCGTACAACATGAACTCCTCACCCTGAAAACGGACAAAGCTGTGGGTCTAGATCACCTGAACAACAGACTGCTCAAGTCAGCAGCCGAGATCATCGCACCCTCTCTGACGAAAATATTCAATGAATCGCTGCTCAGAAGTGAGTTCCCAGAGGACTGGAAGAAGGCACGCCTATCGCCTATACACAAAGCAGGGGATAGAGCTGCGCCAAATAACTATAGACCTGTCAGCATACTACCTGCTGTCTCAAAGATAGTGGAAAGGGCGGTACATACTCAACTGTACAACTATTTGTCAGTAAACAGTATTCTTACAGAGGCCCAGTCTGGGTTTAGGCCAGGCCATTCCACACAATCTGCGGCCCACCTACTCACAGAGAAGTGGTTTAATGCCATGAACACTGGTCAGCTGACAGGGGCGGTCTTTATTGACCTCTCCAAAGCGTTTGATACGCTCGACCATACCATTCTTCTTCAAAAGTTGTTTTGCTATGGCATACAAGGTGAAGCACTTGATTGGTTTACATCTTACTTATCTAGCAGACAGCACTGTACTGCCATTAATGGAGTTACCTCTGGTTTCCATAAAATGCAATATGGTGTACCCCAAGGCTCATTATTGGGCCCGTTGTTGTTTTTAATTTATGTTAATGACATGCCAAATTGCGCCGAATCTTGTGAAATATCAATGTATGCGGACGACACTGTCATCTACTATAGCAGCAAGGATGTTAGCGATATTGAGTACAACCTCCAAAATGATCTAAATACTCTTTCTCAGTGGTTCACAGCTAATTCGTTATCCGTAAACAGTGGTAAATGCAAACTCATGCTTATTGGAACAGATAAAAGGGTTAACAGTTGCAGAAGCCCTGAAGTGTATATCAATGGGGCAACTGTAACGGAATGTACCTTTTACAAATACTTAGGTGTGTTAATTGATCGTAATCTCAACTGGAAGTGTCAAATAAATGCCGTCTTGGGCAAACTCAGGCGATCACTCAGCATTTTAAAGCACGTCCGCACATTCCTTCCAACATCTACTCTGTTAACTTTGTATAAAACTATATTTTTGCCACATATTATATATGCCTGCACTGTCTGGGACACAGCGCCCGAACGTGAGTTGGGGAAATTGCAAAGGTTGCAGAACCGAGCTGGCAAGCTGATTCTACGAGCCCCGTATCTAACTCCATCAGCCGAAGTCCACCGACGTCTGGGCTGGATGGACGTAAAGTCAATCCACAAACATCCACAAAGCCCTCCTACTACATAAGGCCCTGAACAACCAACTACCGCCGTACATGCGCCGGATTTTCACATACTGTAGGGATAGAGCGACCAGAAGCACCAGACAAAGCGCGACTGATCTCCTTGCGGTACCGATGCCATTAAGAGAAATATACCGGAGATCCCTAGCCTACTCAGGCTCTCTTGTATGGAACGCTCTTCCGCAGCATGTTAGAGCAGCACCTACTCTTAGAACCTTTAAAAGACTGCTAGTATCGTAACTGACTGGACGACTTTGGACACAACGAGTTATGAGTTATTTATTAGTTATTGCCATTTTGTTTATTTATTTACTTTGTCTGAGTTACCTTATGTATAAAAAATATTACTTTGTTTTCATTTGTGAGCAAGTAGTATTTATGTTATGACCCCCTGACACTCCTCCACGCTCGACCTCTATGAAAAGCGGCCGAAATAGCGGCCGATTAGAGCATGTAACACTGTTACAGATCGAGTTGAAATAAAGGCTCAAACAAACAAACAAACACCTGACACGACGAGGGCACAGTGATATTGTATTCGTTCAATGAGTTGTGCTTCCTCACTTGTCGTCCCGTGCCAGATGACATCGCCATACTTCAGACAGGGGCGTATATATGATTTGTAAAGAGATTCGAGGGTATTGCGAGGTAGTTTAAATTTAAGGCCACTAAAGAGGTCAATGCTTTTGGATATCTTGGATGCAATGTAATTAATATGGGAATTCCATGACATATTTGAGCACAAGATGACCCCAATATGCTTATGGGTGTTGACAGACTTTATAACACAGTTGTTAAGAAGGAGTGGTGGGTGAACTAGGGGTTCGCGCTTGGCTGAAAAGCACATTTCTTCCGATTTTGTCGGATTTAGTTCCATGAGCCACTGAGTGGCCCATGTATGTATTTTGGACAGGTCAGAGTTCAAACAAACAGCGGAATCGAGGGGGTTTTCAGCAGTCTGGAGAAGGGAGCTGTCATCGGCGAAGAGGAAAGGGAGGGAAACAAGATCATTTACAATGTCATTTATATAAATAAGGAAAAATAATGGCCCTAGTATTGAACCCTGTGGAACTCCAGCGTTGGTGGTGGCCCAGGGAGATTAGGAAGGCTGCTCGATCGGCGTATAAATGCGCGTGACCTTTTCGCTGCCTGCCAGGGTGAGTCGGCTGCAGTTCCGGTGCGCTCCGCAGGAGGCCATTTAAAAGAGTGCGGCATAATGTCAAAAAAACGATAACTTTTTGTACTTTTTTGTTATTTTGTACATCGTACCCTATATTTGAACATATTCGTTTCTCGTGCTTTTCTATGGTACCCACTGTATTTTTATCCGAGTCGATGTCAGTCACTTCCGGGTCCTTAACTATAGAAATCCCCATAGGCGAAAAACTGTGTTCTGCTACCTTAAACCCGAGAAATTCAACATTGCAAATCCAAGATGGCGGACCCCAGCTGGTAGCTTCAATAAATATGTCGTCATTTTGACGTAGCTTCTGTTGTTATGGACAACAAAACAAACGAACGTAGGCTAGCAGATATCATTTCATATTAAATTAATTGGTTGACATGTTAGCGGTTTCAGTCAATAGGAATAACCTAAATGTGGACGTGGTGTACCGCAATAAGTTGTTGTGATAGTCAAATCGTGCTAGTATATCATTCACCGAAAATCTAATTGTATATACGATGAGTAGTTCAGAGCTTTTTTGGTGGGGTTAAAGTAAAAAACAAATGGCCAGTTAGAATCTCATTATCCACGATGACTTCACTATTTACCTAAACGTAAAAATTGAATTATTAAACAGTGGGGGAGGAGGACAAGAACCGAAAACAGTTTCAATATTTCAATTTTCTTTACGGGTTAGAATACAAGATTAAAAATGTAACGTTACAATCAATCGGCATGTTTGAAAAATATCATTCATGGGTACAAGCTGATAAATAAAGAAGATACCATTACAAGCAATATCATAGTATATGTAACATATCTTTGAAATGGTATCTATAAACAATCAAGGCACAAGATACACATGTATGAAAACCCATACTGATTTGATATAAATGGGTCAAATAAGGTATCGGGAATATTACACTGAATAACTGTCACTGATCCATTAACCCTCAAACACCCGAACTTTTTTTGTGACGTTAATGCCCGAACGGGGTCCAAATGGACCCCATTTGGTTCCTTTAAAATTTATATTCCTTTTTGCACTTTTTTAGTGATATTTGCACATATATTGGTTAAAGATAGAGAAAGGTATATTTTGGCATAATTAAGTGTAAAAATTCATGCTCATTATCATAATTTATGCAAAAAACGTTGATGCCTACAGGTATGAACATGGGGTTAACCTTTGACCTCATATGATTGTCAAAGGTCTGAAAACTCTGAAAACCTGATGACCTAATGCCTGAGGTTGAGGTTACTTGGCAAACTGCATAATATTAAAGCAATGATGCTTCCTTGAAGATATATTGAGGACATCAAAACAATTTGTGTGTAGGAAAGTGCAAAAAATGGCTGGGGTCCCAGATGGTCTTACATCAGACTTCCCGTTTTTATTTTTACAAATTTGTGTTGATCTCCCAAAAAATTCAGGAAAACTTGAAGAAGAGATTTATTGACAAATTCACGGGAGGAATTTTTTTTCGAATCAAAAATTTTCAAATAGTACGTAAGAATATACACCTGGGGTCCAAATGGACCCCGTTCGGGTGTTTGAGGGTTAAATTTAGGGTAAGGGGTAAGACTTGTGCGACGCACACATCTGGCTTGTAATGACGAAATTAGCGCATTAAATGCACATGCTTAAGGGATGTGTAAGATTTTTGCATACAGTACGCAAGGCGTCTTGCTAAAGGTGTGCAATGCGTATGTCGAACATGTATTTCTGACGCACTCAACTTTGCGATCGCATTCCTGAAAAATTTTAGGCTAATGTAAAGCGTATATTCTGAGCGTCCCGAAAAAGATGCGTCTTCCCATTAAAAGTGTCTTCATAAAAGTTTTCATTTTTTCACCGTGCTTTTTTAAACCATATAAGTTGGGTCACTAGAGATTGCCGGTGTCTAAAGAAAGGGAAGAAAGAAAATGTAATCCCTGCCTAATATTTTCAGGATTGAAACAGGCCAGCAGGAAACAGCACATTTCTCTCTACGCCTAAGCGGACTTAGCATTGGGGATACATTGATGATGTTGCTCTAAAATGCGATGAAATGTAGGAAACTCACAACACTGAGGAGGTCGTTTAAGGTCGTCGTGGTTGCACCTATAGATGTTGTTCTCGTTCCCCCGACATTCAAGGCCGCTCACAGCCATTCGTCCTGTGCCTAGCCGATACTTGCTCTCTACTCGTCCGTTTGCGAACCCCAGTTGCCGACAAACCACCTAAAAGGTAAAATAACATTTTCATAAGTTCCTATTTTACCTTGAACTAAGATGTTCTTTATACAGCTCCTGTTGTTATGCAAAAGTAGCCTGCAGTTCGTCATGTTTTTGGATGCAAATGGAACATGTAGACAAAAGGCACAGTTCAAATCATTTTTTAAGTCCTAAAAATCTATTATCATTACACACACGTAATAGAAATATACATGTGCAAGAAGGAGAGAGCTGGTATACGTTATGTGTTCCTTCGTTTGGACTTTCAACATTTTAAAAATCATGACTTACTTTTGCTTCTGAATTTCTCCAACCCCAACTACGTCTCAGACATAGAGAACCCCAGGTCCCATTGAGTTTGACCTGGACACGTCCCTCAGACACGGTAGGACCCAGCAACCGGATGCTGTGGTCACGTGTCACGTTATTCGCTTGGTCGTCGGGAGGATTCCACTTCCGGTCGAAGACTATTCTATCATGAGGGGTGCCAACCTGGTAAACAGAGAGAAAGGGGACTTGACTAACAGAATGGTAAAGAGAAAAACATGTCCTTATTTCCAAAAGTTTCGAAACTGATATAGATCACTGCTGACTTGTCTGCATACATTTTCTTTTGTCCACTTTGCATTTTGTCAGTGTTTTACCTTTGTTTCATATTCGCAGTAAACTGCGCTATATAAGTAATTGTGCGTTTGCCTGTGAATTTAATATAAATACTTGATATATAGATATTTGCTTAGTATGTGTTAATAATTAAAATGTTTAATCTAATTAGTATTACTTACTTCGTTAATTATCCTCTTCATCCCCTGCGAGGCATACGGCAATTTTTATATTTCATATATCATGTATCATGATCTATCTTTTATTAGTATATATTATTCTTGGCATATGGTTACACTTACTGCGCTATCACACCATGGTTTATGTTTCATTCTTGGCGACCACATCATGGAACCGAGGTCATGCTGGGGCAAACCCTGTCAATCAAATGAAACCAAATCTTCTCCCACTCACTTCTTTCACTGTATGTGCTTACGAATCGTCTTCATATTGTAAATACTAGTGTAGCAAACGGATGGTGTTCAAATAAAATACCTACAGTTAGTTTGTTAGGCAAATAACACAGGTCGTCTTTGTATTTTGAATAACTTCTTTGTTATCTCTTTTGATATATCTGGGTTGTAGTAGTTCTTATTCCACATATTTGTTAGTAGTTTAATGTCCAGTTATGAAGGCTAGCCCTTTATCCCCCGGCTATTTAGGCAGTCCTGGCAGTAAATCTCTTTGATTATTAATATCACCTTTGAACCAAAACATATGAACTTAGCACAAACGAGTTATCCTTAAAGTTACAACTTACTACTCTTCAAAAATAGGTTTTGATTTTTTCGCGTGTTTTCAAGTTGTTTTTTTGTAATGGGCTTTCTTTTTTTCACCAGTATCTTTTTTTTACGCCAACTCCAAAAAAGGCCTCAAATCACGCCAATAAGCCAAAACTCTGCTTGGAGAGTAACTCACAGCTATCAGCCGTCCCCACACGGTCATGCCGACTCCCTCCGGGAACAACAGCCGAACCCCCGCCTCGATTGTCAGGGTCGCCGCCTCACCGACGATGATTTCATCGGTAACGTTGTACGGACTTCCCGACAGACTGATGGTGTGGTTGTGATAATAGGATCCGCCTACGTCGTCAGAAAGTGCACCGGACCATAACCCAAAGCCAGGTATAACTGAAACCAGAAGAGTCATAGCAATTTATTTGAAGAGATCTTTAAAAGATAACAACACCAGGCTCTAAAATAGGGCACTTTTAATTTCACTGTATTTTTTTACATTGTTGAACATGGTACCAGTTGAGGGGACGCTGAACATGGTACCAGAACACGTATTCCCATTGGGATTTCTGTAGTTAAGTACCATTCGTAGGTGTCTGTCTCTCTTCGACATGGTTAAAATAAACTATGTTTAAATACCTTTGAGGCCCTCTTTTAAATGACTTTCTGAGAAGGTCAACAGGAATACAGTCGGCTTACCAGGTACACAACTACGTAGTTAGGTGCATTTTATACGGGCAGGAATCCCTTCACATTCATGATTGGGCAGTCTGAAACTTAATATTTCTTTGCCACACAGTACAGTTTACTCCTGTATACCTCCTAGCTAGGCTGCAAGAATTTTGTCCGTACGTATTTTATCCCATTGATACTGTTTTCTACGTCTTACGAGAAGCCCTCTCTCTTTAAAAACAAAAATATAGCAAAACAATACACTAAAATTATAAGACTAATAATAAAACTATACAAAAATGATGACAGAAAACAACTAAAGTGAGGCACGTTGGTTTACATCAAAGATTACGGAAACATTTTAGTGTGAACAGTAATGCTGTGTCTTTCTGCTTTTTCGCGAGGCAATTATCAATCGTATATCCTTATATATAAGACTGAGCTACTAATGATTAGCTTGTAACAAAATATTATTCTAACGTACACAAAGCCCAGATTCATGACGAAACAATTAATGTTGCAATTGTAAAAGGCATATTCAAAGTCATCGATGTCAAAATCAAAGTCCAACAAAAACGTCTTGCCCCGTAGAAACAAGTATGGACTTAGCAGGACGGACTCGACTTATCTATCACACAATAAGGTGAAAAAAGTGCAGTGACTAGATGCTGTTCAAACATAGTAAGTGTGGACAGTCTTTACCGGAGTAACATGATAAGCCTCGACACACAACGTTCACGCAAAAATAGCCCTACTTTACTGACCTGCGATTGTTGCGGTTTGGGTCAAGAGCAGGACAATCCCGACGAGATAAACTCTTTTTCCGGCCATATTTTCGCAGTTTTAGCTTAGTTTTTCCTCAGAAAAATCTAGATTTCTTGAAACCTCAGCAACAAGAACGCGAAAAGTGAACCTGTTGCGTAGTTTCCCTGTTAAGAACGGTAATCTTATACTACCTCAAGGACACGTACAGTGCAGAAGGCATTGTGCGCCAGGTGTTGCTATGACGACGCCACGGCAGCCATCTTGTGCAATATAAAACCTGAGCTGCGGCCGACGTTGGCTGGTACAATGACTTGCGATGTATCAATATTTATCTGGTATACATTTCTCGTCAGGGTCAGATGCGGTCACTCCAGCTTTATATTGGGAGGTGTACAGAACAATGTGTAAACACATTGCCGACTAACTTAAACACGCCTGAATATACTAGACTCCTCCTAGGTTTTTCGGTACAGTGTAAATTTAAAACTGTTTTTACATTTATAACGAGCACCGAGCAATGGGGAGCGAAACTTGGCGGCACAACCACGAAATTACGGCGTTTTTGAAAAATGAACTTTCTAAAATGGCATATTGTGCGTTTTTTAGAGGATTTCAAAGAAAAAATCAGAGACAAATGTTTATTCAATGACAAAGGGAGCAGTTTTTCTATGATTCAGTCTATCTTTTCAAGAAAAATCTTGGACCTTCCCCCCCCCCTTGGCTACGGGCATGGTGTGTGTGCACATGTCCCTGTCATACATTCACGAACTTCCCACAGGTAGGCCAATGTTCGGGGGCACTCTGAACAGATTTAAGGCACGTCCACTTTTGCATATGAAGAAAACCAAATTTAGGTCAGATTGATCGATGAAGCCAAATTTGATTCCTTAACACTGCAGACGTACTCCATGTGTAGTTATTGGCAGTCCTCAGTATATGATTGTGTTTATCAATGGTTAAATCATATAAATGTTGAATGTAGAAAGAAATAGGGAATCTAATGATGACATGATGTCCATTCTTGCTAAAAATAGATTCAGAGCTACGAAGAAGGGGAGGACATCTTACTTAAAAAAAAACGCCCGAAAAGAAAAGTGTATACCCAAGTCACAATTGCAATAAAAAAGGGCACCCTTTTTAAAACTTACCACAAGAAAATACATAATACTATTAAACTGGCGCTAAGAATTAACACATTGTGGTCACTTTATTTATCTTCTCTAGACTTGTATTCGTTAGGAAAAAAATTGACAATGTATTTTAAGTTCGTGGTTAAGAATATTCTGTTGTAATACATAGGAACAGCACTATTTTATATTACAACATGACAATCTCATTGACAAGTTTCTTAATCTTATATTATCATATAGCCAAGTGGCGTTGACCAATCAGAAGCCCCTATTCCATATTGATTATGACGCCATGATGTCACAGTTAGCATGATGCAAGTATTGCTAGGTGTTTTTTATTCTCACAAGTGTGCTTTGTTGCACAATAAAGCACGGCCCGGAGCAAACCATTTGCAGGGGAGTTGACTCTTTTTGCTGACATTTGTAGCACGTTTTCTTGTTGAATAGAAATGTTTACCGTCTTGTCATCACCCAATTTATTTAGCAATACAAAACAAAATAAAGACCATGTCAATACATGTGAATTTTGAGCGAAAGAAAACATATTTTCGCCACCCCCACTAATAAGTACATTTCTGTATTGAAACATCCAAATGACCTCAGATGACTTAAAATGGAAGCTTGTTCTATTCTTTTGGCCCAAAATAACCACAAATGGAATGCCGGTTCTATTCCGAAGTTCCGGTGAACTCAAATGAACAGGTAAAATCATCACACTAAAGGGCATACACTTTTAGACAATGGTGTGTCAGAATTTGTCATAGAAGAACTGATTGAGGCCAATTTAGACTCAATATGTGGGTCCTTGGAATCGGGAAAGATGCACAGGAACAGTGGCCAGCGGACGGAAGGATAGATGAGTGACTGTAATGGTTTGTTATATAATTTACATATATGTGTTATACAGGAATGTATTACTCTCCACTGTGTAAGTTTTAAAAGGCTATATGATAATAGCGTTAATGGCCCGCCCTTTCTCGGTGAATATGGTGTGATAAAGCCTTGTCAGTTGCTATAAGCACCTCATAAAGTCACCTCGTTCGCTGTCGCTCACTCGATGGTTTTATTCGGTGGCTATAGCGACTGCCAATGCTTTATCACACCATATTCACCTCGGGGCGGGTCATTAAGCCTAATAGCCAGATAGCGTTGACCAAACAGAGGTCCCCATTTGCTATATGTTATGACACCATAACACAGCCAGAGGTCATTAAAATCCCATAAACACCGGAACCAATCAGCGTCGACCGATAGTCAAGTCAAGTCAAAGTTTATTGCACAGCGATTGTCACGGGTACAATGTATGGCAAATACCAATATTACTATTTGGTATGTGTCTAACATAATGCTGTATATAGGGTCCACGGACACTGTATCTGACAGAGTGTTACAAAGAACTACTGGCTAAAAATATCTCGACTCTACGTGTACGCTCTACATTACGCTAAAATATACACATGAAGGGTACAGTGATAAGTTGTACCTAATTATACAAAACATGTTCTATGGCTACTAAGCAGAGTGTACATGTATACTAAGTTACTTGCCAGGAATGTTAAAATTCTACATATAAATGCTACGAAAAGCTACACTATATACATGTAGTTGATAAAGTATTCAATGACTCTACTTATGCAGCTATTCTAAGATGTCTTTTTTTGCATGGCATTAAAAATATATATCATAACTATATATACAGAAAATGTGTTTGGACATGACATAAGTATATGGAACGTCTCTCTAGATGTGTTGGGTAATGTTTTAGTAGTCTTACATCGGATCATCTGCATTTATTTGCGTCTCTCTACGTCGTATGTGGGGCATATCATCAGAAAATGATATTCATCTTCAACTCCATCTTTGCACGTAGGACAAAATATCTGACTGGCTGGTATATTGTTGTGTCTGCCTTTTTCAATCGCTGGACAGTGTGCTCCGATTCTTAATTTTGTGGTATTAAGTATAAAGGATTTGGTTTGAACAGATAGGAGATAGTCCTCGATGTGAAAGTTTTTATTTTCATTTTTGAGTATGTTTCAAGTTTATTAAACTACTTATCTTTTGCCTCCAGCCAGATAGAAATTTGTCCTTAAGGCGCTCTTTGAATATGGATCCGAAATATTTGGCGTCTGTAATGGGATTCAACCAAATATTTTGGAAGCCATGTCTACAGAGTGTGTCTCGTACATGGACTACCCAGTCTTGCTCTTGTCTAACGACTTCGTGATATGCTTTCTTAACTATTCTGTCTTCAGGGAGGTTGTTTAGTCTTATCCAATATTTGATCAGTTGCGTCTGGATATCTATGTACAGTGGGAATACGCCGGATTCGCCCCTTACAGCAGCAATAACTGAGCTTTTAGGGACGCGGAGAAGTATCTTACAGAAGTTTAGGAGAACATATTCAAAGTCGGAAATCTCGTAAGAAATAGTAGGCTGGACTATTGTTATGTTTTGGTTACATAGTGTTTTGGAATGGTATACAATGTCTAACATGTCATTGTAGTAACTAAGTCGGTAACAACAGGGCGGTTAAATGATGGCATAGAGGATAGGATTGTTTCCCTTCACGGCGAGCCTTGCTGTGAGTGTCATTTCTTTAGCTTTTGTATGTTCTGGAGCCACTTCACGATTGTGTCATAATTGTGTTTCACAGTCTTTACCTTCGGATGGCTTTCGTCTTGGTAAACCTGCCTCATCATATCCAGTGCTTGCGTGCTTATGCGGAAGGCCTTGGGAATATCATGATTGAGTAAACTCGCAGTTCCTAACATAGATAGTGCATCTGCAATGTCAGAATCTGCAGTGTCCTGTCCTCCCATGGTCTTTCTCATGTTTATCTCCTTTTCAAGGTAGCTGATTGCTTTTTGGTAACCTTCGAGATAATACCAGGCAACGCCAAGATTGTGGAGTGAACTTGCTATTTTGTCATGCACTGCATTTTGACCGAAGATATCCTTCCACATCTGAAGTTCTTCTTCATTGTATTTTATTGTTTTCTCAAAGTCCTGCATATTTTGACAAACAGTTCCCAAAGCGTTAAGTGATTCGGCAATGTCAGGGTGTGGTACATCGTAGATGGTTCTGTATATTTCCAGTGACTCTTTGTAACAAGTTAAGGATTTCTCGTAATCTCTTAGTTCATACCTGGCTAACCCCATGTGTTTTAGTACTTTCGCTATTTCAGGAAGTTTTGTGATTTGATCATGTGCGTTTATCATTTCCTCATTGTCATTGTGTGCTGTGCTCCGACCATGTATATTCCTGGGCATCTGTGATTCCTGATTGTAGCTGATGCCTTTTTTGTGATCACTTTTCCCAGAACAGACTGGCCCCTGGTGGCTTAATTTGGCAATGTGAGAATGTGCTATGTTCTGTACATTAAGATTTCTAAATATTTGCAGTGCCTGTTCATAGTAGCTAACTGCTTTCGCATAATCACCCTTTTTATGCCAACCTGATCCCAGGTTGTGTGTTGCTTTGGCAATGTCAGGATGTGCTGTACCCTGCCCATAAACAGTATTAAGCATCCGCAGTGCCTCTTCTTGACAGCCAATGCATTTTTGGTATTCACCTTGGCCTTCCCAAGCTAACCCCAGTTGTTGAAGAGAGTCGGCGATATCAACATGTGCTGTACTTTGACCATGGATATTCCTGTACGTCTGCAGTGCCTCTTCATGGTATCTAATTGCTTTCTTGTAATCTTTCAGGTTGCGCCAGAGAGACCCAAGGTGGTTGCATGCAATACCAACGTTAGCAGGCGATGTACCCTGATCACTGTACACACTCCTATACATCTGTAGTGCAGCTTCGTTGCAGCTTATAGCTTTTTCATAGTCATTTTGGACATACCAAGCAGATCCCAAGTTGAGGAGTTGGCTAGCAATATCACAATGTTTTGCATTTGGACCATAGATACCTCTGTACATCTGTAGTGCCTTTTCGTGGTAGCTGATTGCCCTTTCCTGATCACCTTTGTCATGCCAGGCTTGCCCCAGATTGTGGAATGCTGCAGCAATATCAGGATGAGCTGTGCTCTGGCCATAGATTGCTGTGAACATTTGCTGTGCCTGTTCGTAGTATATTATTGCTTTGCTTGTGTCACCACGGTGCTGGGAGGCTCTTCCCAAGTTGTTAAGTGCAGTAGCAATATGGGAGTGTGGTGTGCTAGGGCCATAAATGGTTCTTAATGCCTCAAGTGCCTCTTCACAATAGGACATAGCTTTTCTGTTATCGCCATAGACCTGCCAAGCTTGGCCAAGGTTGTTGAGTAAAACTGCAGTGAGTGGATGTGTTGTATCTGAACCAAACAATGTCCTACACATCCTCAATGCCTCTTCATAGTACGCCAAAGCTTTCTTCCAATCTCCTAATTCTTGCCAAGCATTTCCTATGATGTTAAGTGATTTGGCAACATTGGGATTTTCTGTCATTGTGCTGCAGTGTTTCCTCTCAATCTGCAATGCCTCTTCACAGTACTCAATTGCCTTCCTATGATTGCCCAGCTTAATGTACAATTCCCCCAACCCATTGAGTGCAGAGGGAACCTCAGGATGTGTTGCACCGGGACCATACATAGTTCTTAACATCTGCAGTGCATGGTTGGTGTACACGATTGCTTTCCAGCAGTCCCCAAAATGGCCCCAGCTACCTCCCAGCTTCCTGAGTGAAGAGGCAATGTCAGGATGCGCTGTGCCATAGACGGATTTTCTCATCTCCAGCGCTTGTTCATGGAGGCTAATTGCTTCCTTGTAGTTACCAAGATGATGCCAACTTGTCGCAAGGTTAGACAACGCGTTCGCAATGTCAGGATTTGCTGTATTCTCACCATAGACATCATTTGTCATGTTTACAACCTGTTTTTGATATGCAAGTGCTTTATTGCTATCGCCCAAGTATCCCCATGATGAAGCCAGATTGCTGAAAGATAAGGCAATGTTGGGATGTGCTGTATTTTGACCATAGGCCCCTTTGAATATTTGCAGTGCCTGTTCATAGTAGCCAATTCCTTTCTTGTATGCACCCAAAGAAATCCAAGCTGCTCCAATATTGTTGAGTGATAAGCCAATATCTGGGTGTACGGTATTCAGCCCATACAGAGCCCTTACTATCTTTAACGATTCTTCATGATATGTGATTGCTTTCATGTGGTTACCCATTTTATCCCAACATGTCCCTACATTGCTTAATGACCTGGAAACCTCAGACTGCGATGTGTGTAGACCCTGGATGTTTCTTCGGATGCACAGTGCTTGCTCGTGGTACATTACAGCTTTAATGTCGTCTCCCAGGCTCATGTAGATGTTTGCCGTATTTTCCAGGGCCCAAGCAATGTGGTGATGTTCTGTACTTGGGTAATAGATGTTCCTAAACATCTGAAGTCCCTGCTCACAATAGTCCAATGCTTCCTTACACTTGCCAAGATGTTCTAGGCTTGTGCCAAAGTTAATAAGGGCTGTAGCAATGTTGGGGTGTTCTTCAGTAAGACCGTGAATTGCTCTGCTCATTTGAAGGCCCTCTTCTTCGAAGCTGGCTGCTTTCTTGTAGTCACCTAGCTCTCCATACGCGATTCCAAGGTACGCAAGTAACATTTCGGTAATTGGCTGTGCTGTGTCCGAGATTGGCTGGATTGCTTTCTCAAAGTGTCTAATTGCCCTTCTATGGTCTTTTAGCTGCATACACATGATGCCTTTTACCATAGGTGAGTCATCAAATAATACAACTGAAAGCAACTCTTGCGAAACATTTTGAGAAACTTTTTGGCTGTTTAATTCCTTTGTTAATACATTTTTCAAAGGAACCGCAGTGTAGTAATACCTGAAAAGCTGTGAGCTCTCCGAAACGTAGAACACTTTCTGAAGTCTGCTTAGTGTGTCAACTTTTTGTTTTGACGTCTCAATGGAAGCCAAGGCTGACATGTTCTCATTCTGTCCGCCATTTGCGTTGTATGTTTTTAGTCGGAGTTCTGCAGAGATGGTGACCAGCACCCTCAGATGATGTGCATTCTCAGCACTGATGGCATGTGTGGATTCCATTGCATCTATTGTGTTCCAAACACTGGTCGGTATGACACGTGAGCAAAGAGCGCAGCAATCCACTGCAAGGGACGGCATGCGATAGATTTCTTTCTTTACGTCAATAAGCTTAGCAGTGAGCTCCTGTTTTTCATACTTCCCCATGTTTTCCCTCCATGTGTCCTGTGCCTCCATTAGAGCCATCTTGCCTTCATCATTGGTTAGTACATCGTGCACCATCGCTCGGTACTCATCAAGTAAACCCTTGTCTCCTACCATTAAACATGGGTTCCTTAATATACTAGCAAGATGGTACCCTTCGTTTATGTACACAGTGGCATCAGTTACAAGTGTATAGACCATGTTGCCTGGGCTGTGGATGAGTTCACTTGCAGGTTTGGTAGTGGTTGCCTGTCTGCCCAGTGGAGTCTTGCTTGCCCTTGGCATGGAACCATCGAATGCAAACCCACGCGGTGTTACAGAGTCATAGTACCAGTCATCAAGGGGGTCCTCTGAGTAGAAGTCATTCAGGCTTCTTATTCCCAGTGCAGGGAGAATGGTTTCTCCAAGGTTGACCACTTTCAAGTGTAGATAATGGGTAAGGGTGCGAAAATACACGAGACATTCTTCAGTCTCTTTTTCTGTCAAGATGGCAAACTCTAGATCTGAGTACGGAGTTACCAGCTCTGTTGCCTGTGAACCCATACCCATCAGGGCATACTTACAGGGAGGGGGACCCATTAACCCAATACACTCATCTACAAGCAGACTGATGAATCCATTCCTTTCTTGAGCTATTCTTTCAAACAACTGCCTGACAGACTGGACACGTTTCACCTCTTCCTCTTTGACACACTGGTTATCTTCATCATGTATATAGGGATCCAGCTGCTGGTCAATGGTTTCCATCTCTAATTTGATCTGGTCCCTCATATCCATTAAATATTTCTTGTGTTTAACTTTCTCTACCGTTTGTACATTGTGATCAAGACCTAATACATGTTTCACAAATACTTCTTCTGTGAGCTTAATTGCATTCTCTAAATGACCATTAATATCAGTATCACTTGACCTGGCTATTGCTGCATTGTAGAGTGCTGTTGCTTTGACGAAGTCTCCCCCATCCCCTGCCTGCTGACCTCGCATTCTATAGACGTCACCCAACTTGTATAGGGGCTCCACCTCTCTCTGGTATTGCTGAACAGTTGAGTCTGGATAGAAAATTAACTATGTAATCTTTATTTCTAACACGATAAATATATAATAAGCATGGCACTGCATGTTGGGCAGATACCACATGCCGTTGTCTAATTGTAACCTTTAAGTAACGTATACATGTCACGTGTCGCATGTTAAAATTTTCAATAATCATTGTAATTCATCCTTAATTAACATTAAGGAATCATAGAATTTACACATACTTATGCAACTTAGGTCATTAGTTTTGCGTAACTGGTATTTGTTATATATATATATATATTAACTACATAAACCATGTCTGCCTGTGTTTCGTTCCCAATTACATATATCATAAGCTTGGATATTTCTTTAATGTAATTCAGCTGAATTTTCTCATCAATTATGCATATTGCATGTATATTTACATAATTGTCACATTATCATGTCAATCATCACTTAAACTACCTACATACGACAAATGATGATGTTCTGTCAACCTATTCTTGAGTTATTCTCTTTTGAATATTTTAAACAACCGGCCCTGCAGTTCCAATGCAAGGTGTTTGGGGGAGAGCAAACTTACTGCACGTCTTTCCCAGTACAAGAGCTACCTGTCATTCAGATTTTGTGACCCTAACATGTCTACATCATGAGATATCAGCACCGAAAGTTCAACTGCAGTACCATAACAAGCCGATAGGGGGCCCTTAATCAAGCCATTTCTATGTCTTCTTAGTCCCTACCCACCTACCAAATATCAAGACAATCCACTTTAGCCTTCTCGAAAACATAACCTTCTTAGCGAAGGTAAAGATTCGTGTCCTCCTGTTGAGCCCTCCACTCCGCAACGCGTGACGTCGGCCTTGTAGGCCAAATGGGACTGGGGTTGTTATTACGTCCATGAAAAATGGAGGTATTGTTTTTGGTGTGTCTCTGTGTGTGTCTGGGTGTGTTTCCGCTTTTAACCTTGACCTTCGTCTTCCTAGTTTGCATAATTAATGAGGACATGCTAACCCTCAACAGTACCCCTTCCCGGACTGATTAATCCGTACGCCTGGGGTACGCGCGGACCCCAAGACAGTTTTTTGCTAATTTTTAGAAATTATCAACATACTACCAGCTCAATTGCTTTGCGAATTGATGTGTGAACCTCTGAGTCCACATTACGTACAAAAATCATACATTTTGACCTTTTCCTATTTTTTGGTCAAGAAAAGACAAAAAAGAAGAAATACCCGATTTTTGAACCCTATTCAGACCGAGTGGTTTTTTGAGGCCCACGCCAACTTTAATCTCAAATAACGCATGAACGGCTTCAGCTAGAACCATGAAATTTGGTGGACACTTCTAAAATATATCTGGGAAAAATTAAATATCAGTTAAATAAGTTAATGATTTTTTGTGTTGCCATGGCAATGGGTTTCTGACAGGCAGTTTTATGTGAAAAATCAGTAATTTTGGGTTAAACATTAAAATTTTCTGGGTTTTATATTGAATAACTGTTCCTTTCTGACATTAATAACATCTTACATAATTAATGATAATTTAAATCATTTAGTATTAATAATATATGCTAATTTGATGACGTCATTGGTCAAAATCCAAGATGGCGGACCATATTATTAGCTCTGACGTCATATGACGTCATAATTACACCAAAGTTGTTAGAATTTAATTTTATTGTTACACCATTCTCTGAAAGGTCGGTGGCCATAAGATAAGTGCATAAAAATCATATAAAAACGGAAATAAAGTAATGTATAAAAACGCCAGTGTATGATTACGATTGAAAGCCGGCTGGGGTCAGCGCGGACCCCCCAAAAAAATCAGATATAAACATTTCTAGAAATGGGGGAAACTGATTTTTTGCACTGTTTTGAGGGACAACTTTGTGGGTTACAATTACCTAAAATTTTAGAAAAAAATCTTTAGAAACAAAAAAAATATTACAGAATATATAGTGCTGGGGTCCGCGCGGACCCCAGGTGTACTGTTTAGGGTTAAAATGAAGTATGACAAAGGAGAGGAACTTTACACGAAAAATATTAAATGAATCTAGAAAACCATGAATTAAACTAGATTATGCCACTTACGACCTTATTCCCATAGTAAGTGAGACAAATAAAAAAAGCATTTACAAAAACTCATATTTCATGGAGGTATGAGATCTCCGAATTCTTGTTACAAATTGTCATCATTTTAGTACTATTCTGCCTTTCAATTTATACTTTTATTCCCCTGAAAGTTCAGATCTTTATGGCTCAAAACGAATAAAAAGACAAATATAAAAACAGTAACACTTATATATTTCATGGAGGTATGGAACCTCCAAATTCTTATTTCAAATCTGGCTTGTATATTGTCTTGTTTACTTTAGGTTCTTACACTTACCTCTGGTATGTACCAGCTTAAGTGCAGCTGCAAAGTGCTGCTCTGCTGAGTCCAGGTTTGCTTGCTGTAGGGACGAACTGCCTTTCTCTATGTGTACTTTGTACTGGCTGTAAATTAGATGCAACTTTGTTTCTTTAATCCTGTGTGGATATAGATATAGCTATAGGACACGAACTCGATATATTTAAGTATAACGGCTGATATCAAACGGCAAATCAGAAATCAAAGTCTAGGGGTCGCTTTTGATACATGCTACTCATGTGATACATGGGTACGTAGTAGGTTATTAAGCAGATTTTAAATAGAAAGATAAAGAAAAAACAGTGGAAGAGGCTTAAGATGTGAGATGGATGTGACAAGGATGTGGAGGTGATTTGATCAAGATCCAGAATCTTGTCTTACAACTGGTTTCAATTGGCAAAAGTTAAACGTCTTCAAGTATATAGTTAGTTGTTTATTTGAACTCCCTACCTTGAATCATAGTCAGTGTTGGTGCCATCTTCAGACTTGGACCTGGCATCCGACTGGTTTTCTCCTTTATCTGTCCTTCGGTACAACAGCTGGAGAAAGTGACGATTTAATTTGCTTTATTCAGTCCAAACTTCTTTCAATGTTTAAATTCTTATATGCACAGTTGAATTTTCAAATGTTTCATAGATGCAGCTATCATGCAAATTAACTCATGTATTTGCATAATTTATGCCCCATAATATTATCCTTTACTTACACAAATATGCTGTGATTTAACACTATGATATTTTTACATTTTGCAAATTATCAAAATCAAATACTTAGTCTGATATACATACCTGTTGGATTGACCCCTCCACCTTCTCTGTATACCTGATGCGATGAAGTAGAGTCTGTTTCGCGTCTGAGACCTCACAAATTGTTAAGGCCTTGTTGTACATTGCAGCTGCCTTGGATAACTGTGAAGTATCAAAAGTTTTCTTCCCCTCTCCAAGGTAAAAATCTCCCAGGGATTTTATGACCTCTTGTTCCAGAACCGTGTCACCGTTCGCTATTGCTGTCACTAGGGCCTGTATGTAGGTGTCTTCAACGAACTGAAATTCTTCATTGCCCACATTTTGTTCCAGCCTATCGCAAATCTCTGCTACCCTTAAGACATTGTTATCTACAGTGCCCAAATATTCTTCAAACAACCATTGTGGTCGTGGACTGTACCCCTGCAGCAGTTGCCTAGAGAGTTTTTCCGTGTAGCTGGTACAATGTTTCAGTGTTTGCCCTATGTCTGGATCTGTACAGCGCAGCAGGGCAGCAGCATACAGGGCAGCAGTCCTGTCAAACTCTGCTGCATTTTTCCCGAGCTTGGCTCTCTCCAAGTGCAAATCTCCAAGACTTTTCAATACTTCTGTCTCCGTCTTTGAGTCATTCTTGACAATAGCGTCTCTCAGAGCCCTTCCATAAGGCAGAAGAGAGCCATTATCATATTCCGACATGTTGGTATGCAGGTCCAAGCACTGTAGTTCGTCACACAGGGTCATCATTTTGCGATCGTAACTTTCTCAGCTGCTATCACCCAGTGGTTTCTTGTCCTGTTTTCGTTGGAGGACGAAGCACCTTGGTTAGCTTATTCCAGGTCAAAATAAAACAGAGGTAACGAGAATGAACTGTAGCATTTTGGGCATTCCCCTGGCGAAAACATTGTAGCGTCGCGTATGTGCGAACACCCGGAAGTTACAAGTTTTAACCGCCGACCGGTCGACCGGGAGGAGGTTAGAGGTCAAAGGGCCTCACCAAGGAATCCCACAATCCCTTGCGGTTATAATTACCTTCGCCGAGGTTATGTTTTCTTAGAGGGTCTGCATGCCCTTTTTCGTTAACCGTTATGGGCTATTTTAATTTACCGTTAATCGTTGCCGGCCCGCTCTAATTCAACGTTAAGCGTTATCAGTATATTCCTCGTGAAGCGTTATCGGTCGTTTTAATTGAACGTAAAACGTTATTTGTCATCCTGAATTCAGCGTTAAGCGTTAATGAATAATTCTTCGTTACGCCTAATTTTGCCTATCAAAGTGCAGGAAAATGCGCCATTGAAGGTTTAAAACTACAAAATTTTCCTGGGGAGAATGCCCCCGGACCCCCCTAGATTGCTCGCGCCTTTGGCGCTCGACTCGCGCTTCTGCCCTTTGGCTCTAGCCAGAATCAGTATACCTTCAATTTCCGGAAGTTTGCGGAGAGTTACAGAATTTTTTTAACGAATCCGTCAACCTTGACAGGCAAATTAACAAAAATCTTGAGTAAAATATGAAAACATCAGAAGGACCGACAAACACTCTCAACACCATGATTTGCCTCTCAAAATGCGGGAAATTGCGTTTTTGAAGGCTTAAAAATCCTAAATTTCCCGGGGGAGCATTCCCCCGGACCCCCCTAGATTACGAGCGCCTTCGGCGACTCCCCTCTCAAAAATCCCATCGGTAAAACTGGGGCAGACTGAAAAAATGCAAGCTGCCGAAGTCGACTCGGACACCCGGTATTTGTGGACGCACTCGGGGACCAGGGCAGGTGGGAAACACAGGGAACACCTACCTTTAATGCATGCTTCATTACATGTAAGGTATACGTAATTTTGTCAGTGATCACCTTTCCTCACAAAGCGAGATACCAAATCCAGTGCAGCTCGAAAAAAAAGCCTGTCAATTTACCGTTAAGCGTTGCCGGCCGTCCTGAATTTACCGTTAAGCGTTACCGGCCCTGCTGAATTTACCGTTAACCGTTGCCAGGACCCCCCCATGCAGACCCTCTTCTTAGGCGTTCGTGTGCGTGTCTGTGTGCCTGTAAACACGATCACTTGAGAAGGCTTAAATAGATTGGTAGGTAAATAGGTCTTGAGAAGACCTGGGAGTAATTAGATTTTGGACCCCCTGGCGGATTGTTCTGGTACTGCAGCTGAACTACCGGTTTTCATATCTCATGATCTAGATATGCTAGGGTGGCGAAATTTGGATGGTATGTAGCTCTTGTGCTGGGGATGAAGATAAGACTGTCTTATGGTGTAGAATATGATCAACTGATATAATTAATGCAATCCAATTTGCATAATCAGAGGGATTAATATATAATTTCTGAGTTATAAAGGCTAATAAACACCATTTGGCGAAGGTATGAGATCGTGGAACTCTAGTTTATATTGTTGTAATAAAATTGTATATTGTTTAGCCCCCACAACCTTTCTTAGGAATGAAATGGTATTTAAAGTTCGTTGTTTAAAATATTCTGTTGTAATACATAGGATATTCGCGGTGTAATATTCAACCACAAAATCCACGAGAATCACGCCACATGCACAGCAAACATTTTGTTACCCTCAATACCTTTAGATTGACAAATTTGCTGTATACAACAAAGTATATCATGTACCCCCCCCCCTCTTCAACAAGGCTAATGGACTAGACTAATTGTTCTTAGGACTCATTATTGTGCACGAGTGTTGCCACCTGACATTAGGACGAAATGCCAAGGACGTACCATATATATCACAAAGAAGACAGCCCATATGGAACTGTCACCAATAACCAACAATTCCCAATATTTAATTGTAATGACTTAAATTCGTTGTAGGAATCTTTTTTATTCCATGTTCTATGTTGCCGGCTGCCAAAAAAAAAGCGAAACTACAGAAACCAGTGTAATACAAAAGAATCGCATATTCGTGGTGTACAGGTCTCCATAAAAAACGTGACAATTAAGCCATAGCGTACATTTAGAGCTTTACTTTACATTTAGACTTAATTCAATGTATGCAGTACAAACCTACCATGCACAAAAAAATCATGTACCCTCAAAGGCTAATGGAATGCGCTAATTACTCATACTGTGCACGAGTTTGTCCACCGACGAAATGTCAAGTGTCGTCACCACAGCTTAGGGCCCAGTCGGAGTCAGAAGTCACCGGGTGGGTTTGATTTCCCCGCCGCCGGACCGACACAAGGTGAGCACCGATCTCCAAATTCTGTCCATTCTATCTTTTTAAACTATACATCCACAAAGGGTCAACCGTATTTGTTGGTATAGAATACACCAAAAATATGTTCCAACACGTAAAAAGTACTAAATTTTTGGCCGACATACTGCATTTTTGCCACTTTTAACCATTATTTGCCCTACTACGTTACTAACTAGTTATTTATGTTCATTAGGCAGGCTGCAGTAGGTCAGACAATGTTTCTTCGCGTGTAGTTTTCGTTTAGGTACGCATTCAAGCTAGCCATGGTAGTATACGTGCATATGGGAGTATGGTACACTGAATTCAATTAACATTGTCATTATGTGTTCTATCAATGACCTATGTCGTAATTGACCATCTAATTAGTATAATTAACTATTGTTAGCTGGAATCCTTCGTGAGAACATGAAATATTTGTCATTTTTGTCATTTCAAGTGGCACAAGCGTCCAAACCAAGGGCAGTCTTTGGGTAGCCATACAAAGCCTAGCTTTTGTGTTACAAAAGGATGTCTGTGGTTGGATCTTTCACAGTCTGAATATATGACGTCCAAATTGTAAAACAGTGAATTTGAGCACATCGTAAAATCAGCATTGGATCAAAGGGTAATCTAGCCGCCAATTATTGTTCGAACGATTGTAGGTAAATACAAAGCCTCCGTAATTTAGCACGGAATCTGTTAGTTCTACTAGATAACAGGGAAAGTATGTCTTGTAACACCTTGAGGCATTTTGTTAGTGCCAGGCAGTTACCGGCACCATGTTGGCTTCGAACAAAAGAAACTTGTTGAGCGGGTTCAGAGGCGAATCCTTGTGGCTTTAGGTTGCCCTCACGTTTGACTCTTGGGGACATGTGATATAAATGCGTTGTAGGTATACTGTCATTGAGACGTAATTGATTTCTTTAATTCTAAGTTGCAGGTTACTTCATACGTCAAGACTCATTGGTAAGGGTCATTGACAGATTCTTCGCTTCGTACTTCAGAACTCCAAAAGTCACAACCGAGCGCCCGTTTCTGTATGTGAGTTATCTCTCTAGTTTTACCAATTCGTATACCCGAGTTCAGCGTGTGCTGTGCGTATAAGAATGATCACCAATTTACCTATAAACTTTACGTTTCTAGAACCCCCCTCCCCATTCAGACCCTCCGATAGCCTTAGGGAACCACCTCGCTCGACCTTGGAACACAACAGAGATTTGATCGACTTATCTCACTTAACACAATTGGTTGTTTATAGGTCTTAATCAACCTCAAATTCTTGCTTAAAACCCATTAACAAAATATTCTCCACGATGTGCAACAACTTCATCTAGACATAATATTTAGGGGAATTCCAAAGATACAACAACTCAGTTAACAGGGGTTTTTGGATATAGAAATTAGTCTCTAGTTATCAGCCCAACATTTTTCTTTCTTCCTTAAAAATACTGGTGCAATCTTAAGACGTTTGGAATAGGACAATCAGGTTGGGTTAAGACTTTAGATTTTTAAAGACTTTCAAAATATACTTTTTACTACTCTTTGATTTTGAAGAAAACATGTGATTAATTGGATCTGTACTGGCCGTGCGCAATGATACACATTCTAAGGTCATGGTTGGTCATGTTTACATACTGAACCAACCGGGCGTGAAATTATCAAAAAAATACATTTCACATAAACGTATTTTTTTCTCTCTCTGGCCAAGAAACTAGACCGTCATTGCTTTCCATTGCGCATCGAATATGACATGTTAAATAGGTCTCCAAGCACGTGTTTTTAAAATGTCTTTCTGTATGTATTATATGGTACTTCCCATCGGCAAAACATAAACATTGGAAATTTTAGTTTCTGTGATCACAAAGGTACGAAATTATTGCATTATTAAAGGTTCATTTCTTATTTATTGACTATGATATTTGTTTAGTGTGTGACTGCTATGGGACCGGTGAGGTGAGGTGACATAATCGTTACTCTAGATCTTCAAATCCCAGAATGAATGAATGTCAGTTGACCATATGTTGAATTAAATATTTTGGCCTTTCTTTAGGAGCAGAGCCATAGGATTTGTACTCTGATTGAATTAATCTTTTTTCCAAAATTGCACTAATGTATTTACACATACATAATACATATACATACATTTTTAATGGATAAAAAGGCAACTGCCTGTGTGATCCATATCTGAAACCTTAAAACTACTACATTACAATAGATAAATTACAAAAATAATAAAATATACATTGTCCTCGCTAATACATGTACTTTGGCGATAGTTACTTAAACGTTCAGATTTACAATGTTAGAGTTGTACTTATAATGTCCAGAGTTCAGAGTTATTTATGATCATGTTATAATGTCCAGAGTTCAGTAGTTTCTAACATTAAACGTTCAGATTTACAATGTTCAGAGTTGTACTCGTCTTGTAATGTCCAGAGTTCAGAGTTTATTATCAAGTTGTAATGTCCAGAGTTCAGTAGTTTGTAATATCCAAAATATCAGAGTTTGTAATGTTCAAAATTCAGAGTTGTAATGTCCAGAGTTCAAAGTTGTAATGTTAAGAAGTTGTAATATCAAATTATGTGTATTCCGTCCCCCTCCAGTAACTGTCCAGTCTTGACTTAAAAGAGTTAACAGTGTCTGCTGCCACAACATCTGCGGGAAGGCTATTCCAAGCATTTATTGCTCGTACACTAAAAGAGTTTGATCTAGTTAACTTCTTCGCTTGTGGTTTGGCGATTTTGTATGGATGGCCTCTGGTACGTCCATCTACGTTTAAGTTGAACAGCCGGCCTGGGTCGACACGGTCGAAACCCTTGACGAACTTGAAGACTTGTATCACGTCACCTCTTTTGCGGCGGTGCTCAAGAGTAGGAAGTTGCAGACGACGTAATCTGTCCTCGTAGCTGATTTCTCTGAACCCAGGTACAAGTCGCGTCGCCTTGTGCTGTACTCTATTCAGTAGCTCCTGGTCACCTATAGAGTATGGACCCCATATCACATTACCATACTCTATAATGGGCCGAACCATAGTTTTGTACAACAGCGGTACGGTTGTCTTGTCAAGTCGTGGTACGGTTGTCTTGTCAAGTCTTGTCACACACACACACACGCGCGCGCGCGCGCGCACACATGCACACACACACACACACACACACACACACAACAAAAGAGTCGTCCCTTTACCCGAAAGGAA
>NW_017802580.1:418073-442100 GCF_001625305.1 Branchiostoma belcheri
ACACTAAAAGAGTTTGATCTAGTTAACTTCTTCGCTTGTGGTTTGGCGATTTTGTATGGATGGCCTCTGGTACGTCCATCTACGTTTAAGTTGAACAGCCGGCCTGGGTCGACACGGTCGAAACCCTTGACGAACTTGAAGACTTGTATCACGTCACCTCTTTTGCGGCGGTGCTCAAGAGTAGGAAGTTGCAGACGACGTAATCTGTCCTCGTAGCTGATTTCTCTGAACCCAGGTACAAGTCGCGTCGCCTTGTGCTGTACTCTATTCAGTAGCTCCTGGTCACCTATAGAGTATGGACCCCATATCACATTACCATACTCTATAATGGGCCGAACCATAGTTTTGTACAACAGGGGTACGGTTGTCTTGTCAAGTCGTTGAAAGCTCTTCTTGACGAGTCCCAGAATTCTGAATGCCTTGTTAGCAGCGGCGGTGCAATGCGCATGGAATTTCAGTTTCCTGTCAACGATTACTCCCAGGTCCCGCTCCTCGCTGGTTTCTTCCAACGTGGAGCCTTGGATTTCATATTCTTGGCAAGGATTACCATGCCCAATATGCATGCGTTTACACTTTTCGATGTTAAAGCTGAGCTGCCAGTCTTTGGACCAAGCTGCCAGGTTGTTAATGTCTGCTTGCAGGGTGGCAACTTCGACTGGAGAGTTTACTCGACGAAACACTTTGGCATCATCCGCAAAGAGGTGACAGGCACTGGTAATAGTCCCGGGCATGTCGTTGATAAAGACAACGAAAAGAAACGGACCGAGTACAGATCCCTGGGGAATTCCACTTGTTACCTTGGCCCAGTCTGACATTTCACCATCAATGCATACTCGCTGTTTTCTGTCCGTTAAGAATGCCTGGATCCAGCCGTGTAACTTGCCGCCGATACCGTACTGGCTCAGTTTGTGCATCAGGCGTGCATGGGGCACCGAATCGAACGCCTTTCTAAAATCCAGGTATATGGCATCTAGGGGTTCCCCGGCCTCTACTGCTTGGGTCCACAGGTCTAATGTGGTAATTAGCTGTGTTGTACATGATCTGCCGGGCACAAAGCCATGCTGCTGGTCGCAGAAGAGGTCGTTCAGCATCATGTGGTCCACAAGCGCGTCCTTAAGAACAGATTCGAGGAGTTTCACAATGACAGACGTAAGACTAATGGGACGGTAGTTTCCAGGTTCGGTTTTCGGTCCCTTCTTGTGTATGGCAGTTATATGGGCAATTTTCCATTGTTCTGCCAGGTGGCCTTCATCCAGCGACTTACGGAAGATGATCGCGAGCGGCTTGGCTACGGCTTCCGCGACCTCAGTAAGAATCTTGGGGTGCAACGCATCTGGTCCAGGTGACTTCCCCTTCTTAAGCTTTTTCAGTTTTTTCAAGATAATTTCTGGCGTAATCAGGATGTCTTCCAGCGGGGGTCCAAAGTACTTGGTTTCCATTTGAGGCATGTGTTCTGTATCTTCCTCTGTAAACACACTGCAAAAAGTACTGGTTCAAGGTGTCTGCTTTCTCTTTCTTGCTACTCGTCATGGTGCCGTCCGCCATCTTCAGGTCTCCGATTGTAGTTTTCGTCTTTAGCCGAGAGTTAACGTATTTCCAAAATGACTTTGGGTTCTGCTTTATGTCCCGAGCAAGGTTGGACTCAAACTCATATCGGAGTCTCCTGGTGAGCTTTCTGAGGTCATTTCGAGTAGCGGTATACCGGGCATAATCCACCTCATCGCCAGTGATAGTGTAACGGTCCCAATTTGCCCGCTTCTTCTTACTGAGTCTCTTAACTTCTTGGGTCGTATACAAGTTCTTCTTGGATGTCTTCTCATTCGACAGGGGAACGTGTGAGTCAATACTGGCTTGCAGAACATCAATGAAGTCACTGTACGCCTCGTCGAAGGACTTGTTTTTCAGCCTGGTGTCCCAATCAATGCCGGACAAGTCTGCGGCCATGCTGGCATAGTCACCTCGGTATAGATTGGGCCTAGGTTTTGTGTTGCCATTTCTCTCAGCATAGACCTTGACTTTGAACTGCAGCCGGATATGATCACTTTGTCCAATGCCTGGTAAGTATTCAATATTTTCCACCATTCCGTCTTCATTGGTTAAGACTAGATCAGGGTTGAAGTTCGTGTGCGCCGTGAATCCTGGGATGGTGATTCTGGCTGCCCCAAGAGGTAGTCTCTGAGCCTTAGGGATTGCTTCCGTAAGTATGATCACATCAGGCTCTTCTGTTGTTATGGCTAACATGAGATCATCCCTCTTGTTTGGTAGTTGGTCTATGTTTGTGTACATAATGTTCAATTTGCCTTTCTCTTTCCTGTTTCTACATGATGGGTGGTTGTACGTATCAAGTCAGGCTTGGGAATGGTCATCGCGGCCGCCCCGCGGCTGGAGTTCGCGAGGTGTCTGCGTGCACACAATACGCCCACGCCTGATGACCAGGTTTGCCTCTCCCGCTTCTCTTCTTGATTTGAGCTCCTGTCGCAGCTTTCTGTCCGCTTCCCTCTCATTTGGTGTCATATCGGGCACGATGTACACTCTACTCCAGCGGGTACTGTTTCTTAAGTCTTTCGCTCTTCTGAGGATCTGAGCGCGGCTAGAAGTGTCGTCATTGTCCATTCTGATTAAGAGCGGTCTTGGCTTGTCAGAGGTCTTTCGTCCCAATCTGTAGGCTGCTTGTACCTTAGGGATGAGGTTAAACTCCTCTTTGGTGATGTCTGTAAAGAGTTTCTTATCACTCAACATGCTGTCAGTCGCATCGTCCTTCAAGTCCTCTGGCACGTTGAAAACTACGAGGTTCTTGCGCCTCTTCTCCCGCTCAATGTACTCGTCCACCAACTGGACCACCTCCCTGGAATCTTGAGGAGTGCACGAGGACGACTGAGGGTTAGAAGTACCTGCTACAATCTTGTTGATGGTGCCTGTGAAGCGGCTGAGATTCCTCGTGACGTCTGCATAAGATTGCCTTTGCCCTTGACCCTGGGACTGCAAGCTGTTACTGGCACTAGTCAACTTTAAGTCTTTCACTTTGCTTTCGATGCTGACGGCTATGGCTGAGGCTGTCTTTTCTGCAATTGATGCTATCATCACTTCATCGTGACGTTTCTCTCTCACTTCATCACTTGTGCAATTAACAGCTTCGGATCGTGCTCCATCGACAGCTAATGGCTCGCAGGTAGGACAATACCAGTGTAGAGATCGGTACTTAATGAGCGCATTAAGCATTGCTTTAGGCATCTTCATACATGGTGCACACATCCACTTAAGACATCGTTCACATTCAATTTGATCGTTCTCACCGTGGCGCCTGTCGTCACACTCACCGCTGACATTCTTTCCAACCTCATCTTCAATGGCGGGGACGGCAGCACTGTTTACCTCCTGATGACAGCTACCTTGGATCGGGTTGGGGGAACTTCCAGCTACATCCTTTGGTCTAGTGAAGGTCGCAGGTTCCTTGTTGGCAGAGGGAAGGCGCCTACGGTCTACACACCTCCGACACAGTATCAAATCACCCTGACAGTTCTGTCCACCCACACCCCGACAGTCCTCGCATCTTGGCATGGTGGACGATTTTTCCCCTTCTCAAATCACGTTAAAAACAAACAAAACACGACAAAAAGTTTCTGCAGTCCGTCAGTAGGCACTTATCTTCGTAACCGTGAAACTTGTAGAGGCGGATGGTTCAGTTTGATCAGGATTTTCAGCAGATTCTCAGAAGATTCAGCAGCAGAAAATCAAATAGCAGCCATCTTGCATGGATTCATATGCAAATCATTTACACTCGTTGTTTTTTTTTACTAAGTATTTTACAAAAAAAAACAGTATTACTTCAAGTGTGTATGTTTTTATTGTTGTTAGAGCCGACGACTTAAATCTCATTTTAAAATATTAAGATGCCTTTTACCATCCATAACTAGTATAGACCATGTGGGCATTTGCGGCGTTTGGTGTGGTTTCCTACGGTCTACTGTTCCAAAGCGTATCATCACAAGCGACCATATCTTACACCACCCAATACAACGCTCGTGAGTATTTTATTATTATTTTTGTACTTCTGCCAAGTGTAGCATGTGTTGATAGTTATGATCACTAACATATAGACAGAACACGCATGGGCAAAAAAGAGAGTAGACAAGAGAGCCTCACAGAAGAAGAACTTCTTGTGGGCGACTGAGGAATAAACCTGCAGATTTGAGAGTTCTGGCTTGGTGTTCTGTCAATGGATTCATACCCTGAGGTAGAAGGACACTACGGGATAACAGGACGGGTCACACCAAGGTGGTTATGAGGCTCCTACAGCCCCCCCCCCAGCCCCCACGAATCCCCAAAAAAGCCTAGTCTACATAGAGTTAAAACTTCGTCTAAAACGTATCAAATTTCTAAATTGAGACAACTAACAGCGTTCTAAGATCACCTCTACTCTCTTCTGAAATCTCTTATCTGAAACTAATTATGATTTCGTAACTAATTTAGACAGATTTTTCCTAAATATCGGACGTTCCTATTTTGATATTCTTTGCCCATTTTGTAAATTATTAGTATTTCATGTACAGTTGTGACGTTAATATAACTTATAGATTTAAAGCTGTTTGCTTGTTTGCTAACCACTCTGTATTCTGCTTTTTATATGTTTAAATCAAAAACAAAAAATTGCGATCTGTTGTCCACTTCTTTTATATCTTTAGCTTGCGACGAGCGTCTGACCGGTGACAATGGTACGTTCACCAGCCCAAACTACCCAAACAACTACCCTAACGGCAAGGACTGCCGGTACGGGATCTCTGTCACTCCGCCCAAAGTCGCCAGGCTGACCTTCACGGATTTTAGCCTTGAGCCTGGGTATGACTTCCTGTGGGTGTATGATGGAAACACAACTGATGAAGCATACGAAATAGGTGAGAAAACAATTTCTTGAAGCTACAGTTTAAAAAATTGGTATTTCCAACCTCCCAACATCACGAGGGTTTGCAAATCCACCCTAACGAAGGTGAAGAGCGAAATCTAGGTCAAACGGGCGGATTACACTTGGCGCGCAAGGATACCCGGTAGTAAGGTTCGGAGCCAAAATCAATTTTAACACCAAACTCATCATTCCTTACACTCTTTAGCCATGTTAATGTTTAATGATATTTCGTGGCAGTTAATGAGAAATGTTACTTCAAACTTGGACCCCCAAAGCACTTTCGTCAATTTTCTATCGCGCACTACCACGGTGCACCGTTAACACAATTATCATATTAAGTAAGAAAATCATAGTACGTAGCATCGCTGTTATTTTTTATTTTACTACGTACATTGTACAGGAAAGTTTGATGGACCAAACACCCCGGGGCCTGTGACGTCAGCAAGCAGCTCTATGACCGTTCGATTTAAGTCCGACGAATCAGTAACCAGGAAAGGATTTCAGGCCAACTACGCAGCCGTAGATAAAGGTACGCCAACAAATTTAAACTAGCCTCCCTATTCTCGCACTACAGTTCTACACAACATCCGGGACTTTCACTGAGTCTCGCACTATAGTCCTACACAACATCCGGGACCTTCACCGTGTCTCGCATTATAGTGTCTGTTGTAATCACATAAACAACAATGCAATGATTTAATCTAAAGCAGTATTTAGTTGAGATAGACGACGTGTGAAATTGAACAGTTACTTTTAATCAACTCTGATCTAGTTCTTGTGCTGATTTCGTCAAACATCAAAGAACATGTTTTTCTTTCTTTTTTATACAATCAAGGTTCATGTCATTCCGACATTAAACTATCAAATGCTCAAATGTTTTGTAAATCAAATATTATAAAAGAATCGACACCGACGTTTTTGTATTTTGGTTGGCAGTGTTCTCTACATGTGACATCGGCGAGTACCTATGTGCTGACGGTGTGACCTGCATAAAAGCTTGGAAAAGGTGTGACGGAAACAGAGACTGCCGAGGCGGCGATGATGAGGATGCAAACAAGTGTGGTAGGTACTAGATTAGCTTACGTTGATTTAAAAAAAAAAACAATTTTGTCTGTTTTTTGGCGCGGCTGTTTGTCTAAATCTACGCGTCTATGTATAGTATGGGGTCAAAACTGACCCCAGGCGTATATACATATGAGTCATTTTGACATTTATGGTCGAAAACGAAACTCCTTCTATAAGTTTGTATGTATGTCTTATAATTTCTCATTGGAGCATTTTAGGCAAGGTATTGAATGAGACGTTGCCTTTCTCTGCTTCTTTTAGCAAAGATCTTTCCTTGAATATAAGGAATAACATACATCAGCGGAAGAGGACTGTGATTTGTTCTTTATTGGTAGCCCCATCTTCATCAGAGCAATTATTATATGACTGGTTCACTATACACTAAATGCCGGATGTTACTGCTAACAATGTTAAACATAGTCATAAACAAACATTTCGTCGATAGGGAAATTTTTTCATCTGGGAAATTAACCCTAAGAAGATGACAGACGGCAACTGCCTTGACGAAGATTACGTACGGCCAGCAAAACGTTGGCTTTTGTGGTTGTGAGGAAATCATTTTCTTATCGATCCATCATTCAAAAACCTGATGAAATTTTTCAAGAAAGATGATATGTTTTTGTTTTCTCATCCAGCTTGTCAAGATATCCCAGCGTCTTTGAGGATGTGCAGGGACCTTGAGTACAACAAAATGACACTCCCAAACCCTCTCAACTCCGCCCACACAACGGTAGATGACATCATGAACTCAAAATTGTTCGATGCCTACAGGAATCTTGCGAATACGCAATGTCACCCCAGTATTAGAGAATTCGTGTGTGCAACAATTCTGCCACGCTGCATTTCAAGGTACATTGTTCCTAATTTTTGTTTAGTTATTGCTAACACACATCTGCATTTAATAAACCAATATGATACTGATACTAGGCATGCAAGTTGTATGCAGTTGTATTGGGCAAATCTACATTGAACCGTGCCTGATCCTTAGCCTCACACATTAATAGGGCACAGAACTGGTTTTGGCCGGAGATCGGGAATAGATCGGGCCATATTTTATAATTAGTTGGCGGTCAAATTTGACTAAAATTCGATTCTATCCGTATAGGAAAATTTTGAGGCCTAAATCTTGTCAGACTGCTCCCGAACTTTAAGCGACGGTCACAACCCGCCGTGCGTGCTTTTTGTCCGTACGTTTTTTTTTTGGAGGCTTCGTCTGCTACGTTTTTTCTGAAAACGTGGGGAAGGAGAGGCGTCGACACACGTCACTCGCACGTCACTCGCACGGTTGCGCAAAGTGTAAGAGTGTGGTCTGCACGCCAAGTCTGGCCGTGAGCCGTTGCGTGCATCGGACGTTGCGCAAATGGTGAGTTGTACGTGCTTACAACGTACGATCTCTGTGCGATTGCAACTTTGTCGTAAGGAGGCCGTACTCACACGTGCTTCTTCCGCACGGCACGTACGGGGCACGCGCGTCGGTCGTACTCGCACGCACGGGTGGTGAATCCGCAGACCGCACGTAGGAAAAGTTTTACATGCACTAAAAGTTCTACGGCGTGTCTGCGTGCTCCCAAATCCGTAGGATTCCGTACGGAGGTGGTACTCACCACGCATGGCCTACGATTGCCGACGTTTTTACACGCAGACAGCACGCAGAAGCACGTACGGCGGGTTGTGACCGTCGCTTTAAGCGACGGTCACAACTCGCCGTACGTGCTTCTACGTGCTGTCTACGTGCAAAAACGTGGGCAAACGTACGGCATCCGTGCGTGGTGAGTACCACCTCCGTACGGAATCCTACGGATTTGGGAGCACGCAGACACGCCGTAGAACCTTAAGTGCATGTAATACTTTTTCTACGTGCGGTCTGCGGATTTACCACCCGTGCGTGCGAGTACGAGCGACGCGCGTGCCCCGTACAGCCTATGAGCGTGCAACGTACGGACTCCGTGAGTCTAACTTCACTATTCTCACGTGCAATTGCTGTACGGACAGCGCACGAAGCACGTGAGTGCCACGCACGGTGCTTGCGTCATCCGTGCTTACTCCTCACTTCCCAGTTGACCTGCTCAATGACCACGCAGAACACACGTGCACCATACTAGGTGCTCCGCACGTGCAACGCACGTGCAACGCACCTGATTTCTACAGTATATAAAGACGACTTGACGGGCGACTGCCAACTCGTCTCCAAGATGCCCAGGAAGGCTCAGAAGAAGTCTACCAGACAAGATCCAAAGAAACGGGCCGCGGAAGACACCAGGGCGGCTAGTGATGATGAAGTTAACAGGAGGTGCACGCACTTACAACGTGCGAGTGAGTAAGGAAACCGTGCGTACGCCGCACGTGTAGGTACGGCCTGTACGCGGCAACGTGGCAATCGCACAGAGATCGTACGTTGTAAGCACGTACAACTCACTTACCACTTGTGCAACGTACGATGCACGCAACCGCTGACGGTCAGGCGTGTCGTGACCACGTACGTACACCTTGCGAGTGACGTACTCCCTCGGCCGGCCACCCTACGTTTGCAGAAAAAACGTAGCAGACGTAGCCACGACAAAAACGTACGGACAAAAAACACGCACGGCGAGTTGTGACCGAGGCTTTAGCCAACCTTGTTCGGTTGGTTTTTGGGGGCATGTTATGAATGTGTGACAGGGGCGTTTCAGTGTAGCAATCATCACCTGTCCCCATCCCTTTCAGTCCGACTCCCAGGCAACAGCTGCCCTGTCGGTCTTGGTGCTATGAGGTGGAAAACTCGTGTGACGCGGAGGAATCCTGGTCAGATTCTTTCGCGTACAATTTCTGCGATATTTTCCACTATAACAACTGCAACAATGTCAGGCCTTCAACGACTGCGGGTGGTGGTGAGTTTGTTTGTCAGTTATGCTAATCTTGGACTATATTTTTAAAATTTTGTTGCGGAAACTCATTCTCTTATAAAGGGGTGATTACACAAAATATTTTTGTAAAATGTTTTCGGACCGATGGACTAGTGAATTTTTGACTAACTTTTTTTAATTGTGATTTTTTTTTCTAATTGGTCAAATTGGAAAGTTATTTTGGATGTTGTACTTTTGTACAGGTTAGTTATATGGTGTCGGGGTGGGGATGGACTAAATTTGCTGTATTTGCTTTCGAGAAAATGTCGGCCTTTCTAGTTACGATTTAAGTTTTATTTTATACATTTCAACTATATCCAATGGTTGTTGTGCAACGTATGTCCAATTGTCATGCAATAATGTTCTTCATAAAATATCTAGTTTCTGTTCACTGTAGTGTAAACATTAAAGTAGTTTATAGTACTATTTAACGACGTGCCTTATATTGTATACGTTGCAATCGTTGTGCTATAGAGCTAATCAATTTCATAGTCATGATTAATAATATTTTATTTTTACTTATAGTGGAATGCTTCGATGGAAACGGTGTAAATTACATAGGGAATGAGTACAGAGATCCGAGAGGGGAGGGCGACTGCACACGCTGGGACGTGGACTCCAACCCCGAATGGTACCCATGGGCGAATCTAGTCGATAACAAATGTCGAAACCCCACCTTTGATAAAAGACCATGGTGCTATACATCCGGTGGATTTGAGTACTGTGACATCCTTCCCTGCGACAGTACGTTGTCAAGTTATTACCTATTTGTATGTGTGTGTGTGTGTGTGTGTGCGTGCGTATGTGTGTGTGTGTGCGTGTGCGTGTGTGTGCGTGTAACTCATGAAACGTTGGGTTAATTGTCATGAAACTACGTAGGTTTATAGGTGTCGAGGGTTTGAGGGTAAATAGCTTTTCTGCTCGGGAAGAAATGACATTAGTTTGAATCTCCAAGCTGCTTGTTCTGGAAATGCACGAGTGTTTCTTGAAAAATCTTCGAGGGAGGATAACTAAAAAACCGGGAAACAAGTATGCTGGTAGCTAAAGCGATGCTTGACACCATTTGATGACAATTAAGCAACGTAGTGTCTAATTTGCAACGATAATTAGGAAATCCTATAAATGTCACGTTCGATAATAGGTCCATGAAACACATGACATGAGTTATGAAAGCGAGAGGAACATTAGCAGATATTGATTATGTAATGGAAGAGCTAATTTGCATGATTAATAGAAAGCTGTTATAATTTCATAATGATAACTGTCAGAAATTCAATACTTGTAGCATTTGGAAATGAAAGTGAATTTTATTGAACGTAATCCTATCAAATCAGGACTTCATTTCCAAATACATACCAGATTTCTGGCTAGTATATATAGAAACTACCCTTTAGTAGCATCTTACACGTTTGCTTTTCTTTTTCACCATATGCCATTAGCTTCGATTAAAGGGTGCAAAGATCCGGGCAAACCCTTGTTTGGACAGAGGTACCCCGTCCTGAAGTTCTACTGGCCTAATGATAGAATCACGTACACCTGTGACACGGGATTCAAGTTCCCGAAGGGGAGTCCCCCCAATACAGCACGGTGTGTTCAAGTCAACGAATCAACGGGAGAAGTCAACTGGGCAACAAAGAAACCTAAATGTGAAGGTGTGTGTTGTTTCATTAATTTTGCTTTATCCAGAACCATGCTCGGACACGGTTTTGGATAGTGTACACGTATCCCGAACGGTAACAGGGCAAATCTGCGGTATTGGACGCACAGGGACTATCAAGAACCGTGCTTTACTGCTTACCGATCCGTTGACCGGGGGAGGGCGTGGGTGTGGGGGCGCCTAATGGCCAGGCACGACTGCCTCCCACCATCCCTCTCTCTCTCTGCCATGTTTGCCGTGTACCAGCGCATGGGTGCTGAAAAGGGGCAGGCCTGTCCACTCCCTATATTGTCCTCCCACCTCTTCCCTATTTCGTTACGAAATGCTCTCTTCATCGATCATCACCGGTTGTTGTTTTTATTCCAACATGTAATCATCAGACGTGGTGACGGCACACTTAAGTTTTGTCAACTTATATTAATGCCGCCACCAACACAGGGGACAAATACATTACAGAATAATACTCATTTATACCTGAGCTAAGTGAGGAAAGTCGTGTAAAGTGCCTTTCCCAAGGGCACAAGATCGGTGGCATGTCAGGACTGCTTGTTGTCAGGTTGTTTCTGTCTCAGTCTGCTTAAAAATTCAACTACCTCAAAATCGTACCACTGTGACGAATGTGGCTCAGGGATATTCTTCGTAGTTACAAATATATCCTTTACTCCTGATCAGATTGCGAAATGCCTCAGTAGTATAAATTTCCTCATACAAGCTTGGAGTAAATACCTGTTTGGACAGTTAATCTAACAGCATTTTAATCTGTTGCAGTCGACCACAAATACAAGCTCCAAAAGGATCTTCTTAGCGAGACTGTCTACAACGTGGAGGTTGCTCCAACAACTAGTCTGTATATTAAAGCATATGTCGTTAACATCATCAACTTGGTAAGTACCAGACGTGGCTTCCAAATCCGATATTATTTTCAGCTTGTTGTTAGGACGATTCAACATAGTTTTTTTCACAACCATATATATTACTGTGCAGAGGTTTGAAATGTTGATAGCCTTTTATCGTCTTCGAATATTAGCCCGGTTACTAAACCTACAATAAAGGGTTAATAACCCGCCTTGAGGTGTATATTCATGGTCGGTTCCTATAACCACCGAATGAACGACCGAGTTCGCAAAGCGGACGAGGGTAATGGCGTCTCTTCTATCTTTTTCTCTTGTAGGATGAAAAAGCTGAACAAATAGTAACATCCTACAAGGCTGAATGGGTAAGTTCTTACTTGCGTTCTCCTAATATATATGCATGTATGTATACAAATATATGTATATATATATATATATATATATATATATATATATATATATATAGAGAGAGAGAGAGAGAGAGAGAGAGAGAGAGAGAGAGAGAGAGAGAAATAGTAATTAGTTTTTTTGCCATTGAAATGATGTACTGTCCCGAAATCTGTTTATATTTGTGAAAAAGCGGACTTTTTACTGTTAGATTGGACACATATAAAAACGGTCCTGTCTGAAACACACGTATCGTACGTAATTGCGGCCCAGGTATGACATAAATGACAGTATAAACGAGAAATTGGATATTTCAAACTTCAAAAATAGTTTTCTCCTCTTTACTTTCGTTAAATTTAAATTAAAAAAAGTTACGAGGCATCAAAATATATCCTAATATGTTTACAAATAACAGAATGTATGTATGTATTTATGTATGTATGTATTACAATACATGCTTTCTTGTGTTTGTATTTTACAGACCTGGAAAGACGATCGATTGACATGGGATCCTGAGAGGTACGGTGATTTTGACCACGTCTTCGTCAGTGATGAACTGGTGTGGCAACCAACATTGACACTGGAGAGAAAGTAAGGCTTGTTATTAAAATGTATAGAATACTGGAACGGAGGTTATTGTTACAACATTGCACTTTGGCTTTTTTCTCCGTAAAGAGCTACCGGTTTAGCTTTAGCATAAGTACGGACATTTAAAAAGAGTAACTCTCTTATACCAGGTAGAGTCATTGCTAAAACATTATGTTCGGCAAGGGTGACTTCAAATTTCAGTAAATTGCCCTTTGTCTTTTTCCCTTAGAAACCCAGAATACTTGTAAAATGTCATCAAAACGGCAATTTATTGTCTTATATGTGGCCATAAGTAAACTTCACGACTACAGCCGTATTACTTTAGCGGTAACGTAGGGTACAGAACTCCCCAAAATTGGCTATACTCTTATCAACCAATCTACCTGATGTGATGTGATGTGATGCAATGTACATTTTGAAACATAGTAAGTGTGGTGGGAAAGAAGAATAAAAGCAATTATGTCCCAGCTAGATCCGCGTTTGCTCATATCTAGTCAATAATAGTGGTGACAGCATTTTGCACATTTCAATGAGGACGAATCCTAAATCTGACGGTTAAAATACATTTAAACCATTTTAAAATGATGACCACCCAGGGAACCGAGAAAAAGTGGTCTTCCTAGACAAAAATCATGCATGGATACAAGCCATCCGTTCTAACCAGTTGCAGTCGATTCACTGCTGATTTATTTATTTCTGTATTCTTTTACATGTATCTCCGAGAAATTGACAATGACAATAACGACAACAACGCCAATAAAGTTGATTGCATATTCATGCCCGTTTGTAGCTAAATGCAGTACGTTAGCTACAAATACATAACGGAGATATTATGTTCATGTCTTTGCTGTTAAATCTTTAAACATTTGTTGACGAAATTACAGCCTTTTCTAATACATAGGTTTACTCGAGATGACCTGTTCTAACTGTATCTAATTAACAAAGGTATTGTGTAAATATGTAGAGCATGTATTAGCCATAATAATAGTATTAAGCATTAGTCATAACTTTAATAACATAATTGTTACAGGAATCAAGTTATGCTTTTCTAAAGTATTTTTGAACTCAATTCTATTTTTCCAGTGCTGACACAAGGTACAGCGGAGATTTCCCTAACACAGAGGTAAGAATAGATAACGACGGTACGGTGACCTGGCCTATAGCAGCATTGGCCACCACTACCTGTACCCTGGACCCTTTCCTCTTCCCGCAGGACAACATGACATGCGCAATTTGCTGGACTGTTGGAGAAGACTACACAATTGGTATGGCAACTTTGAAGTCTTATTTCCAACACAAAAATACTTCGCTTTCCAGATAAAACTCGTAGAATTTCGCCCTGCCGAAATCTCGCGAGCACGCATTAAAAACGGAACGTTGGTTGAGTCCCTTGCGATGACGTCCCCTACAATTAGGGTCCTAATAAACAGAGGGAGGCAAGTAGACATGTTATTTCTCGACTTTGCCAAAGCATTTGATTCTGTTTCTCACACCCTCTTGACCCACAAGCTACAAACGTTTGGCTTTGGTGGAAATCTTCTTGCTTGGTTTAATTCATATTTAACTAACCGTCGTCAGCGTGTGGTGGTGGAGGGTTGCCACTCAAAGTTGCTCCCTGTTATGCTTGGGTCACATTTCCAAGCCGGAGCCCGGCCGGGCTGTTTTAATTAACGAAAAATAAACAATTTTCATCAAGAATATATGTAAACAGTTCCATTGTTGATACTTTTCAACCTTTTTGTGCTTTGTTGTCTTTTGTACCATATTTTTCGTTCCAAATGACTGTCCGGCCGGGCCCCGGTTTGGAAATGTGACCTAAGCATTACGTCTGGAGTTCCTCAGGGCACAGTTCTCCGGCCTTTTTAAATCTCTTTTGTACATAAATGACATACCTTAAAGGACGTTAAATGGAGGTCCCGTTATAGGGAGAGCCACATCCCACGTACGTTAAAGAGCACACCTTTCAAACAAGAATAGACACATGCGCCGGTATGCCATGGTGAAAATTCTACAGTCAGGATTTTGTGATTCACTACAAATCACCCTGAGCGCTTTTCTCCAATCCATTCAATATCAAGATTCCAATAACGTAACGGTTTAGAAGCGGTAGATATCTCATTCCTTGACAAAAACTAAAGTTGAACAGTCGAAAATTTAGGCGCGTCTGTTTTTGTGTGTGAAATTACAGTTCAAACCACATTTTTACCACAGATAAACGCTCTAACTAAAGTATGGCAACATTTGGTACCCCATAATTCCCAATTTACAAATAAGATGTACGTATTTATGTTTACATAGCCATCATTCGAAAATTACCATTTTTTAGGGAGATGGGGTGCATATTTTTAAGTTGGAACAACGCTGTACAGTACAACCTGCATGTTACCAGCTAACCGCATACATTTAATACGTATAATTTAAAAACAGTTGACCTGTTAAATTGTTTCTTGCTTTAAGGATGTGCAAATCAAACTACTCACCATGACACCAAGGTCAAAAACAAGAACTTCCTGACCTGCCTAAATCCCGATGCCGACATTGTCACGGGGGAGTGGACTGGAAAAACAACAGCTTCATCTTCAAACAACGAGGCCTGCCTGACGATAACACTCAAGCGAGATCCCACCTATCACTACTCCACAACCATCTCTCCCTGTCTCATCCTGATCGTCCTCATGATCATCACATTCATCATGCCCATTGATAAAGGCGACAGGATTGGATTCGGCGTCACCGTGCTGCTGTCCATGGTGGTGTCGCTAGTCGTCGTTACTGGCTTCCTACCTGTGTCAAGTACCCTCCCATTTATCGGTAAGCTGTTTTCCCAAGTCTTTCACAACTCAATAAATGGTTATGGCTACATAATACGATTTTTTCGCAATAATAATGTTGTCTAGACAACAGCCAGTGTTGCAAACTCCGTGGTATATTTGTTGAATTTTGGAACCGGTCAGGCTTTATGTCTTTAACCTTACATTTTTATTGGAAACTTAGCCTTTAATTATGCTTCTTATCTATTTCAGCTATGCTTATCATTGTGTGCATGGGTCTGATGGCACTCTTCATGCTGTGGACTGTCTTTATCCTCATCATACACGACAAGAAGGGACCCCTTCCGAAATGGGCCCGGACATTCTTCCTGAAGCATATGGCAAGGTACGACAAACCTTCGAATTCTGACCTTCGAATTCTGTTGATATGAAGTCTCCACATGTGTGCTATCTTTAAGTAAGCCTGAAAGATTGTGTTGTTAGATGTCACTCTGAAACAGATATGAACTGTAATTTTCTACACAAAAAAATGGTGCTTACCTAAATGCTTTACTGTCCATCTCCAGTCTTTGTAAATTTAATGCTTGCGTGAGGTCACGCCATGCAGATAAAACCCATGACTCGTTAAGCAGTGGATCATTATTTAAAGCAGAAATTTGTGGTGCTCCCCGTCCCTGTTGAGAGGATGTTGTAATAACATTTTTTTGTGTCTCGGACATTAACCCTATCTATACCGGGGGGGGGGGGCTAAAAAGTGCCCGCGCCAACTTTGGAGCTAAGAATTGGGACCCGATATTGGTCGATTTCGCGCGCTCATGCGCGCGCGCGCAAGTGGCCACGCCGTAGCGGCGCTGCGCGCGGGCGCGCATAACGCCCCCCACGAGCGGCGCTGCGCGCAGTTTGTTGGTACGACTATGGATTTTGTTGGTACGCGAAACCTGCCAGATCGGTCCTTGTCTGCGCGCGCGCGTATAGCGCCACGCACTAGCGGCGGTGCGCGCACTTTGCCTGGTAAGCCTGGGGAATGTGTTGGCGCGCGCGTAGAGCCTAACCAGGCCTTGGTTGTGCGTGCGCAATTTCTGCCATTTACGATCGGAATTGCGCGCAGGAATTGTCTGGCGTATTCGTACGTGTTCTGGTGCCTTTGATTTTGTTTATCCTGATATCTTTAATTTTGTATGATGTTTATCTTACGTATCCACAGTATACAGTAGATGTCGCTTTTTTTGAAAAGCCAATTTGCCAGCGCATTTTTTCAATTACCCGGCCTTTCCGGCTCAAACTCTCGGACTTGAAACTATGGGGCTGGGGGTGGACAGGGCATCGAACACAAATAACGACACAAAGAATACAAACACGGGTCATGTTTACCCATTAGTAACAGTGAACTTTATTTAGATCTGTAAGTTTACTTGTAATATTTTTTTCGTTTACGTGTTTTGTTTTTCTTTTCACAGTAATAACTGGAAGAAAGCTGCGATATGTTAGCTATCATGTGCTCTCCGCTCCAACTCTACTCTACTCTACTCCAACACTGCTGCGTTTGCTACGTACAAAACAAGCCACGAATACATACATGCACAATCATCAGCCTGTACATACGTTTACATCACAAAAAGTAGACAAAAATAAAGTTTGATCAATGGAAAACTTCAATCAAGTAGCGTACAGATTAGACGTCAGACGCTCGTGATCGTCATGAAACTCGTCGATATCACAAAGAATCTCTTCGTTGTTACCTTCATACATAATTTTCAGAAACTCCGACTAGCACACGAAAATTATCGTAACTAATGCAACAATAAACTGTTCATTTCAATGTTAAGGACGAAGATTACATGGAAATTTGCAACAGCTGACGAAGCACAATAGCGTTCAGAGGAGGAAACAAAGATGGCGGACGTAGCGTGGGTAGCAGTATCCCGTCATTCAATGCGGTGTTTTTTTTCGTGGCACATTTGCCGTGTTGATGCGGCGATAGCGCCGTGTCGCAGTCGAAATAAATCTTAGAATTTGTACATTGTACAATCAAGCCTAAAACGTTGGGGTGTGCGTTTCAAACAGCCAAGGACGTAATCATGACTGATGATGACAACGACGCCACGACATTTTGAGTTTTTCCGGTTGGATTTGAAAAGAGGCTTGCTTCGAATTCGTTACATGATACATGTCGGAAGGAATATGACTTGAGACTCCGCAAAGTTTGCTTATACACACACAAAAAAAACAGTTAATCAAGGAACTTGATATGATTTTTGGAAACGGTCAAACAACGTCTCTCCATGTAACACACTACATTTTTTCAGATCACAATATTCCTCCGGATCCGACCATTTTGTAGTAAAACCAATGGATCCCTTTATGCCTCAAACCATGGAGTTAGAAGGGCTATTACTTAGCCTACCTGGGCAAAAATATGCAAAAAAGCTACTTAAAGTATACTCTAGATACATTTTATTGCTTGCACAGAATAAGGTGGCCTTCTAATATTAACTTCTACAATGGGATTTACGACTCGCTATAACTTCCCTTTACCGTTGAAAATAACAAAATGGCGACAGTGAGGTTTTGACGCTATCCCGTCATCCATTGTGGTTGCTTGATAGAAATCAAGGAAGTTAAAAATCAAAGTGAGAGAAAAATTATTTGTACACATTCTTCATATTTAGCATTCGGTCCTTTAGGAGTCAAAACAGAGAAATGTGCCGCGGCCGGAGCCTGATGTGAATTTTATCCATGACAAGGTTTGCGCCGGGTATTTTTTTAGAGATACAATTCTACCTCTATGGATATACCCGTACCCAGAAAGTTTGATTGAAAGGAAGCTGGCAATTTGGCAAGACTGTCTTATAAAAGTCAGTAAGTTAATTGTTTGCCTTCCCCTAAAGGACTGGGAGAACTATTCGTTGAGAAACTTCACCGAATCACCGAAAATACGGAATGTAGAGTCGGCGACAGATTTATCTTAAAGAGTATATGTAGAGTAGAGTAAAAGCTCCGGTCGGGTATTACGTATGTAGCATGAATGTCCGCGAGAGTGTGATGGCTGGTCCTTGTAAATTTACGACGTCATGTTTTATTAAAGTAGGAGCGCTGCACAAAGATGAGAATATGTGTGAGTCGGTCAACTATTCGAAGCAACTGCCGCCTCGCCCCCGATAATTTCGTACAAAATATCGGACCAAAGTATTCCTTTATCGGCTCCCTTCATGCCTTGAAAAGACACATTTTATTACATCTTGAGAATAAGGTGGCGTACTATTACTAGCTTGTACCAAGGACGTTCAACGAGACGTCCTTGCTTGTACAAAGGGATTTGCAACTTCCCTAGCCTCTCTACCAAAACAACAAGCTGACAAGATGGCGACTGTCAACTTGCGACGCTATCCCGTCATCCATTGCCCGACCGTATCGGCTTGACAAGCGACTTTGCGGTAAGTGTTATTTCTTAATTACAACTGATGACAAAATACGACATACTCAAGCTCATAGCTTATGTTCGTGTCGTCATCAAAACAAAGAACATTACAGATGTATGTCAAAACAAACACAGGCATTCAAAGCATAAGGGTAACAAAGTACATTGTATATGATAGCAGTTATGTATGAAATATAAGAAAATGATAATGAAGCGTTGTATGCAGGTAAATGGACCTATCACATTATTACGTCACACTTTGTTTACCTGTTCTAAAGAACATTCTAGAACGGTCAGATAAAGAATAAAGATCATTTCAAAGTTTTCAAAGTCAGGTATGTTTGGTTTTTGCTGCGTCTAGTTTTGTTGACACAGCATTACATGCCGTAATGGGTGATTTAGTTGTGACATGGCAGTAGACGAAAGTAGTACTGTATAAAAAGTCTAATATGAAGTCTAACGCTACACAAACACATTCTGTAGATAGAACATGGAACGGGTATAGCACTTTTGGCCCTTTTTTTGCTGAAAATAGCCATTAAAGTCCCCCAAATGAGTCATTTGGAAGTGGTATATGCCAAATATGTGACTGCTATTCTGTAGACACATGTTCAAGGTACCCTTATACCGATTTTCAGATCATTTGGTTGTAAAACCAGGGCTCAGGATCCAAAAATCCATTTTTTGGCGAAAAATGCCCCAAAAAACCTTCATAAAAAATTTTAAAAGGCATGTAGCAAAAAAAATTTAAAAAAAAAAACGCCATGCCAAATTTCAGGTCATTTGACTAAAAAATGACAGAGTTGAATCCCTTTGACTGTTTGGCAGGAGGAGGAGGAGAAGAAGAAGAAACATGAGAGAACACAATATATTTCATCCATACCATGGTATGGACTGAAATATAAATAGAATAACACAACATAACATCAGGCACAAATAAACTGTCACAAGAAACAGATAAGTGAATCTTCGAAAAAGGGCCACGATCTTGGTCTGATACAGATGCATAGCGTCTGTATACATGCTTTGTAGATTTTAGTAAAGCTTTTGATTCCGTCTTTTTTCAGACTGCTACAACATCAAACCATGGAGGTAGCTACCTCCATGATCAAACCAAATAAAACCACCATAAGTGGAATTTCATGATCAGGGGACGGACAGAAGCCCGCAATGCAGTAATCCGCCGCACGTGCAAAGCGAAGTAATTATGTCAACATGCATGTGAGGTTAATCTACTAGGACGAAAAACTGCAACCTCAACGCCAACATTGCTAAGGCTGCTACTTGGCAGGAGTAATGCCGACTTGGTGTACTTGCCCTGGTTAAATAAAATGAGTGAATGTGTGGTTACGGTAGGTGCGGTCGTACGGGGAGTCACGACAAGAAGACGGAATCTTTGTGCAAGTTAGTCATGCAACTTACATGCAATGATTTTAGTTGAATTTTTTTGTCAATTTGTACCTTTAGAGATGTTTTTGATCATAAGATAAAGATCTACCTTTTGCACATACTACAAGAACTTTCAAGTACTAGTAACATTAAGATAAATCTTAATATTGTTTCTTGCTCCGTGAGATTGATATCAAACATTTTAGAAAAAAATATCAAGATTGTTCTTAGATTTCTTTACGAAAAGCTTAACAAGGGCTTTGAATGAACTTCGTGTCGTGTTGAAAAAAATGGCATTCGCCTTACTAACCTGTACCTGTGCGTCATGATGAAGAAAAGTCACCGTCAGATTTTGGTGTTTTGTCGCTGGTTGGAGAACGCAAAGACGCTACTCCGCTGTGACTTACCTTGAGGCGGAAGATGACCCGGCCTCTTTAGAGGTGTATGCGCAGAGGCTTGAAAACTTAAGGTAAGATGATTTGGTGTTGTTTTATTGGCCTATGCCATAGCTAATCCTATGGTAATGTAGGGTTGATGAGATTGGCCACGTTCGATGTGCGAAAGATGCTATGCTACTCTTTTGTACTGACCAAGCAGAGACTGTTTTGATATATTTTTCGTTATGCCAAGATACAAAAAGAAAAGCTGACAAACTATAAAGCTAATCAAAAACGTTTGAAGACAGAAGATGAAGTCCACTTTGCAGTAGCTAGATTGTACTTTATATAGTAATGAATCTAATGATAGAAATTATCTTTTTAAGATATATTGTCATTGTCATATATTACAAGAACGTTACCATCTTTCCCATCCCTGACTAATATCGAAAAAATCATCTTTCTTAATATGGGCTTTTATCATCCTGTATTAAACAAACCCATTTCAAATTATATACTTTATTATATACATGTACTATATATACTATATATACTATACGATTGGTCTCGGTGTTAACTAAGCGGGTACGGTCAAATACTGAATAAGGTATCCTGACGTACCGGGCTTAAATAATACATTCCCTGATGACAAGACTTGAAGTATTTCATCAAGTGTTGTAAAGTTCGTACTTGCCAGCTACGCAGAGAGTCCTGGTTTCTCCTTGGAGACGAAACCTGGGTTTTGCGCCCTTGGCCTTGACATGTTTGAAGGCTTCTTGGAGCTGTTGCTTCTTCTCCTGGATCGACAGGTAAGTGCTCACTGATTCCGACGCCTGACTTTAGCTCTAGACGGTAGGTACGGCGCAGAACAACTTCCCTCTCAGGCATTGAGTCGAATTTTACGATGATCGGATTACCATTTCATACGCTATACTAGTATGCGGTGGGCATTAACGAAGGAGAAATCAATTCTGGCATTCATGACACCCAGTTTGTCGACAAGAAAGTTGTAAGCTTCTTGTACCACAGCTTCCTCTGCCTTGAAAATGAACTACATCACCACATCAAAGTAAACGACAAAACAATATAGTATTAAAGCCTTGTCTTCATATAGGATCGGCGATCCACGTTCCGGCATGGCAACAGACATCTTTGCCCATTTTTCGGCATTTTGACCACTGTTAGGGGGCAACAAAATTTCTTGTTATTTTCCCCAAACTAGGCGAACATTAAAGCGTATTGACTTGAAACTCGGAATTCATGATCGAGAAACATAATTCCGCACAGAACCTTAAAGGCGACACAGCTAGGACCTGTCCAGGGTAGATGATTATTAAAAAAAGCCAAACCGGGAATATATAAATAATACAAATTATGACATGACATCGCGTGTTTGGGGGGTGTATCTGCATTTCGCCCCCGAAATCGGTAGTAATTATATATAAGTTATATATACTGACAGTAAATAGAATCTCTGCTCTCCTGCTCTTTCACATGCATTTCCTGTCGGATCAAAACCAACAACACGTTAAAAATAAAAAGGCAATTCGCACTTATTTTCGGGTGGGATTTATCAGACCGTATTGGTAGGGGTTATAACGCCCCTAACGGCGTGATATACCCTTCGTTGGGCTGCCCTGGCTGTCTTGTACCAGCCAAACCAATACATAAAATAAATAAATACCCTTCGGGTGAGGTTATTGAAAGACTAACGAAAGGTCATTGGTTAGAAATTTTATAGGAGTAGTAAATGAAGCTTAGATACTCGTATTATGAATAACTTTAGATTAGGAAGACACATGGTATTAGATTCCAGCGACAACCTTTCATATATGGCGTGTCAGACTCGGCGTGTCAGCCCCCGAAATCATGGAACGAACTACTTTCTCTCGCGGAAGCGAGGCTGTTGTACGTACACGCATCTGTATTAGTGCGCGTGTTTGTTTGGTTAGTAACAAAGCATGACCTTTGACATCTATTGTCAGTATGTTAATTAGTGACGTCACCAAAGGTTATTATCCAGCGTGGGTTTAGACGTTCGGTCACGCGTGGGTGCAGCTCCGATAGAAATGTTCCACTTCATCGCTCCCCGAAGACACGCTGCAAGGTAACTGATTACGCTTCTCATCTGTTTTCTCTTCTAGTATGCTATGCTTAAGCTTTCTGCCTTTTTATGACCTTGCTAAATAGGTGTTTTTATTTATTATTTGTTACTTTCAGGATTAATGTTTCGTAAGTTTCAAGGACATTGTACAAGTCTTACAGGCTTCTTTCCTCCTCCTGCACTCTGTTTATTTCTTTGTTTTGCATTTGTTGATTATTGTTTTTATTTGTGCAAAGGGATAAATGAAAACTGCAATATTTGAAGCTCCAAGTATTGATTGCAGCAAAAACGCTACGTTGTTGTCAAACTTTATATATCACACACCAGGAAGCACGAAATACGCTAGAGCTGAATGATACACCAGTTGTTTGACCATTTTCCTCCTTCAGTTTACTTGCAAGTGTGTAATATCTTATTCCCGAACTATCATTGTTGTTGACTATAATAGTTTAATACTATTGACTAAGCACGAGATGCGTGCGCGCAATTCCGATCGTAAATGGCAGAAATTGCGCACGCACAACCAAGGCCTGGTTAGGCTCTACGCGCGCGCCAACACATTCCCCAGGCTTATAAGGCAAAGTGCGCGCACCGCCGCTAATGCGTGGCGCTATACGCGCGCGCGCAGACAAGGACCGATCTGGCAGGTTTCGCGTACCAACAAAATCCATAGTCGTACCAACAAACTGCGCGCAGCGCCGCTCGTGGGGGGCGTTATGCGCGCCCGCGCGCAGCGCCGCTACGGCGTGGCCACTTGCGCGCGCGCGCATGAGCGCGCGAAATCGACCAATATCGGGACCCCATTCCTACCTGAACTTTGATGTCACCTAGCGTCTGAACGGCTAACGCTAGAACCGCCAAACTTGGTGACTTTTCCTAAAATATTGTTGGCAACAAATCTGTATCAGTGGAATAGGATTATGATTTTTCTTGTTGCCATGGCAACGGGTTTCTGACAGGCATTTTTTGCTAAATTTAATAATTTCCGTTTCAACAACAGAATTTTATGGGTTTTATGTCAAGTTACATATGGTTTCTAGTATTAATAACATCTCATATAATTATATGTCAATTTTATCATTAAAAATGCATAATTTATGCTAATTTGATGACGTCATTGGCCAAAATCCAAGATGGCGGACCATATCATTAGATCAGGTAAATACAGCTTATTTTCCTTAAAATGTCATCAATACTCCCATTTCTTTTTACAAAAAAGGTTCATATGAACGTCTTTTGCCTGTTTACAATGTATTTTAGGCTTTATCCTGAAAAAAAACTATTTTTGAAAATTCAAGATTGATGATCCAAGATGGCGGATATGTAATATATGCATGACGTCATTTTATGACGTCACCGGTGTTGCTATGGGCAACATAAGACTTAGTACACCCTTATATTCTGTCATAAACACTTTTGGTAAAGTTATGTCGTATACCGTTTAGTTTTCAGGGAATAACCTATCTAGACGGTTTTGGCCAATAAAATCACATTAATGACGTCATAATGACGTCATATTACGTCACAACGACATAAAAATTGTACTTATGATAAATTTTTACTAGTACACTATCCTCTGAAAATTTGGTGGTCCTACCATATACCGTTCGCGAGTTCTGAGGGGGGGGCGGCAAGAGG
>NW_017802580.1:442120-504879 GCF_001625305.1 Branchiostoma belcheri
CCCCCCCCGGCCCACCAAGCTCAAAAAAGCCCGGTCTAGATAGGGTTAAATTTTTAACTTGTAAAAATGTAAACTAATATACCTTACCAATATAGTAACGTTATAAAAGTTGACCGGGATTTCTACACTTCCAGGGCCCTGTTGTTGGGTGACTTGACCAAGAAGCTGAAAAATGAAGAGCCAACAGGTGACGCTGTTAAGAACAAAGTTAATGACATCGAGGGACACTCCAACCACGCCTTCAAGATGGACAATGGCCCAACTGCCGGACAAGTCAACCCACCTCCCAACGTGAAGAACGAGGTCGGAGCTACCCTTATTGGGTTAAAGGGAAGCGTAGATAAGTTAGATGCTACTGTTAGTCAACTGTCTAGTAGCATCGATGCTCTGGCAAAGTCAAGTGTCGGTGATGACGATGAAGAAAATTCAGAGTACGCTTTGTTGGCTCATGTCCTTGACCGTTTGGGCTTGGTTTTCTACATTGTTGCTGTCGCCGTGGCAATTCCATGCACTCTCTTCATTGGTCGCAAACGTGTTATTCCTGCCTAAAAAGGCTCACAACAGATGATATTGAAAATAAAATTAAAAGAAAGGCTCACAACAGATGATATTGAAAATGAAAATAAAAAACTATGTAAAAATGCTTTCGTCAGATTCATCGACATTTCATTGCAATTTATTAATTTTTTTACAAAATGCTTTTTTATAGTCATCGACATTTGATTGAAATTAAAATCTGTTGATTTCAATACCAAGCAACAGGAACGCAAAAAAATCTGTTGACTTACAACATTACTGTATAACAGAGATTAAACATTAATAAATGGGAATAAAGGGGTCAGAAACTACAAAACTTTTGCAAAGTCAGAACGTCCTCCAAAAGGCAATAAGAGGACATAATCTTGATTCATAAAGTCTGTATTAAGAATCACTTTGCAGATGCTCAAGGAAGACATACCAACTTAAGACTCACATAATTTGTGGAAGTAACTTATGTAAACAGATATCTTTTGAAAACAGAAATTATGATGGAGTTCAGCCATATAGATGGGTTCTTATTAGGTGATTTATTAAGGTCATCTCAGGAACCGATAAAAGGTGTAAAACTAGACACATCGTAATGCAGAGGTAATGACTAGTACAAGATATATTATAGCCTTATATATAAATTAGCCATTTAGGCAACCTTTCTTACGTTGCATTGTGCCTGGTGAATTAAAGTGTGCAACCAAATGTGAGGCTTTGAAAGCTGTGTTAGAATCTGCTTTAGTGATTATGATGCTATAATCTGTTATGATACAACATGCTTGCTATAGTACGTTGTTGCATTGTAGCAACTTCAGTTATGATATCACTTTAAAAAAAATCTAGGTGTGCTGCTGATGCTCCAAGTAAGACGTCCATCTCGAATACTACGAATTGCATGATATCTCTATGTTAGCAAATAATATATATGACATACCATAATTGTAAACAACGTATCTTAATATCTCCACCATATCTGTTGATTCTGCTGTATTACTTATACTTTTGATAAACCATGGTAAAAGGAACTACCTACGATTGCTATGGCTACTGTCGCTGGTTGTTTCTTTCACATCTGAACAATACACGAAGTCAACAGGGGCCAAGTGCTTTTCTTGACCATTTCATCAACAGAAATGGCTAAAACAACACATAGTGAATGGAAAATTCTCAATCTACTGTTTAACTACAACTGTAGGTTGCAAACATTAAGATATTAACTACAACTGTAGGTTGCAAACATTAAGATATAATCACAACAATTTTAAGCAAACAAAACTTTACATGCATGTAACTATTATTTTCTATTTTCTAGTGTATCAACCATAACATGCAGTACATACTGTGTTATAAAAGGCATTCTTTAATATAATAATTGACACAACAACTTTCTGCACCCAACCATAATGACAAGAAGGTGAAAAGGGCATCCATCATCATGTGTGAATTAATCATTGCAAATTTGATATCAATATTGCAAACTACAATATCATACCCAAGGTCTGCTTCTGCAGGCATCATTCTCTGCATCCACTGGTATTCTCCATACCCAACTTGGTTATTATAGTTAATTAAGTAATACATTCATGTGCATTGATAAAGGTTCAAAGACATCGCGATCATGACATACAGGAGCCGCCATTCATTATTGACAAGGACCTGTCAGGTATCAAATTTGATGGATGGATGGAGGTTTAAAAACTGTCAGTGTTCAAAATCTACCCAGATGCTTGAATAACTGTTGTTTCCTGATCCGCTATTCTTATTTTATACCCCTTGTTTCTTCATAATATAAAAGAAAAGTAGAAACATTTAAAATGTTTTCCATGGTAGAAAGCTTCATGGTGTTTCGGTGTACGGTGGAGGTGGGTCTGAGAGATAGCTCTGTTGTTCAAGCTCCATACAGTCCTGCATGTGATGTTGACCTGTATGACTTGGCTGAATTGGATTGGTGATGGGTTCACTGTACAAAAGTATAATTGTATAGGACAGTTTTGATTGTGACATAAGTACGTCGATTGGAGTATAATTAGAGTCGCAAGTTTAGTTGGTACATGTACATAAAGTACATGTAGCAATGTCATGGACTACTTTTTTTTTTAACTCGGGCTGACAGTAACAAGGCAATGAATGTCTGGAAGCTTCATTTTAACAGTAATATTATTTTTCGCCAGATATAAGGCTTCCCCTTTTTGCATTGTTTTGTTGGTCATTTTAGTGGTTTCTATGAATGTGTATCCTCTAAGATAGACACCACTAAAGCACCACTAAAGTTAATAAAATACTTACCCTTCATTGAGTTGCCTGGATTTCCTTTGATATAAGAATACTGATACTCCAACTACTAATAAAACAATTGCAATTACAGCACTGATACTGATAGCAATCATGGGCACCATCCGACTCTTCTTCTGTCCTGTCCCTGAAAGAGGAATTGTATTATTAATGTGGATGCATTCCTATCTTGTATTCTCACTCAAACATTTCAGGTCATTTGATTCACTGTTTAAATTTGGATCCTAGGAATACTAGGCGAAGCTTATTTTCTGATTAATAAAAATAAAAATAACTGGCGTTCTTTGCTTTACAGAAAAAGATAGTGATTCAGAACTTTGCACCCCTGTAGGAAAATTAAGGTGTTGAGATTTTGTGTGAGATACAAAGATGTGCTTATGTGCTTTGCAAATAAATAACACTAGAATAAACTTAGTCAAAATCAGAAAGTGATAGCTGGTTGACATTCTGCCTGTTTTGAAAACGGTACAAAATGAAAGTAGATCTTTATGACTTAACACTGAGTCAAGGTACATGTATGTACCACAAGGGCCTGTGCAATACATTGTCTACAAAGGTAATATTTGCAAAGCAAATGCATTATGTTAGCCTTCTTATAGACTAGCCTAATTAACTACTGTTTATTCTTACTCAAATACATTTTATGACCAGTCCTGCCAACTTGGTACATGATGTAAACCAACATCACATGGTGTCTGCTATAGCACCAGTTACTATGGTGACAGACATCTGGTCCAGGTCATTGACCTTGTGTGTGCAATTGTGATTTAATGGACTGCTTAACGATGGTATTTTCCTCACCTAGGTAACATTCTCTGGCAAACGACAGGTCGTCAATGGCAATATCTCCTCTCTCATGTCCCACCACAGTTGCCTCTATCAGCACCTTTTGTGACCGGGAGGGGAAAAAACAAAGAACACCAGAAGATAACCACATAATACTTGGTAAACACCTTTCCAATAAGATTTGTTATCATATAATCTAATATTGTCCTACTATGTCTCATTTAACTACTTAGCTTAAGTTGATTATATGGATGTACATCAAACCTTATGCTCGTAATAAAAACTGATACTGCATTTATAATGTGTTATAATATAGGGGTGTATATTTCGCCTGTCTCGTCCGTTGCATTTTGTAATTTGTGTACGCAAACGTTTTTGCAAGTCAGGGAGTTGTATCTTTGCTGTAAGTTTTGCTTGTTGGTGTCACGAATATATGAATAATAATAGTAAATACATACAAGCTTTAGATCTTTATATACTTTCAAAGTTATACATACTAGTATAAGAAGAAGTAAGTCAGATTGAATGGTCGGTACCTGGTATTGGTTAGTGCTACTAACATCAATTGAAGCAAAGAGCCACTGAAAGCCCTGATCTCCGGTCGTCCTCCACAACTCTTGGATACTGTCAGATGTCAGATCTCTTTTTGAGACAATCAGACTGCCAACTCCTGTCCCAAACATGTGGTAATATAGACGGAACTACATAAAAATACAATCAAGTCATGTGAGTTTGGACTGTGGCATATTATTTCACATAATAGGGAAGACATTAACAAATACGTTGTTTTTTCGTGAAAAGTATGAAGTTATACAGCACGGGATGCAGTTGACATCGTTCTTAGTTTGTATTCTAAATTTCTTAAGTCAAATATTATTGTGAGCTATGGGTGTTAAGGAGTTTGAAACAATGGTTTAACGCCTTGCAGTATCATACCTTAACTTAAGATATCTACCACAACCCTAACTTACTTATGGACCAGCGTCTTTCTCACCTTGCACATGTCCGACGCAGGCAAACTGTGGCTTTCCAGTCGTGCTCTGTGGTCACTTGGATACCCTGTAGAGTCTATGAAGGCGTAATGTCCTGACAAGTTCATAAGAAAAATAAAATAAAGCTTCCATCAATACGCTTAACAAACAATATAAGCAAGCCTCTACTTTCCTACTTTCATGACCCGTCGTCCTATTTGTTGTTGTTGGCGGAAAATGTGATTTGAAATGTATTTGACCATTTTTTTCTATAAATTCAAATCTGTAAATATTTGTTTTGAGCGGTATGCAACAGAATCTCACGTGTTCCCAATTTTGTTTTGATGCAAGCATTACCACAACAGACTGGTACTATGTCATTGCAGGAGTTAGGTAGAAGTACAGTAGATACCCCTTGCGTTGTCTTTGGTGTGATCTGTCTGTGGGCCTGTGTAGGACGTGTCTGTTGACCCTTGACCGCGCTGAAAGTCAAAGTTGTCCTGATCGCTCTGCGTCCAATTGCAGAAATTTGTCTCAAAGTCACAACGGCCAGAATCTGATCAGGAATACCCAAGTCTGATGTAAGTACGAGTAAATTTTCTTTGATCGATGTCAACATTGCAGTATTATTGCACATTCTGCACTAATATCTTTGCTTATGATGGTTGTATTGTGTGATCATCAACACGTCAGCTGCAGTAGTTTTTTTTTTCTTTTGATTTGATTGTCCTTTGCTACTTGTCAATTCACCAATGTATGATATGATTTCATGTATTCTCATATTGGTAAATATCATTAGTTTTGACATGCCTATGAGGCCATATCTATATGATAAAACTCACCGTAGTTACAATCATTCTCATCTGACCCATCCAAACAGTTGTGATTGAAGTCGCACTGATGTTCCTTGGAAACACACTCACCGCTATCACACGTAAATGTTGGTCCAGTCAGAAGGCACGTGTTTCCTGTGTAAGTACAATTCAGTCAAATCACCTTTCGGTCACATCTGGTTAGATGTTGATCGACCAGATCGTGATATAGTAACCACAATGAATTGAGTTTCCAAAAGAATGTTTAATCATTGCCTACAGGATCAATTTAAAAACAGTAATGTGTCTGGTGAGTCTGCAGCTAATAGCCTAAGGCCTTGTATATACCGTACATACATTTAAAAATATTTTTGCACTACAACTTGCAGTGGTTTATGTACACGTTCTCCTGTAATTACTGTAATTAATGAATAATACCTTCCATCTGACAGCCAGGAGTTAGTGATATGTCATCCACCGCAATGTGGCCTGAGTGCGATGATCCAATTGTACCTTCAAAAAGGACCTATCCTCGCAAATTAAATCAAATTACTAGACCAAGGACCATCTTAACATTACAACTTACCATAATGACAACTGACTTGTCCCAAATAGTATATTTCAATATTAAAGATTTAATCATGTGGTAGTAGGATATGTTTATGCCAGGAAAACTTTTAACAACTTCAACATAAAATCACGTAAGAACATCCCACGAAGCCCATTTTTGGCCTTGACAATGCCCATCACTACGACAACGTGTCTGCTAAAAATCGTGAACCTCGGATCATGCCTTCAAAATTTATCGTGCATAATCTGCCAAACAGTGCCAAAACGATTTCATAGCCTTCTTGTCGAAGGCAAAAATAGAAAGAAATTTAACATATTTCACCTGGAATGAAACATCGGAGCGTATATCAACTGCTTCCCTTTCCCATGCTGCAGCAGGCGCATATCCCCCCCCCCCCATAGCCGTGTCTTCCCATTGATGTCGCTGATGTACAACGTTAACTTGCCAACGTCTCTGCCAGACATGAAGTGGTAGAATCGGATCTAGGTGGAAAGGGGTCACAAATCTTAAGACACTTTATTCTCTAAACATTTTTTGTTTAATTTTTTTTTTAATATGGTATATCTAAAACTCAGGAAATTGATATAAATCCAGTAGGAAATTTTCTTTCGATGAACTCAAAGCTCATTGGAGTATAGGTATACTTATATCACTACTGAACTGATGGTATAAAGTTCCAGTAGTGGCATATGATGTTGCAAATAACATAATACATTGTTGACCAATGGCCATGCCTAACTATAGCACTTAAGACAAGTGCATGTGACAATAAAAGTGCCATCCAGCTTTAAAGTTAATATACTGATACTTACTACGCAACTTCCACTGCCTGTAGGTTTGAATGGTTGAGGTAATACTATCCTCGCTATGTCGTCCTGTTTTCTGGGGATCCTGGCGTCCATGTAGAGAAAGAATCCATCTAACGAGTTATAACAATAAAAAGGTAATAGAAGATTTTAACTCCCTGGGAATTCGAAGAATTTTAAAATGTACTGTTCCTCAACTAGATGGACACTATCCTTACCAGAGAATGTAAGAGACACTTTTTCTAGTACATTGTTGATGCAGAAACTAAATTGAAAAAGATCTGTCCTCAAACCTTGGTCTCCGTTGTGATCTTGTTGGTTGAAGGTGGCCTCATGTCCTCTCAGACGAGTCCAATCAAAATCGTCATTTGTTGGCTGGATCCAGTCGCACAGGCCATATTGGAAGTTGCACTTTCCAGGAAAAAGAGCTGTAAAGATATGAAACATGTGTAATGGGATTGGTAATTTTAAAAAGGAAATGATTTCGACTAATGCTATATCTAGTGACTGCATACATGTATCTAGCACACCATCGGTTAGCCATTATATTGTATATACTGTATTGTATTGCATTGTATTGTATATATTCACTTACTACAATTGGTTTCATCGCTGTTGTCTCGGCAGTTTGATGTTAAGTCACAGTCAAGTCCAGACGAAATGCAGTCATCATTAGAACAGGTGAATTCATTATATTGGCATTCCTTTTGATATCCTGTACAGAGGAAAGAGAATTCCATTTAGCATATATAATGTTTTGTGCGCATAATTCCTGCCAACAATTGATTGAATCCTAAAATAGATAGCTTATCTTAATAGAAGCATCCACAAAAGTAATACTATACCGGGTTAAGATGATGATTTTTTAATTATTTTTAAAGATAATGAGACTGATTGTGCTCATAAGGTGATGAAGACCAAGTAGCTTATGATATTACACGTACTACAATGCACTATTGGCCAATTTGAGATACATAGATGTTAGATATACTATCTTTGTGCTTACACTAGAAAATATCTGATTAAATCTTACCACTGCAAGCCACAACTACATCGTTTGCATGTGTGCAGTTGCCGGTATTTCCCCATCCGTTGTTAGAACAACCGGTGACATTGTTTTCAGTTCCTGCACAGACGACGTTGCTTAGAAGAATGGGTGTACCGCTATCTCCTGGCAAATTATTTGTCCTGGAATCGCCCTCCATGTACCCAAGCTGTCGGCACGCCATTGTGGAAGTCGCTTGGGTCCATCCCATGTCGCAAATTGTCCCCCAACGGCTGTTATGGAAGATTTCCAGTCTTCCCTCGTAGAAGGAGTTTGCAACGTAGATGATTCGCAATGATCCTTCCTCTGTCGAAAGACATCGGTGAGGGCCAATGGACGTATTCAAAACACAAATCAGTTGAGGACACAGGGAGTCAATGAGAGATTTCAGTAGAGTACTGATTTATTGTAACTTTTAAGGGAAAATAAAATCTATGTCAACTGTGTATAGTGATGGGTTGCAATTTCTTCATAAATATTTCACTCACCTTAGAGGTCTTATAGAATGGGGAATATTGGAAAGGTGCAATCTATGTAAAAACAAGGAGGCTCAATTGAAACACCCTTGCTCATCAGGCCGGGCTAAGAATAAGGCTAAGAAGAACATAGTAATAAACTTCATGAATACAATTGATTAATTACCTTCTTTAAAACATCCGGATGAAAAGATTATGTCATCAATGCCGATGTCACCATAGTCTCCAGTGCCACGCCAACCTTCGATGATAACCTAAAACATGAGACATTAAGGCCAAGTTGAAATTTTACACGCTAACTACAATTGTGCCTTAATTTTCAATCAGGGTGGCGTCTTGTTATTGTCACGTTTTCAAACAATTAATCTAAGAGGATATAGTGACACAGCTGTATGTACTATAACGTGTACATTCAAGAATCAATCAATCGCCATCAGGGTCTGATGCATGGATACTGCAGACATGCATGGGTTTCGCCAGGTGGATCTACTCTCGGAGGGGACCCTCCAGCCAGTTCTAGTGACGTCAGAACCAGTGACGTGTATAGAAGAACCGGTCTTTCCACCTTCCTCTTGGCAACCTCTTGGACATTTTCGATGTCATCAGTGGAATTAAAGGGTACCTCATCGAAATGTTCACTCATTTTAGTGCAAAAGATATAGTGGGGATTTTCAATATTTATCTTAATCATTTACTTGAAACTAGGACAGTCAACCGATACCTGAAACGACTGTGGTCCTGGCAACATTATCTGTTGTTCTTTCCACACATCACCATAGTCCCTAAAGTCTGTCCACAGGAGTGACTCACTGTTGTCCCAATAGCCCCGTTTGTAAACGGCAAGATGACCAATGGTGGATCCGTCCATGTGAAAATGTAGTGTCATCTAAATGTAAAGATCAATAGCAATTAAGTCGCATCAGCATATATAACGCATTTTCGTAATTTAAACTGAAAAGATGTACTATAATCAAGGAATTCAGAACGTAGAAATTAAAAAGTCTTATATTAACCAATAAATATATTCTGATTGACTATCAACAACCATGGTCAGGAGAAAACTAGCAGCAGGTTTGAAACCCTTTATTCATTTACCATTGCGGAATGCCAATGGAAACTAGCTATATATATAGCAACGTGTTTGGAAATCCCGCATGTATTTGCATCCAAACCTTATATATTTAAATGGCGGATTGGTAAGATAAGGAAGATTGTTGCAGAAGTATTCAGACGTACCTTGCACTCTTCTGATGCTGATGGTGTGATGACGGGTCCTATGATTCTTGCTATTTCATCTATCCGTCTTGGTGCTGATGTTTCTATGAACATGTAATGTCCTGTCTCTGGGGGTAATAATGATGCATCAATTAATTAAGAAAATTTTTCAAAATTTTTATTCCAAACCACTGTTACTTATATATGAACTTCACTTGTTTAAATGCGTTTACAGTTTTTTCAGAAACCTTGAGACCTTGAGTTTTAGTATTCAAAAAAAATATTTCGTAGGTGTTTTATGTATGTTTCCCAGAAGTATATGTAAAGCTTCAATTCATGCTGCGAATCTACGTACAATACAACACAGTGCTACTATATAAGTTTAAGTAAAGTTTTGATAATCTTGGCATCTAAGAAATCGGACGACTCTCACCCACCATTGCCATAAGTGTGGTCCGTTCGTGGACCTGTTCGAAAGCCTGACGGTCCACTTTTACGGGTCCAGTCAAAGTCGTCATCGTGCATCTGGGCCCAGAAACACGGCTTCTCATCTTCAAAGTTACAGGGAAGGGGATGTTCAATGACTATAGGAAAACAGCATAATTGCATCAGTTGTGATTTTAGCCATTGTAGCCATATCCGTAAAGTCTCGTGTGAATAAGGTCACGTGTCTGTAATCGTAACTCTCGCGAGATTACGTTTTGAAGTGATTGGTCATTATTAATCATCCCGAAGAAGGCAACAGTAGTCGTTGAAAATTTTATCTTTGTGTAATGATCCTTGTGTTCGAATAAATTTTAACCTTTTACTATGATAATGACTACCAACACAGATGAACTTTCATGATATGAGGAAGGGTTTTTCTGAATAAGTAAAAATCATACGTACAATGTCCCTCCACAAGTCTTTGAGAGTTCTGCGCATCGGTTGTGACTTGTAGAAGTTCCGTGACGATTACAAGCACATTGAAGGTTTGTACTGGTGGTATCATGGCTGAAAAATCATTCCAGTCATTTTAACATTGCTACAATGTAAAATATGTCTTAATATCCAAAGATATCTTTGTAACTACAAAGAAAGCCAAACGTTGATGGGTAAGTACATGTGTGTGGCGATTTATTTCCCTGGCAGTTCACATTCTGCATGAGCTTTCTGTACACGTAACGCCTTCTGTTCTAATTTTCAATAAGTGATATTTAATATTACTTTCAAACATTGATCATCAATTCAGCTACATTTGAAGATAAATGGTTGTTTCGAGATGATCTCTTAAGATACCAGCCGTACCTATATTCATAATCGTTATTATCTGTATGTATGGCACAACGACCCCTTTGTAGTTCTTCAATGTCATGTCACATAAGTATCAACGTTAATTGCCACTGTGGGGAAACACAATGCGGAGAGCCAGTAGGTTCTATGCGACCGATTCCTGGGACATTGTGTACTTGGATGGTTGAGAAAGAAGATAAAAAATGTTTCAAACCGACACAGCCAGTTTCTGTGAAAAACAACACCAGCATAAGAAAGGCACCCAATGCGATTTCAGGGCGGAAAACAAAAATATTTTGGATGAAGAAATCCGTCTTGTATTAACATTTACTGCCATTTCTTAGCGCATTTTCATCATTCCTTGCATCGTTTACCTCCCCCCACCCCCACCAAGCTACGTGAGGAGTCATATAGATAGCTAGAACTAGCCAACGATACGAAACAAGGCAATCGCTTTCCGTCAGTAACATCGCATTTTGCCTCACAGATGCTGTGGGTTAGGTTTGATTCAACTTACTACATTTAGAAAAGACCAGAAAATTGACCTAGAATCCTGTTTTACTGGTCTGAAATCGTTTTGGGTGGATTCAATAACCGCCAAATAATATGAAAGATGCATAGTCGGTTAAAGTTTACACTATTATTAGACGTATTTACATATACCTTTAAACATTGGCCCATATCCGAGCGCTCAGAAACAAACAATATGAACGTTGATAGATTCTTGATACGGCTAGGGTGAACTAAAGATACGTACCGGCAAGATATTAGAAATAACCTCGTTGATGTCGTCTGCAGCGTATCTTACATTAATCATACATCGTCTTCAGAATAATATGTCTCTGGTGCCGGTTGCAACATGTCTGTACTGACTGCGCTGAGGTATGGCCTGGCTTCCACCAGGGCAAATGAGATTCATTCAGGTGTGAAATTGACATCCATGAAATATTGATAAGGTTTTATGGCAATTATTCCAGCAATGGGCATGCTTTGCCGCAGATGAAGAAACGGCTGCTTTTGATTGCATAGCAAATTTCCTCTTCTGCTATGACACACATATATCTAATTGCTTAAAGGACCTACATTTGTTTACAAACTATAAGAATAATGCAGAATATTTGCCTCCCAACTGAAACTAGCGAGCTGATGGCGTCCATCAGCTATAGGGCATCGAAGAGTAACTAATCGATGACGTCATTTCCGGTGTGGCTAGGGACAGATCAGTAATGGGGAGGGTTGTGTGACAGTTAAGAATTCGATCGTTCAATTTCTATGGCTTTACCCTGGAAATCACTGGCTTCTTTTCCGTTTCTTCACTTACTCTCTTACATACACACGTACGATTGACACACAACACATATGATTGAGTGGATATTACATATTACAATGACCGAGTGGTGGTGGCACATGCACTGTCCCCATATTAGGACGGAAAACAGCAGTGGACGGGATGAAATATCTCTTTTTCTAGAAGGTTTATTACTACAAGGTAGATAGATAGATAGACAGATAGATAAATGGATAAATATAATTTACATGATAGATATGAACACGATTCTTTACAAAACAGATTTGAAGAAACGAAGAAATGAACAAATGTTTGAATGAGTAAAGAACTGAACGTGATGCATGCAGTTAAACAGGTTTCATCTCCTTTAATGTGTAACAAAGCACCATTTTGTTCATACACGCCATGTTTGGTCGATTTCACCTTAGGCAACTCACTCGCCTGTGTGTCACTTAAAATAAACTTTGACCTCGTCTCCTTTGTCAGACGTACTACTTTGTTATCATACACGCCACTTGCACGCCACTTCAGCTAAGTTTGGTTGATTTCACCTTGGGCAACTCATTTACTTGTCTGTGTGGCGTTTGACATAAACTTGAACATTTTACCTGCAACAACGGTCACTATGGTTTCCTTATGGTCTCTCTATATACGGTTAATTGTCGTGATAAAGACGATGTGTCATCCTTTTCTCTGCCGGTGTTCTGAGTTATACATAAAGAAACAAGTGATTTCTAGGCGGCAGAGAATGATTTGTTAAGGCCGCCAGCGACTCGCATTCCTGGAAACTTTCAGATCACGCACACTTAGCTTAACAGCAAACGAACTGTTTTCGACTCATCCACCTCTGAAGTTGCCTCACAATACAAGATAAAAGCGTTGATTTTCATTCACCCCTCTATGAAATATAGTTCTATTTCAAAATTTATGCTACGTCACAATGTCTATTCCGCAGAAACTGTGGTCAGCGAAAACTCATGTCTGGAGAAATCTCTAAACGGCCGCAGGGGAAATGGCCCATGGAGCATACTCTCTTTCATAGCCTCCAAATCAGGCTCTGAGCAGCATTTGGATATCCTTTTTGTTTATTCCAACACTGTTTTCTGGTTATTGGCGTGTTTGTTTGCCACTGCTTTCGTAATATCTGCAACTTTCAGACTAAGATAGCAATCATTAAACAGTGCGTAGGAAACAAAATGCTAACGACACAATATTCTGATAAGGAGGCTATTCTTCCACACCCTAATTTATGCACACGTACAAATGCTGTAACTACATTTACTGCTGAAGACCCCGTCTGGGGCGGTTCGGAACTTTAGTGGCTCCAACGAGAATTACAAAATGAGGTATGTAGGATATTTCAATGTTGTTACGAACGTTTTTGATAATGTTCTACTGCGTCCCGTAGATTTGCATTTATTGAATATTATTGCCTAGGTTTTCAATTATTTGCACGTTTGACTCGACAACTTCGGGAAGTGGGAGGGATACACTTTTTTATTAACTGTAGCCAAACTATTTATTCTATAGCTTCCATTTGGTACCAAACATGTGGATATCCAACGGTGACTTTTATCCGGATTCATTTTTTTAAGATGTTAAGCCCTGAACATAACAATACCAGGCTTTGTGACCCCGGTTCCTGCAATATTTCCCGCGAGGGTAAAAACTATGGTCTTTCCTTGATAAGAGGGTTACTAAAGCTGTCGGCTGTATGATTCACATTGTGATATTCTGTACAGAACACATGTTCCATTAGGAACTGTGACAAGTAAAAAGGGGACATTACAAGCAGTGATGTTTTTTTTTCTTTCAAATAACAAGAGGGAGTTTTAACCAAATTTGTTTCCACGTGATGGGTGGGGAGTTTAAATACTGAAAGAAAATTCCCAGCGGCGACTACGAATAGGTTGGATTTAGAGCACACGGCAGGGGTATTTTAATCGGTATTTGTTCTGCACCCCTCCCGACCTGCCTAATGGGTGTGTGTGTTGGGGGGGGGGGGTACGTGACGGCGTCCCAGTCCCAACTGCACATACATCCAGTAAACCTCTTTACGCTCTCCGTTAAACTCCCAAGTTTTCTCACTTTATCCTGCAAACTAACTACCTAGCGGCCGAACTTTTGCATCAAAGCTGGTGATTTTAGAAGCTTGGGCAAAAGGACCTTTAAATGAAGTAATATGGCGTGATAACGAACACACCCAGACCGACCTTTTGAGGCCATACGTGAGGTCACATACAGCATTACATCTGCATGAAATGATATCAAACCTGTTTTTCACTTTTGGTTGGGACACTGTTGAACTATGAACTTTTGACTTGGGGAGGCTGAAAATGAATTGTCGCGATATTCGGTAGTTGTGTAGGACTTGATAAGACCTCGAAATTGTTAGATTTTTGCCCCCCTGGCGGCTTATAAAGACATACCGCCGTTTTGTTTAGCAAATATAAAGCAGATCGAGGAAGTTTCAACCCACTTGCCTTCTTTCGCAGCCAGCACGGGTGAGGGTGTTGTGGGGGTGATTACGGAATATGTTTAATTGTGTAGTTTGATATGATATGCAAATCACTTTTTCGTTAAAGTTGTTTATTTTAGAATCGAAGCTTGGACTCGACAAAAAACACCTAAAATTAATTCCAGCACATTAAAAGAGTATGAGTCATAATGAACACGCCTAGAAATGGTGCGGGAAGCTACACATTAGGTCACAAACAATTACTTCTGCATGAAATGATGTTTTTAAAACTGCTCTCTCATGGTGAGGCACTATTGAACTGCGAAATTTTTAATTTGGTTTGGGAGACTAATTCAGAACGGGTAGGCATTAGCTTTATCTTCATTATAGGCAACAGTGCCATGTTCATTTGTTTATAATTATCCATCTACCAAATCTACCACATTTTTTTTTAAATTGACACAACAGGTGGGTATACCTTTTTTCAATATGTCACTTATGAGGCCAGACCAGCTTTAGTCCACTCTCACAGGGAAGGGCCCCCACTCTTTTTGAAAAGTGTAGTGTCATGAGTTCTTTAACGTTCTCAATGTCTGTCTCTCCTCAAACACTTGACCTCTTCTTCCACCTTTACATTTTAAAATAGAAGAAGTCCCTAACCGAAGGTAGATAGTCAAGTAAGGAATAAGGTGTACAGTACTAGTGACTTTCCCAGGGGAACAACACTTGGGACAGTCATAAATTAGAACCCAGAACTTATTTAGAAAAGCCTTGAGTGGCTTAGAATGTTCGCAGTCAACATCTTTTTCAGTCTAGGTACTGTACCGTTCAGACCTCCAGCTTTTTCTAATGTAACATGTTTCAGCTGCGTGTACATGTCCAGGGCTTGCGCGCGCGTGTAGGCAACAGAAATATTGAGGCCCCCATTCCACTAAGACGCCAGCGCTCTCTTTGCGACCTGAAATTGGCCAGAGCGCAAAGAGAGTGCCAATACACCGCCAAGTTCGCCATGCGAGCGCACTGAGTGTGCCATGAGCTCTATGAGCGCCGTCACCTCGGCGACTATTTCGAACCAACTCATACCGTCGCCGTGAGAGTACCATGGAGAGCGAGCTAACAATGAGCACCGTGAGAACGCCATGAGAACGCGCGGAGATAACGCGGACAAAGTTCTCAACAGTACAGACCTAGGCGCTTTCTCCGCGTTCCGGACAATTTCAGGTCGCAAAGGGAGCGCAGTGAGAGCACCGTCATAGGGGAATGGGGGCCTTACACCATTGATTTCATGATTTGAATATGATGCAGGATGTACAAGAATGACTTTAAAAACAATAAAACAAACAAAATGTATAAAATTTCTTTCTCCATTTTCTTAATTCGTTGAGTGAGCTCTGAAATCGTTGGTCGCCCGTAAACGTTGCTGACCTTTGAGATTTAGGTCACGCAGAGAGCGCAGGAAGGTTGCCGGAGAGATTCCACTTGAGCACGTCTTTCGTAAAGTTTTGCAATCCGGATAATTTTAGGTCGCAGAGAGAGCGCGGCGAGAGCGCCGCTGAGTGGAATGGGGGTATAACAGGTTGCAACGAAAATATTTCACACCCTAACCAAGAATGCCAACAACAAAGACGAGTGTTCCACACCCAAATTAGTGAAAGAGTGACGTACATACTTCAACTGCATATACTGCTGAAGACCCCTGCAACAACAGTCACTATGGTTTCCTTATGGTCTCTTTCTATATATTGTCGTGATGAAGACGATGTGTCGTCCTTTTCTCTGCCGTTGTTCTGAGTTATACATGAAGAAACAAGTGATTGCTAGGCAGCAGAGAATGATTTGTTAAGGCCGTCAGCGACTCGCATTGCTGGAAACTTTCAGATCACACACACTTGGCTTAACAGCAAACGAACTGTTTTTGATTCATCCACCTCTGAAGTTGCCTCACAATACAAGAGAAAAGTTGATCTTCATTCACCCCTCTATGAAATATGATACTATTTCAAAATCTATGCTACGTCACAATGTCTATTTTGCCAAAACTGTGTTCATCGAAAACTCATGTCTGGAGAAATCTCTAAACGGCCGCAGGGGAAATGGCCAATGTAGCATGCTCGCTTTGATAGCCTCCAAATCAGGCTCTCAGCAGCATTTGGATATCCTTTTTGTTCATTTCCACACTGTTTTCTGGTTACTGGCGTGTTTGTTTGCCACTGCTTTCGTAATATCTTCAGCCTTCTGACTAAAAGGTTTCGAAATAAATGAAATTAAACAGTGCGTAGGCAACAAAATGCTAACGACACAATACCCTGATAAGGAGGCTATTCTTCCACACCCTAATTTATGCACACGTACAAATGATGTAACTGCATTTACCACTGAAGACCCCGTCTGGGGCGGTTCGGAACTTCAGTGGCTCCAACGAGAATTACAAAATGAGGTATGTACGACCTGAGGATATTTCAATGTTGTTACGAACGTTTTTGATAATGTTTTACTGCGTCCCGTAGATTTGCATTTATTGAATATTATTGCCTAGGTTTTCAATAATTCGCACGTTTGACTCGACAACTTCGGGAAGGGGGAGGGATACACTTTTTTATTAACTGTAGCCAAACTATTTATTCTATAGCTTCCATTTGGTACCAAACATGTGGATATCCAACGGTGACTTTTATCCGGATTCATTTTTTTAAGATGTTAAGCCCTGAACATAACAATACCAGGCTTTGTGACCCCGGTTCCTGCAATATTTCCCGCGAGGGTAAAAACTATGGTCTTTCCTTGATAAGAGGGTTACTAAAGCTGTCGGCTGTATGATTCACATTGTGATATTCTGTACAGAACACATGTTCCATTAGGAACTGTGACAAGTAAAAAGGGGACATTACAAGCAGTGATGTTTTTTTTCTTTCAAATAACAAGAGGGAGTTTTAACCAAATTTGTTTCCACGTGATGGGTGGGGAGTTTAAATACTGAAAGAAAATTCCCAGCGCCGATTACGAACAGGTTGAATTTAGAGCACAGGGCAGGGAGATTTTAATCGGTATTTGCTCTGCACCCCTCCCGACCTGCCTAATGGGTGTGTGTGTTGGGGGGGGGGGGGCTACGTGAGGGCGCCCCAGTCCCTACACATAAATTCAGTAAACCTCTGTACGCTCACCGTTTAACTCCCAAGTTTTCCCACTATATCCTGCAAAGTAACCACCTAGCGGCCGAACTTTCCCGTCAAAGCTGGTGATTTTAGAAGCTTGGACAAAGGGACCTTGAAATAAAGTAATATGGCGTAATAACGAACACACCCAGACCGACCTTTTGAGGACATACGTGAGGTCACATACAACATTACATCTGCATGAAATGATGTCAAACCTGTTTCTTCACTTTTGGTTGGGACACTGTTGAACTATGAACTTTTGACTTGGGAAGGCTGAAAATGAATTGTCGTGATATTCGGTAGGTGGGTAGGTCTTGACAAGACCTCAAAAAATTCGATTTTGGGCCCCTTGGGGGCTTTTTATGGTACTGCATCGGTACTTCCGGTTTTGATATCTTATCGAGACAAGCTAGGGTCACGACATTTGGATCATACGTAGCTCTTGCATTTAAATACTAGTAAGTGACGTGATATTGAGCCCCCAAGTACCATGCTCTTGAAGGGCAAGAGCGTTTGTTAAAAACTTTTAAGACCTCGAAATTGTTAGATATTGTGCCCCCCCGTGGCTTATAAATTCATGGCGCCTTGTTGTTTAGCAAATATAAAGCAGATCGACGAATTAAGTTTCAACCCACTTGGCTTCTATAGCAGCCAGCGTGGTTGAGGGTGTAGTGGGGGTGATTACGGGATATGTTTAATTCTGTAGTTTGACGTGATATGCAAATCACTTTCGTTAACGTTGTTAATTTTAGAATGGAAGCTTGGACTAGACAGAAACACCTAAAATGAATTCCGGCACATTAAAACAGTATGAGTCATAATGAACACGCCTAGAAATGGCGCGGGAAGCTACACATTAGGTCACAGACAATTACTTCTGCATGAAATGATGTTTTTAAAACTGCTCTCTCATGGTGAAGCACTGTTGAAATGCGAAATTTTTAATTTGATTTGCCATCATTTGGGAGACTAATTCACGACGGACAAGCATTAGCTTTATCTTCATTAAAGGCAACAGTACCATGTTCATTTGTTTATCTATCAAACCTACCACATTTTTGAAAAATTGTCACGACAGGTGGGTATAACTTTTTTTTCAAATATCACTTATGAGACCAGACTGTAAGGTTTAGTCCACTCTCACAGGGAAAGGCCCCCACTCTCTTTGAAAAGTGTTCTCAATGTGTGGCTCTCCTCAAACACTTGACCTCCACTTCTACCTTTACATTTTATAATAGAAGAAGTCCCTAACCGAAAGTAGATAGTCAAGTAAGGAATAAGGTGTACAATACTAGTGACTTCCCCAGGGGAACAACACCTGGGACTGTCTTGAATTAGAACCCAGAACGTATTTAGAAAAGCCTTGAGTGGCTCAGAAAGTTCGCAGTCAACATCTTTTTCAGTCTAGGTGCTATACCGTACAGACCTCTAGCTTTGTCTATTGCAACATGTTTCAGCTGCGTGTACATGTCCAGGGCTTGCGCGCGCGTGTAGGCAACAAAAATGCTGAGGCCCCCATTCTCCTAAGACACCGGCGCTCTCTCTGCGACCTGAAATTGGCCAGAGCGCAAAGAGAGCGCCAATACACCGCCAAGTTCGCCATGCGAGCGCACTGGGAGCGCACTGAGTGCGCCATGAGCTCCATGAGCGCCGTCACCTCGGCGACTATTTTGAATTGACTCATATGCGCATACCGTCGCCGTGAGAGTACCATGGAGAGCGAGGTAACAATGAGCACCGTGAGTACGCCATGAGAACGCGCGGAGATACTAGTAACGCGCACAAAGTTCTCAACAGTACTGACCTTGGCGCTTTCTCCGCGTTCCGGACAATTTCAGGTCGCAAAGGGAGCGCAGTGAGAGCGCCGTCATATGGGAATGGGGGCCTTACACCATTGATTGCATGATTTTGATATAATGCAGGATGTACAAGAATGACTTTAAAAACATTAAAACAAACAAGATGTACAAAATGTCTTTCACCATTTCCTTAATTCGTTGAGTGAGCTCTGAAATCGTTGGTCGCCCGAAAACGTTGCTGACCGTTGAGATTTAGGTCGCGCAGAGGGCGCAGGAAGGTTTCCGGAGAGAATCCACTTGAGCAAGTCTTTCGTGAAGTTTCGCACTCTGGCTAATTTTAGGTCGCAGAGAGAGCGCGGCGAGAGCGCCGCTGAGTGGAATTAGGGTATAACAGGTTGCAACGAAAATATTTCACACCCTAACCAAGAATGCCAACAACGAAGACGAGTGTTCCACACCCAAATTAGTGAAAGAGCGACGTACATACTTCAACTGCATATACTGCTGATGACCCTTGCAACAACAGTCACTATGGTTTCCTTATGTTCTCTCTATGTACGGTTAATTGTCGTGATGAAGACGATGTGTCGTCCTTTTCTCTGCCGGTGTTCTGAGTTATACATTAAGAAACAAGTGATTGCAGGGCGGCAGAGAATGATTTGATAAGGCCGCCAGCGACTCGCATCGCTGGAAACTTTCAGATCACGCACACTTGGCTTAACAGCAAACAAACTGTTTTCGACTCATCCAGCTCTGAAGTTGCCTCACAATACAAGAGGAAAGCGTTGATTTTCATTTACCCCTCTATGAAATATAGTTCTATTTCAAAATTTATGCTAGCTCACAGTGTCTATTTCGCCCAAACTGTGGTCATCGAAAACTCATGTCTGGAGAAATCTCTATACGGCCGCAGGGGAAATGGCCCATGGAGCATACTCTCTTTCATAGCCTCCAAATCAGGCTTTGAGCCGCATTTGGATATCCTTTTTATTTATTTCCACACTGTTTTCTGGTTACTGGCGTGTTTGTTTGCCACTGCTTTCGTAATATCTGCAGCCTTCAGACTAGGATAGCGATCATTAAACAGTGCGTAGGCAACAAAATGCTAACGACACAATATCCTAAAAAGGAGGCTATTCTTCCACACCCTAATTTATGCACACGTACAAATGATGTAACTGCATTTACCACTGAAGACCCCGTCTGGGGTGGTTCGGAACTTCAGTGGCTCCAACGAGAATTACAAAATGAGGTATGTACGACCTGAGGATATTTCAATGTTGTTACGAACGTTTTTGATAATGTTTTACTGCGTCCCGTAGATTTGCATGTATTGAATATTATTGCCTAGGTTTTCAATTATTTGCACGTTTGACTCGACAACTTCGGAAAGGGGGAGGGATACACTTTTTTTATTAACTGTAGCCAAACTATTTATTCTATAGCTTCCATTTGGTACCAAACATGTGGATATCCATCGGGGACTTTTATCTGGATTAATCTTTTAAGATGTTAAGCCCTGAACATAACAATACCAGGCTTTGTGACCCCGGTTCCTGCAATATTTCCCGCGAGGGTAAAAACTATGGTCTTTTCTTGATAAGAGGGTTACTACCGCTGTCGGCTGTCTGATTCACATTGTGATATTTTGTACAGAACACATGTTCCATTAGGAACTGTGACAAGTAAAAAGGGGGACATTACAAGCACTGATGCTTTTTTTTTTTATTTTAAATAACAAGAGGGAGTTTTAACCAAATTTGTTTCCACGTGATGGGTGGGGAGGCTAAATACTGAAAGAAAATTCCCAGCGGCGACTACGAATAGGTTGGATTTAGAGCACACGGCAGGGGTATTTTAATCGGTATTTGTTCTGCACCCCTCCCGACCTGCCTAATGGGTGTGTGTGTTGGGGGGGGGGCGTGAGGACGTCCCAGTCCCAACTGCACATACATCCGTTAAACTCCCAAGTTTCCTCACTTTATCCTGCAAAGTAACCACCTAGCGGCCGAACTTTTGCGTCAAAGCTGGTGATTTTAGAAGCTTGGACAAAAAGACCTGAAATGAAGTAATATGGCGTGATAACGAACACGCCCAGACCGACCTTTTAAGGTCATACGTGAGGTCACATACATCATTACATCTGCATGAAATGGTACCAAACCTGTTTTGTCACTTTTTGTTGGGACACTGTTGAACTATGAACTTTTGACTTGGGAAGGCTTAAATGAATTGTGATATTTGGTAGGTTGGTAGGTCTTGATAAGACCTCGAGTTTGTTAGATTTTGGCCCCCCTGGCGGCTTTTTATGGTACTGCATAGGTACTTTCGGTTTTGATATCTTATCGAGACAAGCTTGGGTCACACTGCTTGACGACAAAAACCTGGCTTTGCCCGCCCGAACTTTTTGCCTCTTTACGCTCTCCGTCTAACTCCCAAGTTTTCCCACTATTTGCTGCAATCTAACCACCTAGCGGCCGAACTTTTGCCTCAAAGCTGGTGATTTTAGAAGCTTTGACAAAAGGACCTGAAATGAAATAATATTGTGTAATAACGAACACGCTCAGACCGACCTTTTGAGGTCATACATGAGGTCACATACATCATTACATCTGCATGAAATGATGTCAAACCTGATTTTTTTTACTTTTTGTTTGGATACTGTTGAATATACTGTTTGATATCTTATTGAGACAAGCTAGGGTTACGGAATTTGGATCATAGGTAGTTCTTGATTTTGAATACGTGACGTGAAATTGAGCCCCCAAGTACCTTACTCTTGAAGTGCAAGGGCGTTTGTTGAAAATATTTAAAGAAGGGTAATTCAAGAACCCTAGCTTTGATAGATCGTCGTCATTTTCAATATGTAGGTAATGCTTGACGTCATTAAATGACAACGATGCAAATCTGAACGTAATTTAAAAAATTAATGAGGACTATTCAATAAGGACAATTCAAGCTCGTTGCATATGTAATTGGGAACGAGAGAAATACGAGTTTAGGCAGATATTGATTATGTATATGAAGACTTAGTTTGTATTATTAATGAGAAAATGTTACAATTCTATACTGGTAAATGCCTGTAAGTTCATACTTAGGATACTTGAAAGTTAAGTCAATGTGAACATCAAAACGTAACTTATTCAAATACGGACCTTATTTGCATGATTTATGAGAAAATGCTAGAATGTTCTTTTTGTTAAGATAAGACTCTCTTTGAATGGAGAACATGATCAACTGATATAATTCATGCAAATCCTATTTGCATTATCAGGGGGGATGATCTTAAATTTTTCATTCATAAAGGTTAGCATCATTTGACGAAGGAATGAGATCGTGGAATTCTAGTTAGCTGCTGTTTTCATTAGATAATTTTTTCCAGTCTCACATTGCTTGACGATAAAAACCTGGCCTGGCCCGCCTTGAAGGTGCTGTCTATTGGTTTAGCTTCAATTTGGGGAGAAAAAATATCCATCGGGGACTTTTATCCGGATTAATTTTTATATGTTTTCCCCAAAAACCTTCAATAATGTTTTTTATGACGACCCCGGTTCCTGCAATATTTTCCTCGAAGGTGCAAATCTATGTCTTGATACCAGAATTGCAACCGCAGGCACGCTGGTATACGTCGGATGATTCCCAATGTGGGATTCTCTACAGAACACGTCACTTCAAGAAATGTGACAAGTTGACCACAGAAACACAGCCTATACTAAGGCTATACTTGCTTATACAAGCGATCCACAGAAACACAGCTTATAACAACAGTCCATGATATAGCTGGCGCACTGAGCAGTAAAAGGCAGGTAGATTTAGCAATCCTCGATTTGACTAAAGCTTTTGACAAAGTTCCCCGTGGCATGCTCATCTCTAAACTGGAATATTATGGAATCTAAGATTATAAAATTACTTGCATACACGTCACTTGTAAGACCGAACCGAAAATATACCGCGACAGTATGGGATCCATATACAAAGAAAGAGAAAAGACAAACTGGAAAGGGTACAGAATCAAGCTGCAAGTTTCTATATGAACTATGAAAGCGGTGCTAGTGTCACGGACATAAAAAGAAACCTACAGTGGGTGTCACTGGAAGACAGAAGAAAAATGTCCAGATTATGCATACTTTACAAAATGACTAATAAATTGGTGGACGTACCAACTACTAAGTACCCAATACCAGCCCAGAAGAGAACAAGAAATAGCGATTCCTTCAAGTACCACTGTAACAGTTATCAACCAAGGATTGAGGTGTTCAAAAATTTATTCTTTCCCTGAACTATCGCAGAGTGTCACCAAGTACAGTAAGGACATTATTATTAGATAGCTTTAAACAATGTTTAGAGATAGATGTTCAAGGGTTAGGTTGAACACGTCGTTGCCGCCGCGCCGCGTGTCTGCGAAGCTGGTGTGTTACGCCGAATGGCGGTTATACAGGCTATACCGATACTGATACAAAAGTGTATGACACATAAATCAGACGTAATTTTGATCTATAGTGTTCATTTTTTTTACTATCGTTGTGTAGCCATTGAATCTTAATTAGATATTATATTTTAGAGCAAAGTCTGTGCAATTGAGTGGTATTGTTTTTAGTGTAGCCATAATATGTTAATTTAAAACTGACCAACCAAGTAGTAAATGACATGATTTTTAAACATCAAATGGTCATGTCTGGATACGAAATATCGCACTTGAAACGAAAAAAAAAATGATTCTCTTCAATAGCAAACCACCAGCCATTTTGAAAGGATATCTTAACTAGCCGAAAAATATCCAAAAGTCCACAGTCAAACTTAAGTATTTTGCCGCTCTTTCACAGAATAGAAACGCATGTTTTCATCCTGCACGTACATGTTTGAAAGGACGTGATCTGTTTCCGACAGATTAGGCGACTGGAGATGGCACAACATATAATAATATATCTTTCTGCAGGTGACATCCCTGTGGCATTCTTACGTGTTAACCGGAGATCTACAGACCCGTGGGCTATGCTTAAATATTATAATGCTGGTTAGACCTGAATATTCCAATGACCAGAATGACCTGTACAATAAGCAATATACAGTAAATACGGTTTTTTTTCGATGTGATCTTAGTTTCACGAGAAAGGAGCAATTTGTGATGTTTTAAGTTGGCTGTCAAAACAATTCGACAGTGCAGTAGTCATACATTGGAAACGTAGTGCAGTGTCATCAATTCGCGGTGTTAATTGGCCTTGTTGACGCACCCAAAGTAGGTGTGTTGACGTACCCAAAGTAGGAGTGTTGACAAACCCAAAGTATGTGTGCGCGCACCTAAAGTAGGTGTGTGCGTACAAAAAGTAGTTGTTAGCGTACAAAAAGTAGTTGTTAGCGTATACAAAGTAGGTGTGTGCGTACACAAAGTAGGTGTGTGCGCAGGGGGGGGGGGGAATGATACTATCCCATCATCCTTTGCAATACACATCCCACAACACGTGTCCCAGATGGCTGACTGTCAGCACCAGGCATATAGTCCTGTCATGTTTCGTTTAAAAGTGCAGCAATGGCAACAATTTGACGAGTAATTTTTGGTTCTTTGAATTATCAAAGGACTCAAGTAGTGTATGAGGTTATCTGACTTTTGTAACTTATGTACAACTTCTTACATTGTGTCTTAAACATTTATGCAAACATTTGCTTCAAAAATGGTGCTCAAACTTCACCAAACGAAAGTGCTTTTCTACAAACTCTGTTGATTGGTGATATTATACATCTTGTGCATCAAAAAACCCCAAATGCACCAAAAAGCACCCATGGGAAACAGAAGAAAATATTATATTTGATATTATTTATGTAATAATCATCAACAAATGCAATTTTCTTCCGTTTCCCATGGGTGCTTTTTGGTGCATTTGGGGTTTTCTGATGCACAAGATGTATATTATCACCAATCAACAGAGTTTGTAGAAAAGCACTTTAGTTTGGTGAAGTTTGAGCACCATTTTTGAAGCAAATGTTTGCATAAATGTTTAAGACACAATGTAAGAAGTTGTACATAAGTTACAAAAGTCAGATAGCCTCATACACTACTTGAGTCCTTTGATAATTCAAAGAACCAAAAATTACTCGTCAAATTGTTGCCATTGCTGCACTTTTAAAGGAAACATGACAAGACTATATGCCTGGTGCTGACAGTCAGCCATCTGGGACACGTGTATTGCAAAGGATGATGGGATAGCATCACCCCCCCCCCTGGTGTGTGCGTACACAAAGTAGGTGTGTGCGTATACAAAGTAGGTGTGTGCGTACACAAAGTAGGTGTGTGCTTATACAAAGTACGTGTACGTGTGTGCGCACCCAAAGTACGTGTGTGCGCACCGAAAGTACGTGTGTTGATCCAGAGATGTAGGTGTGTTGGTCAAGCCCCCCTGCAGTTCCAGAGCAAGCAGCTAGGGGGCTCAAACTCATGTCACTTCATCTCCAACACAACAGCTTTATACCAAGCATGCCTGGATCATGAGATATCAAATCCGGAAGTTCTGCTGCAGTACCATGACAAGCCGCCAGGGGGCCCAAAATCCAATCAGTTTCAGGTCTTATCAAGACCTACCCATCTACCAAATATAAAGACAATCCATCCAGGCGTTCTGGAGTTATCGTGCTCACACACATACACACACACACACACAGAGAGAGAGAGAGAGACACGAACGCCCCTGAAAACATAACCTTCTCGGCGAGGGTAATTATCATATTCGTCTATAAGGCTTGATGATGTGAACTTTATCTTTCTGAAATATATCCCTTTTTCCTCATGACCCCAAACGTTACGACGCCTGCAGGCCGATTTGAGCTTCTCATTAATGCGGGATGATTCAAATAGGCTCTTGAATTATGCTGACCAGCTCTATGTGGAAACACGAGCAGGCACGCAGACACAAAACGCATTTCCTTCCATGTACGCAACAATTACAAACACAATGCGGGTGGCTTAAAAAATTACATCTATATAAGAATCAAATTGGATTATTGTAATCAATTCCGATAGCCTCTATCTAGCTCTACACGTGCAGACACACACACATTAAGTCAAACAAACGCTCGAACGCGCATACACATTGTCAAATCAAGTTTGAATCTAAATCTTTTATCTTTGTTTAGGGCCATCATCTGCTTCATCATAGTTCTTCTCGGACTGATGGTCTATGTGTCTCCAGTTCATGGCCAAGGTATATGCATTATTGTTTTGATGATGATGATTTGATGATGATTTGATGATGAAAATTCTAGAATTTTGCTGCATGCATCTGCATTTTTGATTCTGCAATGGAGACTTTTAGGTCAGGCAATACCTGCATATTTTGGTGTTTACCAACTACATTACATATTAAAAGGAAATGAAATGCGTAAATATTCATCGATTTTTATTAAGAGGAGAAACTTGTTTTCCTTTCAGTCTCGTGTGAGCCTCTGACGTTGAGAAACGGAAGAGCATCATGCAACAAGCGCCTGAACTCTGCGGGGAGGTACCCTAAAAACACTATCTGCACCCTTCATTGTAACCAAGGATGTGCTAAGGACATCTGTGGGAAATTTAGGGTATGCAGGGGCGGGCCTCGCCCGTGGAAAGGAGGGCGCGGTCTGCGGTGCAAATGTGAGTTGCATTTCCAGCGTTTCTATTAAGATGTGATAAATTACAATCCAAAAACTGTAGTATAAGCTTTAGATAAACCTCATCTATTGATTTGCACACTTACCTTGTGATTGCTTGGTCAAAAGGATTGTATTGATACCGAAGACATTACAGAAGAACTTTAATGCACGACAATTGCACATGGTATAATGTATGGCAAGGTGCAAAAAAACAGGCAATAAAAAGTGTTGAATAAGACCTAATGTAGAATAAAACCTAACATATCGTAATTACTCAGACAAGGGCTAGCACAAGTTTTTGTTAAAGTGTTACAATCGAGTGGGGCTAATCACGAATTTCGGTATTTTTCTAATAACACATTAAAATGTCCTTGAACTTGTGTCAGTAAAAAGCACTTCTCATATGTGTTTAAGTAGAAAAAATATATATTTCAGTAATTTCACCTAATCTTAAGATATCTTCATGGTTTCCCTCTATAGTAGCTATAGGTTTCGATGCAATTTTTTCTTTTCATTCTTCCATTTATATCTTTGTTCGTCTTACAATACAGTCAAGTTGCTTCTTGGTATTCAGTTTTCAACTACCACTTGATGTAAGAAATGGTCATATGATAATGGCGCTTCATCATCCTTTATCTTGCACTTGCTTAGGCAACCCATGTAGAAGCCCACCCACCCACCCTGACGGTTATCCTAGCAACTGTGCTGAACAAACAACCTACCCAGCCGGCCGCATTTGTACCTTCACATGCCCAGATGGATACGTGAAGACTGGAGGTTTTGCCAAGAAGCTGTGCCGGAACGGCAAATGGGTTCCCAAGAGACGACATCTGGAATGTGAAAGTATGATTTTGCTGCTCCTTTATTATCGATTTTACGTGACATTTTCTGGCTGCTGTGTCTATATCTATGTGTGTACATTGTTGGTATTTGTACAACGCTACATTGCCAAGCATCTTCGGTTTTCAGTGCTGCTGTATAAAATGACCAAAAGTGATGAAAAAAAGCACAAGCCAAACAACTGAATTGCGTTTATTACCCATCGGATGTTAAATGCAAAAAAGGTGCATTTTAGAGAAAATTCATTAGGTTCAAGAGTTAGTTAGGGAATTTAAGGAAACAAAAAAACTATTGCCACAACATGCATGGATGGAATCATTTAATAAAGATCTGTTGGCAGCAAAATAGTGTAAACTTTGGTAAGCCAAGATATCATCTACGCATGTCTCTTCCTCAGTTCGTGTAGTTAGTTTTCTCGTGTTTTGAAGAATTTATGTTTAATCTGCACCTCTGATAATGGAAAGTCATTAACGGCGGCTGGACCGACTGGAGTACGTGGTCTGGCTGTAGCATGACGTGTTGTTAACAAGATAATTTTCTTTTGGGTAAACGGTAAATAAGAAACACAGACTATAATTACATTTTGCCTAAACCCATACTCTTTGTAATGTAAAAATGTAGTTTCAGTGTTTTACCTGTATCTCTAATAAGGGGAAGTGATTGATGGCGGCTGGTCCGACTGGGGCCCGTGGTCCGGCTGTAGCGTGACGTGTGAAAGTGGTACACAGACTCGGGACCGAACGTGCACCAATCCGGCACCAGCTAACGGTGGGGCGGATTGTGATGGACTGGCTGAGGAGACACAAGCATGTGACACGGAGGTGTCCTGTCCAGGTAACTCAAAGCCATACTGTTGTAACAATAATTCTGAAGATGATTTAACAAATGATTGCCCAACGACACCTTAGTAACACGTGGTGGCAATTGTATTCTCAGAGTTGTTCTTTATGTAGCAAAGATTAATATGATTCCTTAGATTGGTATAACGTAAGTAGATTAGAATGACTTTTGCACAAAGCTGATGAAAAATACAGCTTAACATGTTATATTGACAAAATTTCGCTGGGAAATATCTATTAAATGCATTTTCATCAGTTCATCACTCCCATTTTCTTTGAGGAATTATCGATTAGCAGGCTATGTAAATTGGAACGGGGCCTACTACAGGGATGTACTAAATCATTTTCTCAGATTTTAAAGTAACCCTTTTTATCCCGAATCAATTAAAATCAAAGGATACTAAGGCATAAAGACACTAATCTGCAATCGTGAGCCCTCATATCTGGCTATGTTTTAGTTCTTAATAATACAAATCTAAACTCCAACTGTAGTACTAAAAGGATATCTGTGCACAATACTACATTACCGTGCATCATCGATGCTGTATGATCTGACCAAGACCGAAGAAACAAATTGTAAACCAAACAGCTTCAACGAGTGTCATGTACATGTAACCCAACTGACAAAAGATGGATTTCAGAGTAAAATGGCTATGTTCGTCCGCAAGTATGCAAATTAAACCAAAACAAACCAAACAGAATGGCCAGAAAATGGACGAAATATTTTAGTAATAAGATGTGTCAGCGAGATAATGATGTAAATGTAAACCTTAGATAGGTGGCGAATGGCGTGTTGATTCATGTAGTTAGAAGATACTCTTTCTTTGGGATAAGCTTCTAAAACGGTACATAAGAGGCACAAACCATAGCAACATTCTAGCCCGTTTGTCTAGATCCATACTCTTTGTAATGTAAGAAGTGTAGTTTCAGTGTTTTTACCTGTATCTCTAATAAGGGGAAGTGATTGATGGCGGCTGGTCCGACTGGGGCCCGTGGTCCGGCTGTAGCGTGACGTGTGAAAGTGGTACACAGACTCGGGACCGAACGTGCACCAATCCGGCACCAGCTAACGGTGGGGCGGACTGTGATGGACTGGCTCAGGAGACACAAGCGTGTGACACGGGGATGCCTTGTCCAGGTACTTCTCTATTTCATTGTTGTTTCATTATTTCCAACAGTCTCTGTCTAGATGACTTTTCGTTTTATATTGTTGTACCTGTACATGTATGTGTCTCTGGGGTATCCTTTGTCAATTCGGGAAATAAGCAATCTACACCAAATAAACAACTACATTCAAAATCAAATAAGTTCTGTATACTCGAATTTCAAGTAATCAAATCCTTCCAGCAAGAAACAATAGTACAGCCGTAATTGTAAACAAAGCAGTTGCTAGCACTTCTAGCTGGTCCAGTGGTTTATAATATAAACCTTAATACTCATTTTTGTAGTCATTTTAAAAAGTTACATCTTGCTTGCTTGCACAACGCTTGATCGAGACTCAAAATTAAAATCTGTTTTTCGTGTAGTTGATGGCGGCTGGTCCGACTGGAGCACGTGGTCCGTCTGTAGCGTGACGTGTGAAAGTGGTACACAGACTCGGGACCGAACGTGCACCAATCCGGCACCAGCTAACGGTGGGGCGGGTTGTGATGGACTGGCTCAGGAGACACAAGCATGTGACACGGAGGTGTCCTGTCCAGGTAACTCAAAGTTATGCTGTTGTAACAATAATTCTGAAGATGATTTAACAAATGATGGTCCAACGACACCTTAGTAACACGTAGTGGCAATTGTATTCTCTGAGTTGTTCTTTATGTAGCAAAGATTAATATGATTCCTTAGATTGACATAACGTAAGTAGATTAAAATGACTTTTGCACAAAGCTGATGAAAATATACAGCCTAATATGTTATATTGAATGAAGACCTTTATTGTACATTTGTGTTCTAGAGAACTAAGTACAGGTCGCATGGGTACAGAACATGAACATAAACATATATACATTACATACATATGAACATATACTAAATAAATGTCTAATTTCTATTATTTTCGGCTTCATCTCGCTTAGTAGTGATTGTATGAATATATGCGGCTGTGAGATTACTTAGAGTAGGTTTATCAAAAGTTAAAAGGAATACAAATTTCTCTTTACTAGTCAAATATCTGAAGTGGGGAAATATACTTAATACATGGCTAAAAAATATGAGTCTATCTCTACTATACAAGGGGCAATCTATGGTGAAATGTATTTCATCTTCTATTTGGCCTAAACTACAGAATTGACAGGTTCTTTGTTCTAGAGGAGTGCGGTTATGTCTTTCTGATTCGATTCGTAATTTGTGACAACTGATTCTTAGTTTTGTAATTTGCTTGGAAGTATTAAATGCATTTTCATCAGTTCATCACTCACATTATTCTTTGAGAAAGTATCGATTAGTAGGCTATGTAAATTGTAACGGGGTCTGCTACAGGTATCTACTAGATCATTTTCTCAGATTTTAAAGTAATCCTCTTTATCTCGTATCAATTAAAATCAAAGAATACTACGACATGAACACACTAATCCGCAATCGTGAGCCCTTATATCTGGCTATGTTTTAGTGCTTAATGTTACAAATCTAAAGTCCACCTGTAGTACTAAAAGGATATCTGTGCACAATACTACATCACCGTGCATCATCGATGCTGTATGATGTGAACAAGACCGAAGAAACAAATTATAAACAAAACAGCTTCAACGAGTATCATGTAACCCAGCTGACAAAAGATGAATTTTAGAGTAAAATGGCTAGGTTCAGCTGTAAGTATGCAAAAATGTAACAAAAACAAACCAAACAGATTGTCCACAAAATGGACAAAACCCCTTAACTTAAGTAATGAGACGTGGTTGATTCATGTAGTTTACAAGATATTTTTGGATAAGCTTCTAAAATGGTACATAAGAGGCACAAACCATAATTACATGTCATTTGAAGCCCGTTTGTCTAGATCCATACTCTCTGTAATGTAAGAAGTGTAGTTTCAGTGTTTTTACCTGTATCTCTTAGGGGAAGTGATTGATGGCGGCTGGTCCGTCTGGGGCCCGTGGTCCGGCTGTAGCGTGACGTGTGAAAGTGGTACACAGACTCGGGACCGAACGTGCACCAATCCGGCACCAGCTAACGGTGGGGTGGGTTGTGATGGACTGGCTGAGGAGACACAAGCGTGTGACACGGGGGTGCCTTGTCCAGGTAAGTCGTATTTTTGTGGGGGCATTGGAAAAATTTTACCATAATTGTAAGTTTACATTGCTCTTTAAAGGCCTTTCTGATTGAATAATGCAGCTTTTCATGAATTAAAAAAGTTGATTTTTGAAATTTAGATTCAAGCTGGAGATGAATGTAGTGTTCAAGTTAATTTACCTTACGTCCGGACATATAAACAAATCGCATTGCTTTATAATTAATGTACCATGGGTTCAGTGCTGGATTTTCATACTTCAAATAAAAATTCACACAAGATTCTAGCAACTTTAATGTCTTAAGTAGTACATTTAATCAATCAGTGTCGTACATTCAAAACAAGAGTTCCACGATCTCATACCTTCGCCAAATGATGTTAACCCTTGTGGTTGACAAATTATACAATTTTAATCATTGATTTTGTAAATAAGGCCACACCAATTTAATTTGTTGGTTCTCGGATTCGCCTCTTCGTTTTTTTCTGATTTGCAAAAAGAAAAATTTGATTCTGGTCCTGAATCAACTGAAAAATGCTAATGTTTTGCCCCCAACAGTTGAGGAAAGTCCTTTTCTTCCTAGTTGTTACAGTTTTCCCATCTATCATTGCAGTGGTTTGATTAAAAGTTCAAAATTCAATGTTTAAATTTTAACCCAGCCTTTTGTGTTGACTTCATGGCTCATTCCATAGCATTTAAGCCTATAATAGGATGCCTAGACCTGTTTTTTTTTTCGCCCTGTCGCTTCATATTTTTTCTGAAAAAATCCGAGAACCAACAAATTGAATTGGTGTGGCCTAAGAGCCCCATTTGCATGGATTATATCAGTTGATCATATTCTCCACCCAATGACAGCCTTATCTTAACAAAAATGCTATTATAGCACTTCCTCATAAATTATGCAAATGAGGCCATGATTTGAATAAATTATGTTTGTTAAAGATCACCTTCACTTAACTTCCAAATGTGGCAAGTATGAAATTCCCAGCAGTTACAACTATGAAATTATAAAAATCTGCCATTTATTATGCAAATTAGGTCCTCATTTACATAATCTATATCCTCAGATTTTTTTTTCTTATTCTCACAAGTGATGTCACAAGTGTTTCATAGTTCATTATCGAACAAAGCAGATTGATAAAATTTCCTCATTAATTATGCAAATTAGCTCCTGATTTGCATAATTGTCAACTGATCATGTCAAGCATCACTCCAACTACCTACATACCAAAAATCACGACAATCCGTCAACCGGTTCTTGAATTATTCTCCTTCGAAAAATTTTCAACAAATGCTCCTGCAATTCCAGAACAAGCCGCTAGGGGACCCAAACTCATGTCACTTCTTCCCTATCCCAAGAGCTATCTGCCATCCAAAATTCGTGACCCTAGCATGTCCAGATCACGAGATATCAAAACCGGAAGTTCTGCGGCAGTACCTAGGAAAGCCGCCAGGGGGCCCAAAATCTAATCATTTCTAGGTCTCATGAAGACCTACCCACCTACTAAGTTTCATTCCAATCCATCCACTGCTTCTGGAGTTATCTTGCTAAACCACACACACACACACACACACACACACACACACACACAAACACACCCACACACAGACAAACGCTACTGAAAACATAACCTTCTTGGCGAAGGTAACAATATTTTCTGAAAAGCCTGTTAGTTGTAGCCTTTATACGTGGCGTAATGTTGGGGGTCCAGTGAAGACTTCCTGGTATTAGTCTGCGCGGACGGTTATGTGAAATTTTCGTCTGATCCCCGGGATGGTGCGTTCTATATGCGTTGTGGGTGTGTTTGGATCATCGAAGATAGCGGTAAACGTATCGCATCGATTCTAATTAAATTTAGATTTCTGAAACATTAGGTATTGAGCTTTTTTTGAGTACGAAGCCGTTACCCTGGGAAAATTCTTTTTTTTTTCCATTTCAAAAAAAGACGCAAAAAAGGGGCCCCTTACTTAAAAATGTAGGCCTTATTCACCCCTAAATAAATTGAGTGCAAAAAATATCAATGAAGTGTATTGATAGGCGGCACAGCACCCCTTTCAACCAGAAGAGTGAAAAATTCCGACCTGGGCTTATTACAGAAATGACAGCCCGTCGGGCTGAGGGTGTCAAATTGCTACAAATGTGGAAAGAAACTCCGGTCCAAGACCTATAATATAGAATTTCCTCCTTAATTAATGCAAATTAGTCTTTTTTGCATAATTTTGCATCTAATAATGTAAAGCTCTGCACTACCAAAAATGCTTTTTTCTTGTTTTACTTGTTTTCCTTGTACAAAGAAATGGTATCTTGTAAGAAGAAAATTTTTCTTTGAACAAGAAATTAAAGAATCCCCGTAGCAAGAAAATTCAAGAAACGCATGTGTTTCTTGAATTTTTTGCTGTAGAAAGTAAACTATTCTGTCCACAAGAAAATATTTCTTGAACTAAAAGCTTACTGTTCTTGAAGCAAGAAAACCATTCTGTGCACAAGAAAAGATTTCTTGTAGCAGAAAAAAAATACTGTAATCTTTCTTAAAATTCTAAAAATTCTTTAAGATTCTTGTTGTTGAGCATGATAGTAGAAATATTTTCTTTTCTTAAGAAAAAAGAAGAATGAAATTCTTTATGTAAGAATCAACATACAAAATACAGAATGTTTCATGAATTTTCTTGAAAATCCCCCTGGCAAGAAAATATTTCTCAACACAAGAAAATAAGAAAAATTAGAAAAAAAAATTTTGGTAGTGTGTCTCAGCTACGTATATACCAAAAATGATGAAAAGACGTCGTTCGTACCTGGGCTTATCCGCATTAAGAGATTTCGCCAGAAAGTCCCCTGCATTTCCAGAACAAGCTGCTAGGACCAAACCCACACCATTTATAGCTGATAGAAAAAGCTATCTGTCACCAAAAATTCAAGCCCATAGCATGTTTAGAACAAAAGATACAAAAACCGGAAGTTCTGCTGCAGTACCAAGGTCAGCCACCAGGAGGCCCATGTTCCTAAGATTTACCAACATACCAAATATCCTCACAATCCATAAAGGCGTTATGCTAACCACAAAGCTGCGAAAACACACACACAGACACACAGATATGCCGAAAACAATACCTACATTTTTTCATGAATAATTCATAATTACTAGATACTTTTACCGATGTATATGGGTGAACTTAAAAAAATATGCTGTTTATTCTGGGATGAAGAAGTAGCAAACATGATGACAACTCTCCCGTTACATTTAAACAGTTTCAGTTGACGGCATGTGGTCCACGTGGATGACATGGTCTACATGCAGCCAGTCCTGTGGCGGAGGGACACAGGCCAGGCAGAGAGCGTGCAACAATCCTGCCCCAGCGAATGGTGGAAATGCCTGTGTAGGTAGTCAGGAGCAGTCCAGACAGTGTTCTACATGGGCGTGTCCAGGTACTTTTTAAAATATAAACTACCTTAAAGATCAGATTTGATAAAAAAAAGTTACCCTGTTATTCTACCCACCATTCATTTTAAAGTGCAAATCAATAAAGATTAGTCACACCATCCCTACACTTTAGACAATCATGATAATTCTATTGACCAATGATATATTTTCACAACTACAGATTGTACGGCAGCCTGTGTGGTCGGAACCAGGGACCCGGTGACCTGTGAGTGTGGTTGTCAAACACACGTACTCACTGCCACAGTGCGAAACACTAAAAACGCTCCTCTAGAGGGGGCCACCATCCACTACGTAGACAGACCTTACATCAACCTTGGCACGACTGACGCCACAGGCTCGGCAAGCGTAACTGGTGTTTGCGCCAGCCCTCCGGTAGATCTGCTCATAACGAAAGACGGGTACTCACCGACAGTGGCTACAACTGTTACTACAACGTCAACTACATCGACTGTGACTGCAAACATGCAGATACTGAGTGAGTTCCTTTTATATTAAAAGTTAGAAACTATATTTATTGTATTCATAAGAGTTTCTAATTGATCAATGGCATCTAGTGTCAATTCGGTGGAATAAAAACTGAATAATGCTAAATTTACAAGCAAAAAGGTAACACAAAGAGAGAAAAAGAATACTATGTTTCAAACAATTTGCTTTAGAGATATTAATCATACCTCTTATATGAAGTGTCAAATTATTTTCTAGTTGCTCCGATTATTACGCAAGACCCCGAAAGTCGATCTCGTCTAGTGGGACAAGATGTCACCTTCTGCTGCGACGCGCACGGTTTTCCGCAACCAAAGGCAGAGGACTATGAATGGTGAGTCCCTTGTTATCTTCGAAAAATTCAGCAGAAGATTATGAGTTTAGGTACACCATACATAGGGGTTGCTGATTTAAATTTGTAATCGGTTGTAACTTGGGGTGTGATGCACATTATAATATTTGGTAGGTAGGATCAGCTTGGAAGGTCTAGGTCAAATTTGGGTACTCTAGCAGTTTTGTAAAGCGGGATAGATGGGTATGATATCCCGTGCTATGGACATGCTATGGTCTTGATTCTTGAGTGGCACATAGTTTGTTTGGCCACTAAGTATCTGGTGTGGTTTTCAGCAAAATAGCTGCTTTTTGGAGCTCATGTTGACATTTCATGATGGAATGTGACTAGACGGGATAAATTGTGATATTGTGTTTTTAAAAGCTTTTGGAAGGTAGCTTGTAGCGTGAAAAAGGAACTCAAGGTTAAATTAGAATTTGGTCATTCTAGTGGCTTTTTAAGGTATTGCAGCGGCATTTTTGGATTGACATGCAGCTTCAAATGTATACTAGGTGAAGGTACGTGAGGTAGTGAAATAGTGGAATATTTTCAAACAGATGGCAACAGTCCCAGGTGGGTGGAAAGGGAAAGATGTTTGTAAGGTTAGATGGCACCATGAAGATTCGATTTTGTGGGCACTGCTATTCTAGTCTATTCTACGTAGTTCAGGGACCAGTGCTCGCACTGTATGGTGCCACTCACGTGCTTTGGTTAACATACCAGCAAAATAAAAGTCAAACTATATACAGTGGCACATTTCTGACAACCCAAACTTATACATGACGAGCTCTTGTTCTTGATATAAAGGTCACGGCGATCCATAGCGACCGTTCAGTGACCGACCTTGGATGTCTGTCATCTTTTTTCTTATATTTGAAAAATAATGCAAACTGTGAAGGTATGATTAAGAAACGTTCAAAACCTTTTGAAAAAATTTTTGTTCTTTTGTTCAACTCATTGAGAGATTTGTCACTGTCACTCAACGGTCGCAGCTTCCGGTGAAAAGGGGATGTAAGGAACAGATGCGGAGGAGCTAGATGTTGCCGTCCCGTACACCAGACGAACAAAGTCCATCAATCCATTTGATAAATGCATGCTCGATTTTGACATCATATTACACGATAATAATAATAATAATAGATTGACATGAAGTGCTGATTTTTATTATGGCTTCACCACTAAGTGGTGAAATCATATTGCTTTTCCTCACGTTTCGTCTTCTTCTTCTCCTTCTGCCATGTTGTTAAATGGATTCAATTTCTTCATTTTTGGACCAAATGACATGACATTTGGCATGAAGGTACAGTAGCCCAATACCCACAGGCGTTTTGTTTGTTTTATTGTTTTTTGTCATTTTCATTCATGCTTTTGACATGCACCACTTTAAAATTGAACAAAAAAGTTTTATTTTGCCATTTCCGGACCACAAATGTAAATTTTTGCCTCCTGTGCCCTGATATCAAAACCAGATGACCTGAAATTTGGTATGGGAGATCCTTGGATACAAGCCCACAGAATATAAACTACGTATTTGGCGTTTGTCACTTAAAAACTATGTAAAATGGGACTTTTTGCTATTTTTGCTGTTGTATTGAAGTTATATGTCACTACATACTATAGTTATATTGATGTAAAACATTGTTTCCCCTTGTATTCTCCTTCTTTTCCTGCCATGTCGTAAAATGTGGTGAAGCCATGATGACTTTGCTCCAAAGCAAATGTCTGCCTTTCTAGTTTTTTTTTCTATTTACCTGTAGATCACACTCAGTTCCGTGACCTGTTTTTCAGCAGCTGCCTAAATGTCTGGCCTATACGGCGTTTCTGCATCGTCGCGCAGACGCACGCGTGCTCTGCTAGTTCTAATAATATCGGCTATAATTATTACGTTTTCCATGCAGGTTTCGCGATGGCATTGTTCTGGACAAAAGCGTGTACGGATATTCCAACCAACTCACGCTGACCAACCTAGCCTTGAGTGACGCCGGGGAGTACAGGTGCCGGGCTAACAGTGCAGCCGGAGCGGCCTACTCGGGATCTGCACAGCTGCAAATATACGGTGGGCCCTTCTTAATCTTCTTTCGAGAGAAATTTATAATGCCTACTTATATAATTACAATCAATATGTGTATGGAGTGCTTTAAATTCCAAATGAAACTACCTACGTTAACGTCTTAAGTACGCATATCAAGTAGTGGATCGGGAGACGCACGCGTGTTTTGCACGTCTATGTACATGTTACCAGCAGTCGACACACGGTTAGTATAAAGTACAGGTAAAAACAATGGCGCTAAATTGACCTACGCGTCTCAAGAAGAGCAAACATTGCTTGTTCAAACGATAAAGTAAAGGTTTATTTAAACTATTTTTGCGATTTATATCAAGACACTTCCATATCATCACCATAGGAAGCGCTGGAGATTCCTACGATGCCGCTCCATCTCCTGAGTACCTCCAGCTTCCAGCAGACTGTGTCCAGCCTGATGGAACCAGACTTTACCAAGTAGGCAAGTGTGACAACAAGCCATGTGTAGGCCCCAGCTACAATAGCGGTCAATGTAATGATACAATTAAGTACTGTAGTTCGGGTGGAACTCTCCAGCCTCAGACTATCAATTGTGGGAGTTATACGATAAATATAATGGTCATTTCATCATGTGACTGTCTGGAATGTGGGGATCCTGTAACTTACGTCAGAGGGGAACTGTTAGGAGGTCCAACTAACAAACCTGTGGTTAATGCTGATATCCTTGTAAACGGGGTGAGCAATGGTGACTTCACGACTTTCAGTGGTACATTTTCATTAGAAATACCACCAAACACAAAGCGTCTAGCCGTGACATTTATAGACATTTACAAGGAGTTTGTTGAGACAACAAAAATCCTTGACTTTGTCGATGGTGGGACCGTCTATCACAAGGTTCATATGCGGGAAAGAGCACCACCAATAGTTTTGTCGTCAGAAATGACTAGTTCAATCGATCTAGGAACTGTACCGGGTAAAGCCCCCATCGGCCAGATAGAAATACCAGCTAACCGTTTCTATACAGCAGCTGGCCAACCATACAGTGGTACTGTGCAGGCATCCCTTAGTTTCATAGACCCCAGAAATCTTAGTAATGTTCAAGACATGCAGAGTGATTTTACTTTTATAGATCAGGAAGGTGAAGAGCAACAACTCGAGACCTTTGGTATGTTCAGTCTTGACTTTGAGGATGGGTCAGGAAATGAGTTGGGACTTGCAGGTACAGTAGACATTTTCTTGAATGAAAATGAAGTGAACTTCACTGCTGTTGAGCCAGGTCACGAGGTAAAACTCTGGTCTCTAAACCCCGACACAGGCCGATGGGAGGAAGAAAGTACGGTTACCCAAGCTCCTTCGAGCAAACGTAGGAAGCGTCAGAGTAGCTTTACCTGGAACGGAAGTATAAGGGTCACTCGACGAAATTATAATGTCGACTGGTGGATAAAAGCTGGTCAAAGATGTTACTCAAAGGTCAGGGTGTGTCAGGCCAGAGGCACAACGACCCCGGTCAATAATGTAAATGTGCAGTTTGTGGTTGTGAACACGGACTTAGATCGGGGAAATGAAAGATTCGCTCGTTTCTATACTGCCAGGACCAGTGCTGTAGGGTCTGGAGGAGCATGTGTGGAAGGGTGGTGCCGGCCCGGTACTGTGACCTATGTCTCTGCAACTGAGGGTACAACTGAGTATGATGCAGCGACGCAAGTCGAGCTTGGATTCAGTCCTCGCGGTGGTTACGTTATAGGAAACAATGGAAAAGCGTTTAGTACAACCCTCAATCAGGGAAGTTTTACTGGGCCATCCTACCGTAACATCGGAACGTGTAATAGCGCGCCGATAACAGATAACCACTACAAATTTTACGGGGGCCGGGCGTCAGGAGTATCCGAAATCAACACCCGTCCTTATAACCCCACTGACAACAGGCTTCGACCTGACTATCTGTCCTGGTATCCAACCGAAGACCCAGCTCAAAAGAAAAGTTGTTTCATGAAAGTGCGGGTGACTGGTTCAAATTCGGAAAATTTGAGGGCCCGTGTCGTTAGTAGGGTCGGCACTCATGCAGCCAATCGGGGCACTGACTATGGCCGGCGTGAGGATGATATAGTGCCTCCTGGGGCAGCGGTAAAGGGGCAGTGTATTGAGTACAAGTGTAGTGGTGATGTCTGGACAACTCGAAATGGCCGACCCTATCGTGATCCCAGTGCCGACATTGACTACACCTCCGTAGAACTGAGTTTCATTCGTAACGACGGCACGGCTGCAAACTGTAATAGGATGGCAGTTAATAACAATTTCGGAACAACTAACACAATCACCAATCTTATAGTTTCGACTCAAGGCGCAACTCCTCCGGATAACACTGACACGACTCGCTACCGTTTTTATGATTCTCGAGACGACCTTGGGCAAACGTTTGGTATCTACAAGGCCACGGGTGCAGGGGATAGCAGTAAGCAAACTGCGTACCAGCAGTGTTTGGCAGGATCAAGTTCTGGTTCTGGATCAACTACAATTGCCCCAGACAACAATTGGTTTGTTCACTTTGACTGTTCTTAAAGCAAGTCTCAGAAAGTGAGACCACAAATTATTTCTTTCCCTTATCGCTGCATATTATCTCTAGCTACATCTTGAAATCATCAGAAGCCAGTACAAAACCTGTTTTCTAAAACGATGTTAACCATTTAAGGTCAGAGTTTGGGTCTTGCGTGTGTCTGTGCCGGACAATTAACCCACGGTAGCCAATAGATCTTTTGAATCTCTCTCGCTGATGTTTTGGGACAACCAGTTGATTACTCGCGCTTGTTGCCCTCGTGCGTTGGTCTCTGCCGTTTACAAACATTTGTAACGGTTGTCCGTGTCGTTAAGTGCCGTCCCGTATTTTTCGTAGCCTTCCTGATGGACGCATGACTTTTAGTACGGAGTTGAAATCTATTTTAATTCTAGTATCTGTCACTTTACTAAGCTTGTCTCAACGACTAGATGTCTTAGTGAATACATAACAATAATTAGATGTCTCCATCGTATAATTGTCAAACAAAGCATTTTCTGTCCTTGGGTGTTCCTGGATCTTTTAGTTCTTCTGCTGGTGTCATTTCACTGCTGCCTCCGGTGTGTTACTGTTGATTTCGTGACGGGTCTTTTGTTGAGGATCGGAGCGACTTAGTTTGAGGACGGTACGGAAGCCATGTTTCTTCACTTCAGTATAAAGTAGCCCATCTCTTAGCACGCAGAAGTCACCACAGCTCCATTTCCGTATGTCTTAATATGATTGTACAAATATAGCTTGTGCGCTCTTCCTGTACGGTACTACTAGTATAAGCGATGGCCATGATTATATCCGCAATGCCATTTTCTATGTTCATCTTAATTGCTGCATTCTTTTGAAGATAACTATCAGTAGACATTATGATTCATGTAGATGGATCGTATTTCGCCTATCTTTGCATACTGAAAAAAACTTTCATCTGATGTCATAATCGTTAAATGAGTTCTTATATCTGGGGCTAAATGAAAGATCTTGATTGAGAATTAATTTCCAAGCAGATCTTTTGGAGGGGAAATGGATACAGACCTATTTGATATACTCCCCCCACCAAAAGATGTGCTTGGAGATTATTTGAGAATCCCGAGGATTTCTTTTTGAAATCAACAGTTTGGCAACTTTAAAGCCCCCTCATTCGAACAGGGATGTACGAGTTATTTGAATATAATATTTACCTTATATCGCTTATGCTAGTTTTTTGTTTCTCTTACAAAGTACAATTGCAAAGTAGGCAACATTCTATCATTTTCTGTCTATGGTAGTTTTGAATTGCTAATAACTGCACAATTATGTAGTTTAGTAATCTAGATAAAGATATTGTATCAATTATAAGTCACCTATATGACACCTGTAATACGCAAGATACACGATGATGGAAATCATATGTTAATGGCTGAATTTAGGGTTTTTTTTTCTTCTAACATTAGGATTTGTTAAACGTCACTACAAAACTTTATTTGATTAAATATACCGTGAATCTTGCTGTGTCACAGGGATATATTAAATAAGTTTTAACGTAGCAGATTTAATAGTAAAGGCAAGGCTTACAATAATAGGTAAATTACGTTTATTTGCTATTTAGACTATATATAAAAGGCTTAATAGACAGAAATAGCTTAGAAAGACGCGGTAACAGACTCTGAGGTAGACCATATAGGATTTAGAACCGAGAATAATTAGAACTGATAAAATTATTTTGGCATAGCTATAAGTTAATAAGGTTAGTTTGTCATAGGCGTAAGGTAATAAGGTTAGTTTGGCATAACTGTAAGTTAACATTTAAACAAGCATTATACGCATAACTAATCAAGTATACTCTTGCACTATCGACTAGTACATTCATTCCTGTGCTTCTCTAGAGATCACTTTCATTTCATCAGGTCAATTTGCTTCAACAAATGAATGAATTGATCAGAACTAGTACTTATATATTTACTTGTAGCTGTTTTGCTGACATGTCATTGCTGATGATAGCTTTGTGACTGAGGCACTGTATCCACCAAAGAGACTACTGCAATGGTATCGAAAGATTGGTAAGTCTAGGCGAGGATGAGGAAGTTGTCAGACACATGTATCAGCAGACCTGACTTTTTCTTCTTTATTCTGCGGCTTTGCTGTATTTAATCAAGACATAATAATATAGCGAAGAGTTGGTTTCCATGATCCAACGCACGTCTGCAGAGCTTACTGCGCCTACGCGAAACCCCAAATTTTTCACGGTTTTCGTTGGATGTTTGGTCAACATTGCATTAGAATTTGGCCTCTTGCAGACGACTTTTTTTCGACACGATATTTGGAAAATACAAACAGGATGTCATCTTTATATACGTAATTACTACATTATATGAGACGTTCTACCGAAGTGCTATGCACAATACATTGTGGGTTTAGCGCAGGTACAGTGCGTTCTGCCGACGTGCTGGTTTCCAGTATTTTGTGTCCAGAAAACATCTCATTCATTATGTTCGCACAGGGTTGTGCGTTCCTGTTTCAACTTGTACACCATCTAAAGTTTGAATAGACACGTGGAACCTCTTCACACACTTGTGTTGTCTTCATTTTTGTCTAAGATATCGACTAGTGTCTTCAAAAGGGATCTTAAGTTGTGAAGGATTATTAAAAAGGAGTAGTTTAACGTATTCTTAAACAATAACTTTTAATCCTTTGCATCATTTTAAAAGTTGAAATAGAGCAGAAAAAACATGCCAACCTAAGGTAAAATGGCTACTAGTACCCTAAGACTTATTGATAGTCCTTAAGTGAGATATATCAAACAAAAGAACTCCACACACAACAACAAAAACAAACTCGTATCTCGGTGTTTCATTGACAAGTAATCTGAAGTGGGGCATGCATGTTAACAACATCACTGCTAAGGCCAAACAGACATTGGAAGTGATTAAACAAAATCTATGATCATGCCAAACAAGTGTAAAATCACTTGTACACACGTCACTTGTAAGACCAAACATGCAATATTCCGCGACAGTATGGCATCCATATACAAAGAAAAAGATAAACTGGAAAGGGTACAGAACCAAGCTGCAAGATTCGGCAAGAAAAACTACTGTACGAAAGGGGTGCTAGTGCAACGGAAATGAAAATTAACCTACAGTGGGTGTTGCTGGAAGGCAGACGTAGAATGTCCAGACTTGATGTACAAAATTACTAATAAACTAGTGGACGTACCAGCCACTGCGTATCTGATAACAGACCGGAAACGGGAAAAGAACAAGAAGCAAACATGCATGCCTTCAAATATCAGAGTTATCAACCAAGAATTTAAAATAAATCGTATTTCCTAAGAACTATGATCGTAGACTTGAACCTGTTGCCACCAAGCACAATTGGGGCAACATCACTACAAAGCTTTAAACAACTCCTGCAATTAAATGTGCCAAGATTGAGCGTAACAAGTCGTTCGATCGGTTTGATATAGCTAGCTGCCGCCGCGCCCCGTGCCTGCGAAGCTGGTGTGTTACGCCGAAGGGCGGTTTTATACCGGCTTTACCTGTGTGATCCTGAATTCCACCAGGGTAAGGTAGAATTAAACATACAGTGCTGCTATCATTTACAGGAGTTTTGTAAGACCCCAGGAGTAACAGTGTATAAAATGACATCTCCAGCTGAGGTCAAGTACATATTAATAATCTAACAATACGGAGAAACGTTTGTGTCTACGGTAGTTACTAAGTACCATTATGGTAAAAGAAGCTCCGTTGTCTTTCATAATGTTCTAGATAGTACATTTCATATAAATCATTTTGTATTGTGAATACTCATGTCACTCGGACGGAAAGAACCTAATTTTATAAAGATGTAAACGTATAAAAGGACACAAATTTCGATTCCTGAAAGATTCTGAAAGCTTCCAACGTATTCGATTTTGAATCCTACGATAGACCTTTAAGATCATGTCACAATATCAAATGATTTTGTCAAGCTAACTAAAGTTGGATCAAGTTTAATTTTAATATCAAATATCACACTTTGTAGAAATTCTTCGATCAGTGACTGTATTTTGTAGGGTAAATTACGTACCTCCAAAATATGTAGGTACGTAATTTACCTTACAAAATACAGTCACTAATCGAAGAATTTCTACTAACTGTTAATTCTACGTGATTGATGAAACTCACGCCAATTTTTTGTACACTTTATTCCATAAGCGAGAACATATCATCGATACATGACCATAAGGTAACTCAAATACTGTTTAGATAGTAGTTTGTAATAAGTAAAGTTATGTAGTATTGTTGTATTACTGCCATACATTGTACCTTCTACGATTGTTGAGCAATAATGTGCATTCATTCATTATGATATGTATTTTTAAATACAATACAGTATTTGAACCACAAAGTAACTAAACTCTTTGATACAATGAGATGACAGAAAGCATTCGTGAGCTTGCCTTATTTTTTAGAGTAGCAAAATATTACGTTTTTTGGTCTTCAACGGCAGTTATCATCTTCTGCAAACATTGGGGGAGATGGTGAAGAGGTCAAGGGTTACCAAGATGGCCACCGTCTTAGGACTAGCAGCCTTGAGGGGACAGCCTACCGAATCCAAACCCCATAGACTTGCATTGTAAACATAGTTATATTACCAAAAATAAGCTGTCAAAAACTACCTACATGAGTGTTCAACTATGGAAAAGTCACTTGACAGGGTAGTTCAACCTCCAAATTGTCCATTTAGCCCCAAAATGTCACTTTCTAAAGAGAGAAACATAGTACGAAAAATCAAAACAATGAGAGAATGACCTCTGACCCCTATGGAGACCACCAAAACACAACAAGAAGGGATTTGTTTTAGAGCTATAACAAGCAGCCAAAACAACACTAATAGCCATTTTTTTTTCAACAAAACAGAAAGAGACATTACTCTCCAGCTGGAAAATGCAACCATTTATCAACACATTCCAAAAAAAAGGATGTTTTCAGTTGGTTTGGATGCGATTATCAAATCGGGGTCTCAGAATTGGGGCTTCTGGGCAGGCGCAATTTGGTGACCTTTGCCCTTGAGAATCTAAGTCTATCAAATCCTCAGTAGTCCCTGGAGGACAATGTCATCATCAGATAAGTTGTGGACAGGGTTAAAAGTTATTTTATGTTACTATTTATGATTTCTGTTAGCAATTGAGAACCAATACTGTATCAGTGAAAATGACGCCTCCCCTCCCACATCAGGATCTATACCTTATGAGTTTACAACTTTGCTTTTCTTTGTTTACAATACCTACTAAATGTGACAAAAAGCCTCAATAGGAAAAAGGAAAACTCTGATAACCCTTGCAATTTACAGAAGAAATATAGACATTTGTTGGGGACAGACGCTTAGAAACTACGATGCTGTAGTTCTAGTCAAATCTTAAAAGTCAAAAGTTCTAGTCAAATCTTGACTTGGGACCCACAAACTCATGTAGTGACACAAAGTCCCTTTTTTTACAAGCTGTTGTCTTTACAACCTATCAGGAGTCAATCGCCGTATAGTATGTAGTATCTTGTAGTCATGGGCGATTTTAATGCCACAACAGGAAGAGGCAGGTCTGTACTTAAACTGTACTAAAATCTGAGCACAGAAAGAAAGCATTTTCGTGCTCTGGGGCGACGTTATGGAACTCGCTTTCGTCTCGCCTAAAATTGGCAGGAACACTTAAGCTGTTCAAAAAGATCTACAATCAAGAATATATAACTACTGAACACTGACATACCAAGGTCAACTTGTTCCGTTACTTCTGTATTATTTGACTTTCCATGCCACTTTGGTTTGATTATTTATATTTCTTTCCATTGATATGCAGACTCCACTTTTAGTTATTTACTTTTAAGTTGACATACCTTTTGACTATCTACCATTATGATTTGATATCTGAACGATTATAATTATTTCTATGTTACCTTATTTCATTTGATTGTTGATGGGTTAGTTACGATTTTGTCTTGTTCACGATAAGTTTATCTATTTTAGTTGACCTATGTTAGTCCATCTTTAATCTTTTGTTAAAATTATAATGTCATGTAGTTTTGTTGGGGTGCGTAGGACCAAATGGGCACGGCGCCAAGAACGAAAACGGGGACCACCCATCTACATCAAGGTAGGTGGTAGCTATTTTAAACGTAAGGTATCCAAAGACTTCCCGATGTCTGGTATAGCAATAATGACTGTACCAAAACTTGTACAAAAGTTGCAGTCATGAAGCCTGTTTTACTCTGACTTGTTTCCCATCGTCTGCTACTACTACAGCACATTATATATATATAAAAGCATGCGCGGCTCACTTCTACTCGTGGTTAGAACTACAGTATTTTAAAAGCATTAAAGTTGCAGTGGCAGACAGGTTTGACTCTAACCGCGTTAGTCTAAGTCCGTATGCGGAAAAGTTGCTATGAGTATCTAAACCCACCATTAGAGACATTTGCTGCCGAGGCCTGTAAGGTCGAGCACATGCATGAGCGATTGTGCCATACATGTAGGTTCAACAGAATCCCTTTGTTACTCATTTCCCGAGAAAAGGCCTAGGGTACACATACAGACCGACAGCGCCCCTTGCGACTTAGAAGAAAATAACAGTCATGGCCTTGCTTTTGGGTCTCCTCTATAATGTCCCAGATACCACACTTATCACCGAATATTGTGATTTTCTCATGATATTGGGGCCCTGTCCCATTCCACATATTGTGCCATTTGCCAGACGGGAAAGAGTGTAAAATCATTTGGAAAGCATATAACATATATGATCTTAGGTTTTAAGATATTTCCGATCGATTTCTTACTTATTGGGATTGCTACACATTTTGGAATCCTAACATACAGAACCGTGAAACCAATGGACCATTCCTGCTGCCCAAACTCAAGGACATAATCTAACCGAACCGCGGAAAAACCTTGTGGTAAACTGTAACGTATTTTTCCCTTGTCCCCTGAGGCAAGGGTGCATGTACAGACTGACAGCGCCCCCTACGACGTATAGGAGAAGAACAGTCCTGGCCGACCTCGGCCCTTTCACAATTTGTCCTCTACCAGTCTATGGTGTTCTTTACAGCACACTTCCTAAATCATGACTTAGTGTGAATTATCTGTCATATTTCTCCAAAAAATTATGCCATTTCTCATACACAGTTTCTCTGACTGCAATTATGTAAATAATTTTTTAAAAAGTTTTTTATACAAGAGCACATAATTTTGACTTTTAAAAAGTTTTAATACATTACGATTACTACATATTCTGGGATGCAAACAGAACAGTGAATCTTACGCAGTGAATCCAATAAAAAAGGTGATTTGGCCGACCCTATCATTGGATCTTTGTAAAGTTTTGCCTACCTTCTTTCCTTTGACATTGGACATTTGCATTTTTTTACATTTTCCTACAAGATAACGGTCTACAGTAAATTCAATTAATTTCATCAAAATCTGTGAATAAGGAGGGTTTCTTTCGTAGTAGTGAATTAACTGTTGTAATTGTACAGGAAACGCATATTCACGGCAAACATTTTTTTTCTTTATTAAAACATTTAGAAGCAAAGTGGACAGGATGACGACACACTCAAGCCGGAGCTTATGTTCATGTCGCCATCTGACATTACAAAAATACAAAAGCAAATGCAAAAACAGACATGCAAAGCTTAATAATAACAGAATAGAATGAATAAGGTTACAATGTGTAAAGTACTACAGGCAAAACTTACAAAATTGATAGGAAAGATTACTCAAATCTTTTAGTTTCCTTTATAAATGATTGAACATAAAGTAAAAATTTTAAGTTATTTGGATATGATAGTGATACAGAACCTCTAAGGAATAAATGAACTAAAACATCATCAGAGAGATCATTGAGGTTTATGTCAAATCCTACCAACTTAGCTAATTGCTAAAAAGGGAGGCACGATATTGTGTATATTTAGGGCAGACATTGATTTTCGTGTGCGATACAAACGACATATACGACAAAGTATATTTCTGTATCCCTCCCCTTTCAACAAGGCTAATGGAATAGGCTAATCGTTCGTATGACTCATTAGTGTGCACGAGTTTTGCCACATGACACGTACCAAATGCCAAGTGTCGTCACTCGGCCCTGGGACTCAGTCGAACACAGACCCGGGTGGGTTTGATGTTCAGCCGCTGGACCGACACAAGGTGAGCACTGATCTACAAATCCTGTCCATTCTATCTTTATAAACTTATAAACATCACAAAGGCTCAACTGTACGCATTGGTATGTAATATGACCTAAAATCTGTTCCAACACGTACGTAAAAAGTAATGAATTTTCGGGCCGATGTAATGCATTTTTGCCACTTTTAATTAGTTGTTGTCCTGAGTTACTAACTGGTCATCTATGTTTATAAAGGAGGCTGCAGTAGGTCAATCAATATTTCTGCGCGTGTAGGTTCCGTTTAGGTACGCATTTCAGCTAGCCATGGTGGTTTACGTACATACAGGAGTATTGTACATTATATTCAATTAACGTTGTTATTGTGTGTTTAAAGCCTATCGTTTGACCATCAAATTAGTGTAATTAACTAGTGTTAGCTGCAATGCTTTATGAGAGCATGAACTATTTGTCACTGTCATTTCAAGTGACAAGGACATTATTTGCCTAGCCATACAAAGCCCAGCTTTTGTGTTACAAAAAGGCTGCCTGTGGTTGGATCTTTCACAGTCTAAACTATATACGACGTCCAAATAGTAAAACAGTGAATGTGACCAAATCGTAAAATCAGCATTTTATCAAAGGGTAACCTAGCCCCCAATTATTGCTCGAACGATTGTACATAAATAAGAAGACTCCGAAAGTAGGCATGGAATTTTATAGTTCTACTAGATAACATAGTCTTTTAACACCTCGAGGCATTCTGGTTGAGCCAGTCAGTCCCCGGTACCATATTGGCTTCAAACAAAGGGAAGCTGTTGAACGGGTTCAGAGGTAACATGTTGTGGCTTAAGGCTACATTTCACCAATGCCCTCACGTTTGACCCTGAATGAGGGATACGTGACATAAATGCGTTGTCGGTATACTGTCATTGAGACGTAATTGATTTCTTTAATTCTATGTTGCAGGTTACTTCATACGTCAGAAGTCATCGGTTACAGGTTCTTCGTAGTCGAACTCCAGAACTCCAACAGTCACAACCGAGCGCCCGTTTCTGTATGTAAGTTAGCTTTCTAGTTTTACCAATTCGTATTCCCGAATTTAGCGTGTGTTGTGCGTATATAAACAATTACCAATTTGCCGATAAGCGTTACGTTTATATACCCCCCCCCCTTCCCATGCAGACCCTCTGATTTGATAATAGACATTTTGATCGACCTACTCGTACCTCACTTAACACAATCGGTTGTTTATAGGTTTTGATCAACCTCAAATTCTTGATTAAGATTTATAAATATATTTTCTGCACACCGTGCAACAACTGCATCTAGAAATTATATAAAGGGAACTCCGAAGACACAACAGTTCAGTTAACACGGGTTTCTTGGGTAATCTCTAAGCAGATCAAACGGTGGTAAGGTAGTATCTATATTGACCAACGGAGTGTCTATTAGCCACCGAAGATTTGCTAGAAGTCGAAAAGTTCAAAGGCTGTTGACATCTAGTTGTTACCTAATCAAAATGTGCTTGCCAGGTAGTTTTTTTTTGCCCTGACCACCATTCAAGGGTCTTGCCTCCTTGTGAGCCAGCTGGTTGACCGTTACAGAAAGAGTCTCTATACTTATTTTAGACAGTTTAAACAAAGAAAAAGATGGTTCAACATGCGTTTCGTGATGTCTGGGGTTTTGAACCACAAGAACCCCAGTTATTCATTTCTATGTTTCAGTCAGCATATTTTAGTACTGCCTACAGTATTATCTGGTCCAGCTAGGCACGAACTCTTACTGCATGATATGTGCGCGGGTGACAGAATGTGTCCCAGATTCAAGCTATAAACCGCTTGTAAAATCTTGGCACAACTAAATCTTGGCTCTTCATAGGGACACAAGGAGGGGCAGCAATACCATTTTTGAAACGAATTGTTCCTCCCTGGGCGAGTCCTGGCACATCTTTGGTGGCTAATTAGCACTCCTGTGGCCAATAGATACTTCTTTGCCACCGTATGATCTGCTTGGAGATCTTGAGAAAGAAATTCGTCTCTAGTTGCCATCCCCAAAAGTCAGTAAAAAATATAGTTTACTACTATTTGATACTCAGTGTTTAAAAAAGATGAGTACTTGGGTCTGTACTGACTGTGCGCATGGATATACATATAAAGGTCATGGTGGGTTATGTTTACATACTGAACCAACCGGGCGTGAAATTATCAGGACAAAAACATTTTTTCTTACTCTGGTAAAAAAACTAGACCCCTATTTCTTTCCATTGCGCTTGAAATATAAAAGTTGGATTGCATGTATGTCTTCCTCCGTGTATCTTCCTCCGGTACTTTCGAACAGTCAAATAAAAAACTTTGAAATGTCGACAAAATAACAATGGTTATTTTTATTTATCCTTATTTGGAAATAATATTTGATTGATATTAAATTCGTTACTCTTCATCTTAATAGATTCCTTTTATCTTAATAGATGCCTTTTATCACCCATGTCTAGTGTACATCATGTGGACGCTTAGTGCGGTTTCCTGCTGGCTACTGCTTCAAAGCGTATCATCCCAAACGACCAAAACCACCCAATCTCCCATGCTTAACACCCGTGAGTATACTATTGTTATTTCCTGTGCTTGGAAGACTGCTACATACTGTTTGTTGTATTAGTATTGGCAACGCCTCTGGGGCGACCCTAATGGTGCAGTAAGTAATCAGTGTGCAGGAATTTTACTTTCTAGGTACATGAGGAACTAGCTATAGGTAGTAGTACTAGGTACTCTTTTGTGGTGCACAGGCTTACATAAAAATCTTTTTACCATCCAAACTTTATGACCCTAGCATGTCCAGATCATGAGATATCAAAACCGGAAGTACCGCTGCAGTACCGTAACAAGCCGCAAGGGGGCTTAAATCTAATCATTTCTAGGTCACATGAAGACCTACACACTCACCAAGTTATATAACAATCCATCTAAAGCTTGAGTTATTGTGCTAAACCACAAACATACATACTAACATACATACACACACCCACAAACACACACACACATGTGTGCCTCCACGATGGTATCTTGACTCCATACTGCGTCTTCGTAACCCTCCTCCCCATCCTTAACGTGGTTATTTTTCACGTGAGCCTTTGAATTCAAGACATCGTTTAAATCCCTTCCACCAGAAAATTGCCAGCAGGGAAATGGAGCATCCTACCGAGGGACAGCCTCTATGACAGAAACAGGCAAGACTTGTCAACGCTGGAACAGTCAGACACCCCATCAACACCAATATACACCTGTTAATTACCCATTAGCCGGGTTGGAGAATAACTACTGCCGGAATCCAGGAAGCTGGCACGAGATTTGGTGTTACACGACGGATCCCGGCGAGACATGGGAGAATTGTGACGTACCAGTATGCGGTAAGGTCCAATCCTGTAAAATTAAGAGCTGGTGAACAGAACGTCCACTCATGCACGTTTATGTGACGATTGAAATGTAACATAGTTAACGCAACGCAACAAATGTAACAAACTGACCGTCCTGTCAATAACAGAAATTATTGTAAAAAAATCCTGTCAGCATTGCAAATTATTCTACTATTGACAGGACGGATAAAATTTCGGGAATTTTTTTTTCAATTTCAATTTTGCCCCGGTGCTTATGTAGGTTGCTATTCGGCCAATTTTTACGATTCTGCGGCCCCAGCTTGAGATCGCCGTACCTACACTGATCCCCCGCTCGGCAGCGCGTGCCTGTCCTCCCGTAAGCCATGCGGCAGCAGCGCGTGTCTGTCATCCCGGAGGCGAGTTCTGGATGACAGTTCACCGTCCCGAAAATTCCTAGATCTGATACCTCCATGAAATATATGAGTTTTTGTAAATGACATGTCCTCATTAATTATGCAAATGACCTGTACATTAACATAATATATGCATAGTGGTGTTAACCTTTCAGTAACCCATCATTCACCAATAAGGAGTCACAAAATTCTGCAAACAACGTCATCATTTGCATAATTGGTATCTGTTGATGTTCCGCCTGCTACAGATTAAATAGATATGTATAGCAGTACAATTATATAAAACACTGTAATTATAGAATTTTCTCATTAATTATGCAAAATAAGTCCTCATTTGCATAATTTGTACTTAATTATGTAAAACTCTCTCTCAGTTACCTACATACAAAAAATGATGAGAATATGTTGTTCCTATCTGGACTTACTGGCTTTAAAAGTTTTTACCAGAAACTAGCCTGCAGTTCAAGAACAATCCGCTAGGGAGATCAAACTTACACCATTTATTCTTGACAGGATAAGCTATCTGTCATCAAAACATCCAGACCGTAGCATGTTCAGGACAAAAGATACAAAAACCGGAAGTTCTGCTGCAGTACCAAGGTCATCCATCAGGAGGCCCATATTTGGCCTTGACTTTCGGCTTCCTATAGCTAAGACTAACCAGCATACGAAATATCATCACAATCCATAAAGGCGTTATAAAGTTATGCTGACTACAAATGTGCGGAAACACACACACACATACACACACACACACACACACACACACACACACAGACGCGCCAAAAACAATACCTCCATTTTTCATGGAGGTAATAAACAAACATTTATTTCTACCCAAGTGGGCGGGCAACACTACGGTATTTCCCAGAACCACAACAAAGTCCGCCACAAACAGCAAGAATATAACTTTCTTTAGACCTCCATGGTTCTTACTTAGTCATTAACGGTCTGTTTGTGTAATAGTCACTGTCTTATTCTCTTGGGTCCTTTTGTACCAGTAACGTTACTGGTACGACAGTAGTGACAGGACCGTCCTGTCAGCAGTGCAATACTTTATGTTATTGACAGGACCGCCCTGTCAATAGCCATAGTTTTTTTTTTGACACGTCAATGAACGTCATAGCCAGGTGACATGTCTCACTGGATCAGTCTACTGAGGATTACCAGAGTGACCAGTCGAAAGATTTGAGAACTATTCTTTGTGTTGGATCCAAAATTTTTATTTTAAACAATGTACCAAATTCTTGTAATATCTCTTTTGGGACAACTACCAGGGTTCTTTTGTCTACTTCTCTTGTGTTAACAGTATGCGACAAACGCCTGACGGGTGACGATGGGACGTTCACCAGCCCAAACTACCCAAACTTGTACCCTAACGGCAATGAGTGCCGCTACGAGATCTCTGTCACTCCGCCCAAAGTCGTCAGGCTGACCTTCACGGATTTCAACCTTGAGGAGCGGTCTGACTTCCTGTACGTCTATGACGGAAACACAACTGATGAAGCGTGGGAGATAAGTGAGGAAAATAATTGTGTTTCAGTAGTAAACTAGAGTTTCACGATCTCATACCTTCGCCAAATGATGTTAATCTTTATGACTGACAAAGTAAAGATTACTCCTCCTGATTATGCAAATAGGATCCTCCAGTTATCGTGTTGACAGTACAGCCTGATAGACAGACAGGCAGGCAGACACACAGACAGACACACACACACGTACGCCTCTGAAAACATAACCTTCTTAGCGAAGGGAACTACGGCGTAAAGGTTATTTTTGCCCTTACTACATCACGCTTCTAGCAGCATACCCCCCGTCCCCGCTGATCAGGCCCCTAGAAGTTTGCTGACCAGCACAGATAGGTCAGGAGAATTGAGAACATCTTCATCGTGATATATAATACACAGCACAGATAGGTCAGGAGAATTGAGTTTATCTTCATCATGATATATAATACATGTATTTATGCGGTAGAACAAACCATATTCAGGAAAACTCCTACCGGATACTCGGTGCGCTTTCTTCACAGCAATTGAATTATTGTTACAAAAGCATTACGATATAACATAATGATGTGAAAACACATAAAATTTATGTTTTATTTTTAGAATAAGCGATGGAATACTTTCATATTTAGCCAGCAAATCATATGTGCGTAACACCGTTGTTATTTGTGATCTGCCTACCTTTTACAGAAAGGCTTCATGGAGCAAACATCCCGAGTCCAATAACGTCAACCCGAAGCATCATGACTGTTAGATTTACCTCTAACTTATCAGGAAACCTGAAGGGATTTCAGGCCAACTACACAGCAGTAGAAAAAGGTACACCAACTAAACTGTTGGTTGTGTGACAATATTGGTCTTTCCTGATAACATGAACGCCAATGCAATGATCTCTAATCTACTTTAAATCAGTAAGGCAGTTCAGATATACGTAGGCAATAAAAAATTCCATCTCGTAAACGGGCGTCGCTTTTCAGAACGGTCGTTGCTGATGGGATCGAAAGTGGACGAGGGGTTAGGTGGATTGAAGATTAAATAAACTACTACATGGTGTATTTCCATCGCATCACAGTCGGTCCCAGCCCTCCGGCGGATCGGATCTCCCACCCGTCCTTCGGGCGATACGGAATACACCGTGCAGTATTCTATATACTTTAGTACAGCCCAGGGTTCTATACATATCTCGTTATCACACAGACATCCAAATGTTTCAAAGGATAATTCACATGCGTTTCGCCGCTTTCGAAAATTTGGACGTTTCACGTTTATTCGACAGGATTCGGAAGTTCGAACTGATGCTCTTGCATCTCTTTTTGGTTTAGGGCCACCAAACTTTGGCTCATTTTGCATTGAACGGTGCGTTTTCTCGGGCACGTATGACATAAATAAAATATAACACTGTGTATTCGGCATCACAGTCGGACTTAGTCCTCCCGCAAGTTGGATCTCCCTCCGGCGATTTGACCCGCGGTCGGACTGGTACCTCGGGTGATACGGGATACACCGCGTTGTATTCTGTATTTATATGTGTAATTTGTTTTGCAGTGTTATCTACCTGTGAGGTCGGCCAGTTCCTGTGTGATGACGGTGTGACCTGCATAAAAGCTTGGGAACGGTGTGACGGAAACAACGACTGCAGAGACGGTGAAGATGAGGATGCAAACACCTGTGGTAGGTACTAGGTTAGCATACGTTGATTTACAATAAAATTGTACGTTGAATAACATTGTAAATCAATGTTAAAAATCTTTAAAGCCCTTGTCCCGTGGGCATATATACACATGGGATGCACATACAGTAAGATTACCATTCATATAGTACCCTGTATATGTAGGATTTGGGGGTATGTACAACGCATTAAACCTCGGCGAAAGTCAATTAATGCCACCAAAGAGCACAAAAAATGTCTAGGGCCTATGACCTGATTCAGACATGAAATTATTGAAAAATAATGTTTAAAAAAATACCAGCAGGACAAGGGTTAAACTAGTGATAATGAATTCTTAGAATTCTGAGTTTCTATATACTATAAATTGATATTTCCCAAACGGTCACAAGGTCTGGAGAGTGAAATATTGTGTTACACAGACTTTGGAGCAACCTGAATGGCCTATCCATGACCTACACCGTATTTAAAATACCTTCAACGACATCCTTATCTTGAATGTCTTGGACTATGGTCGCTTACAGAACCAGCTCTTATTTTCTTTTACGGTTTTCTTTTACGGCTGCTGTATGCTTTATCTTAAACCATGGTCGGGCATGGTTCTGAACTACCCGCTAGGGCCCCTTTCTTCAATTGGGACCGAAGCATAACAGGTGTTGTACTGATGTGGTACTGGGGGTTAGACAATAAAAGGAAACGCTGAAAATAAATGTTAACCCCCTTCCATTTCAAAACAACACAAGTGATGTGTTTATGAATAGCAACGTTCTTTATTAACAAGAGCCAACATTTCGATGACCGTCTGTCATCTTCATCAGAGCATTTATCATGATTGGTTCACTGTTCACTGAAGCTGTGGGTTATGGCTAATAAGAATGCGTTTCCAAACATAAACAGAAATATATGTTTCGGCAATGATTTTTCATCATGGAAATTTGCCCTAAAGAAGATGACAGATGGCCATGTCCTTGACGAAGATTACGGACGACCATCAAAACGTTGGTTAGTGTAGTTGTGATGAAAGAATGTTTGCTATCGATCAATCATTCAATCAACTTGATCAAATGTTTCACGAGGGGTGATGCGTTTTTGTTTTCTCATCCAGCTTGTCAAGATATTCCAGAGTCTTTGAGGATGTGCAGTGACCTTGAGTACGACAAAATGACACTTGCCAATCCTCTCAACTCCGCCTACACAACGGTAGATGACATCGCAAGGTCAAACCAGTTCAATGCCTACAGGGATCTGGCGGTTTCCGGGTGTCATCCCCGTATTAAAGATTACGTCTGTGCCATCATTGCGCCGCGCTGCAATTCCAGGTACGTTATTGCCAATTTCCGTACATCCAGCCTATTGCCGAAGTAACACACATCTTTCTTTATAACTAAAACTACATTGATACTAAGTATAAGGGCATTCCTGTTGTATCCACTGCATTTTCCGCGTAAGAGATCTAATATACTCCGTAAAATCCATATGTTTCCGGTAAAGGACAGTATGTATTTCGTAAAATTCTTATGTTTACTAGTATATCGTATGTATTTCGTAAAATCCATTCTGTAAAATGTTTGTATGAATTCTTTGGCACCACTGCAATTTGTCGCCATGTCGTTATCAGTGTAGCCATCATTGTCTTCTTGTGACTTTTTAGTTTTAGTCCGAACCCCCGGCAAATGCTGCCCTGTCGGTCTTGGTGTGAAGAGGTCAAGTACTCGTGTAAACATCAGCCAACCTGGTCAATTTTCCCAACCTGTGACATGTTCCACTACAACAACTGCAACAACGTCAGGCCTTCAAGGACCCAGACTGGCGGTAGGTCTATAGCCTTTTTTCCACTAGGAAAAAAATGCTCGGATTGAGCCGAATGGATTAGTGACCAGCTTTGATCTGATTTTGATCCCGTCAACTTTACCCAAATAAGAAAGCTCGAAATCCGGTTCGGTTCTCAGCAATGTCCAACCTTGCGAGGCAAACGTTAGTCGTTGCTGATCCGTATCAAGCCAAACCCAATCGGAGCCTTCCCACTGGTGTAAAATCCGGATCGAGCCAATCTATTTGGCTCGATCCGGACAATTTTATCCTACATGGAAAAAAGAGCATATCTCTATTTCTTTTGTGCCAATCCGAAGTTGGCCAGAGCGTTTTGTTGCAGAAACTAACCCATTCTAAATGCCCCGCCAATATTAAAGAAAATACTGTGCAAAACGCCGAGAGCAGTCCGTTGATAAACCAGCGTAATTCTCCCGAAGATTTTTTTTTCTACTTTGTACTTATGTCATGGCCCGACTCGATCTCCTTACATCATGGACAATATATAGTATACACAAAATAGATCGTATTTTCTCAGACACAAATTTGTGTTTTCTATGCATTCTGATTATTGTACTCTTTCTTTTGCTAACTTAAAAGTGCCTTAGCAACTTTCTATTAGAATACATGAGACAAATGTTAAATACTGTAGACATAGGCCAGTACGATCAACATGACAAAGCGATTCTGACCTTCTTCACCTGCCGACGGTCCGTCGGGAAGTATACAGAAGGTCTATTTTCTACTCAGGAGCAGGGTCATGGAATAGACTACCAGTTAAAGTAATAATGGCAAACTCAGTTACAACGTTTAAAAAGTCAGAGACACGTGACCGTAAAAGCGGGTCATACGTGCTAGATAACTTGTGTCGCCCCCCGTCTCTGTTCATGGTAGGTCTGTGAGCTCTTACATAAGAGCTCTTACATAAGAGCTCACAGACCTACCCTGAACAGAGACGGGGGGCGACACAAGTTATCTAGCACGTATTACTAGCTACTACGGCCACGTGTCTCTGACGTCACGTTCCAAGAGTAGACGGGTCCATTCCGTGAACAAGGTTGATAGACTCAACCGAAAATTTGGGTAAGTCCTAATTCTGTAATCTTAGTGTTGGAAGTTAAAAGCTTAGAATTATTTCATAATGACTTGTACCAACACAGATAAACTTTCATGACAAGGGAAGCAATATTTTACATCGATATAACTATAGTATAAAGTGACATATAACTACGGGTACAACAGTTGGATAGCTATCCCCTTACATTATTGAGTAGTATTTTTATTTGCATGATGCATGCAAACTGTTGATTTTCAAGATAAAAAAGCGTTTATGCCCCACATTCCAATGCTTGAGCAGGAAAGTTTGACATACATACCAAAACACTTCGATGCAGTACCTACTTATGGTATGCAGCTGTTCATGGAGTGAACTCAATCAAATTCCAACAGCCAATCAGCAAGAAGATTAGAGGAAAGCTGCATGCCTATTGGTTCTTGCTGTGCATGCCAGACTGATGACTCATGGATAGTCATCCCCAACTATATCATAAATTGTGACCTAAAAACGGCCAAAAAATCCCAATTTATACAAGTTTAAGGGAGAGTATGCCAAAAATTACAATTAATTGTTGTTGTTGGTAGAAAATAAAGCATACACATACCAAATTTCAGATGATTTGAGTGTAATACCAGGTCTCCAGGACCAAAAATGTACAGATTTTGTCCAAAAATAGCCCAAAAGCCCTATTTTACACAATTCTAAGTAGTGTACGTCAAAAGCGTGAATGGCATTCTTTTGACATGTGTCCAAGGTATCCCCATACCGAATTTCGGGACATTCGGATTCAATATTATGGCACAGGAGCCAAAATGTAAATTTTTTTGGCTGAAAATAGCCAAAAAGCCATATTTTACACAATTTTAAAGTGGTGTATGTCAAAGGCTTGAATGAGGTTTTGTTGACATATGTCCAAGGTATCCACATACCAAATTTCAGGTCATTTGGTTCTATTACCAGGGCTCCTGATCCCAAAATGTATTTTTTTTTACTTGAAAATGGCCAAAAATCCAAATAAAACAATTGTTCAAAAAAAGAAAAAAAGCCTGGGGGTATTTGGCTAATCTACCTTCATGCCAAATTTCATGCCATTTGGCCCATGAATGAAGAAATTGAATCCATTTAACGAAATGGCAGGAGGAGAAGGAGATTTGAGTAGAAGAAGAAACATGAGGAAAAACAATATGACTTCACCACATAGTGGTGAAGCCATAAATAGATGGTAATTATTTCGTCTCTGTTCACTAGTAATAGAAGAGTACATACATTAAACTAATTGTATTTACCATTTTGTCATACAATTGTTGTGGGTGACCAATTTCTTAGTAATGATTGATTTCTGTCGTCCTTACAGTTGAGTGCTTCAATGGAAATGGAGCAAACTACAGAGGGGACGAGTACAGAGACCCCATAGGTGAAGGCGATTGCAATCGATGGGACGCGGATATCCACCCAAAAAAGTACCCATGGTCGAATCTTGTCGATAACAAATGTCGCAACCCTCCTGTGAGCGCTCGAGACATCAGGCCATGGTGCTTCACATCCAGTGGCTTTGAGTACTGTGACATAATGCCCTGCAACAGTAGGTCATCAAGTTATACGTATTATCACTCACTCACTCACTCACTCACTCACTCACTCACTCACTCACTCACTCACTCACACACACTCACATCACTCAGCCCCGTAGCTTGCAAGACGTAGGAGTAGTCTGTCCACAAAATTTCTCATCCTCTGGCCGCAATGCTTGAATTGTTGAATGAAAAAACAGCATTTCCCCACATGATGCAGAGAGGATGTCAACAAGTTTACTTAGTATATAATTAGACTTATGAGAGACACTGATTTCAGCCTAGTATGTAAAAAAGCAATCTTGCAGTAGCACCCTACTCATTTTATTCCATCTCTCATTAGCTTCGATTAAAGGGTGCAAAGATCCGGGCAAACCCCTGTTCGGAAAAAGGAATCCCGTCCTGAAGTTCTACTGGCCTTATAATAGAATCACGTACACCTGTGACACGGGATTCAAGTTCCCGAAGGGAAGTCCCCCCAATACAGCACGGTGTGTTCAAGTCAACGAATCAACGGGAGAGTTCGACTGGGCAACACAGAAACCTAAATGTGTTGGTATGTGTTGTTTCATCAATTGTGCTTTATCCAGAACCATGCTAGGACACGGTTTTGGATAGTTTACACGTATCACGAACGGTAACGGAGCAAATCTGTGGCATTGGATGCACAGGGACCATGCGTGCTTATAATTAATGGCCAAGCACGACTGCCTCCATCCCTCTCTCTTGGTCATGTCTGCCGTGTGCCAGCGCTTGGGGACTGAAAAGGGGCAGGCCGGTCGACTTCCTATATAATCCACCAGATCGCAAAATGCCTTACTATAAATTTCTTCATACAAGCTTGGAGTAAATACCTGTTTGGACAGGGAATCTAACAGCATTTTTAATCTTTTGCAGTCGACCACAAATACAAGCTTCAAAAGGATCTTCTTAGCGAGACTGTCTACAACGTGGAGGTTGCTCCAACAACTAATCTGTATATTAAAGCATATGTCGTTAACATCATCAACTTGGTAAGTACCAGACATGACTTCCAAATCTGCAGTTATTTTCAGCATGTTGTTAGGACGATTTAACATTTTTACAACCATATATATATATATATATATATATATATATATATATATATATATATTACTGTGCAGAGCTTTGCAATTTTGATAGCCTTTTGTCGTCTTCGAATAGTAACCTGGTAACCAGGGGGGGAGATGATACTATCCTATCATCCTTTGCAATACACATTCCACAACACGTGTCCCAGATGGCTGACTGTCAGCACCAGGCATATATTCTTGTCATGTTTCCTTTAAAACTGCAGCAATGGCAACAATTTGACAAGTAATTTTTGGTTCTTTGAAGTATCAAAGGACTCAATTAGTGTATGAGGCTATCTGACATTTGTAACTTATGTACAACTTCTTACATTGTGTCATAAACATTTATGCAAACATTTGCTACAAACTCTGTTGATTGGTGATATTATACATCTTGTGCATCAGAAAACCCCAAATGCACCAAAAAGCACCCATGGGAAACGGAAGAAAATATTATATTTGATATGATTTTATTTAATAATCATCAACAAATGCAATTTTCTTCCGTTTCCCATGGGTGCTTTTTGGTGCATTTGGGGTTTTCTGATGCACAAGATGTATGATATCACCAATCAACAGAGTTTGTAGAAAAGCACTTTAGTTTGGTGAAGTTTGAGCACCAATTTTGGAGCAAATGTTTGCATAAGTGTTTATGACACAATGTAAGAAGTTGTACATAAGTTACAAAAGTCTCATACACTACTTGAGTCATTTGATAATTCAAAGAACCAAAAATTACTGGTCAAATTGTTGCCATTGCTGCACTTTTAAAGGAAACATGACAAGACTATATGCCTGGTGCTGACAGTCAGCCATCTTGGACACGTGTTGTGGAATGTGTATTGCAAAGAATGATGAGATAGTATCATCCCCCCTGCCTGGTAACCAAACCTACCATTTATTATAGCTCCCCAGTCCTACATAAATAAATGCAAAGAGGATGCAGGCCACGGGGGCCACAATAGGTTTGGTAACCAGGTTAAGCAAACTGAGGAGGAGGTTAAAACGTTGTCACAATAAGATATTTGGTTAGGAAACTATTATATGTATGTAAGAAAATCATTTTGAATAGACTACCTAGTGTTGCAATGGGTATGAGTTTATAATAATAGTGTTGGGAGATTTTGTGACATAAATTGTGCTTAACAATATCCAATATTTCTACATGTACTTGTAAGTACCATCAATGTTACTTAGTGTTCTTTGCCAATATCTAATAGCGTATTGGCGTCTCTTCTATCTTTTCCTTTTTAGGATGAAAAAGCTGAACAAATAGTAACATCCTACAAAGCTGAATGGGTACGTTGTAAGCTTTTTCCTAATATATATGCATATATGTATACATAATAGATATAAA
>NW_017802580.1:504899-515185 GCF_001625305.1 Branchiostoma belcheri
TCAATAGATATATAGATAAATACGTAATCGACGGTATCGCGGCCCAAGTATGACCTAAATGACAGAATAAACAAGAAATTGAAAATTTCAAACTTCAAAGATACTTTCCTTTCTTTCTTTCTCCTCTTTTCTTTCTTTAGATTGAAATAGATAAGTTAACAAGGCATCGAAATATATCCTCATATGTTTACAAATAAAGAATGTATATTTTTTTTTTATATGTATCTGGTATTAATTTTTTTTCTTTACTATATGAATTTTGCTGGCGGTGTAATGACTTTTGTATCACATGACAATACATGCTGTCTTGTGTTTGTATTTTACAGACCTGGAAAGATGATCGATTGACATGGGATCCTGAGAGGTACGGTGATTTTGACCACGTCTTCGTCAGTGATGAACTGGTGTGGCAACCAACATTGACACTGGAGAGAAAGTAAGGCTTGTTATTGAAATGTATAGAATACTGGAACGGAGGTTATTACTACAACATTGCACTTTGGCTTTTTTCTCCGAAAAGACCTACAGGTTTTAGCTTTAGCATAAGTACGGACATTTAACATTTAGTAACTCTCTTATACCAGGTAGAGTTTACTACTAACATTGAAAGTAACCAACAAGCGTTACGGAGGTTACGGTCATTGCTGCAAAACATTATGTTCGGCAAGGGTGACTACAAATTATAGTGAATTTTCATTTGTATTCTCTCCGTAGAAACCAAGAATACTTGCAAATGTCATCAAAACGACAATTTATTATCTTATACGTGGCCCTCACTAAACTTCACGATCACGGCCTTCTTACTTTAGCGGTAACGTAGGGAACTCTCCAAATTGGCTATACTCTCATCAACAAATTTACCTTATGTGATGTGATGCAATGTACATTTTTCGTAAAACATAGTAAGTGTGGTGGGTAAGTAAAGGATCAAAGCGATTATGTCCGAGCTAGATCCATGTTTGCTCATATCTAGTCATTGATAGTGGTGACAGCATTTTGCACATTTGAATGAGGACGAACCGTAAACCTTATATCGTTAAACCATTTTAAAATGACCAACTATGACCAGGGAACCGAGAAAAAAGTGGTCTTCTTAAGACAAAAAGCACGCATGGATACAAGAGAATTAGCCAACCGTTGTAACCAGATGCAGTCGATTCACTGTTTATTTCATTTATTTCTGTATTCTTTTACCAGGGTAGCGCTTTTGCATGTGTCTCCGAAAATGACAATTACAACGCCAATAAAGCTAATTGCATATTAATCCCCCTTTGGAGCTAAATGCAGTACGTCAGCTACAAATAAAGAATAGAGATATTATGTTCTGTTTTTTTTAATGCATCGGTTAACTCAAAATATACTGTAGTTCTAACTGTATCCCATAAACAAAGGTATTGTTTAAATATGTAGTACTTGTATTGGCTATAATGATAGTATTGAGCATCAGTCATAACGTTGATAACATCATTGTTACAGGGATCAATTTATGTTTTTCTGATGCATTTTCTTTTAAGTCAATTCTATATTTCCAGTGCTGACACAAGGTACAGCGGAGATTTCCCTAACACAGAAGTAAGAATAGATAACGACGGTGAAGTGACCTGGCCTATAGCAGCATTGGCCTCGACAACCTGTACCCTGGACCCTTTTCTCTTCCCGCAGGACAACATGACATGCGCAATTTGCTGGACTGTTGGAGAAGACTACACAATTGGTATGGCAACTTTGAACTATCATTTCCAACACAAAAATACTCTGCTTTCCCGGATAAAACTCGTAGAATCTCGTCCTGCCGAAATCTCGCGAACACGCATAAAAACAAAGCGCTGGTTGAGTTCCTAGCGATGGCGTCCCTTTCAAGTAAGGTCCATACTAGACAGAGAGGGGAAAGTAGACATGTTATTTCTCGACTTTGCCAAAGCATTTGATTCTGTTTCTCATACTCTCTTGACCCACAAGTTACAAACATTTGGCTTTGGCGGAAATCTTCTTGCTTGGTTTAATTCATATTCAACTAATCGTCGTCAGCATGTGGTGGTGGAGGGTTGCCACTCAGAGTTGCTCCCTGTCACGTCTGGAGTTCCTCAGGGCACAATTCTCAGGCCTTTTTTATTTCTTTTGTACATAAATGACTTACCTTAAAGGACGTTCAATGGAGGTCCCGTTATCGGGAGAGCCACACCCCACGTACGTTAAAGAGAATAGGCACGTGCGCCGGTATGCCATGGTGAAAATTCTACAGTCAGGATTTTGTGATTCACTACAAATCACCCTGAGCGCTTTTCTCCAATCCATTCAATATCAAGATTCCAATAACGTGAAGGTTTAGAAGCGGTAGATATCTCATTCCTTGACAAAAACTTAAGTTAAACAGTCAAAAATTTAGGCGCCTCTGTTTCTGTGTGTAAAACTTCAGTTCAGACAACGCTGTACAGTACAACCAGCATGTTACCAGCTAACCGAATACATGTAATACTAATATAAAACAGTTGATCTGTTGAATTGTTTCTTGCTTTAAGGATGTGCAAATCAAACTACACACCATGACACCAAGGTCAAAAATAAGAACTTCCTGACCTGCCTAAATCCCGAGGCCGACATTGTCACGGGGGAGTGGACTGGAAAAACAACAGCTTCATCTTCAAACAACGAGGCCTGCCTGACGATAACACTCAAGCGAGATCCCACCTATCACTACTCCACAACCATCTCTCCCTGTCTCATCCTGATCGTCCTCATGATCATCACCTTCATCATGCCCATTGATAAAGGCGACAGGATTGGATTCGGCGTCACCGTGCTGCTGTCCATGGTGGTGTCGCTAGTCGTCGTTACTGGCTTCCTGCCTGTGTCAAGTACCCTGCCATTCATCGGTGAGCTGATTTCCCAAGTCCTTTAGAACTCACTAAATTCTTATGGGGAAAGAACACGACTATGTTCGGACATAGAATCCTTTCATCACAGCCAACTGTGAAAATATTCCTCACATCAGTGATGTCATTTCTTGAACTGAAAGGTGTGTTAGAGTGCCTTATGTATCATGTGGAGAATGGATTGACCAATCGTGACCTCACATTTGAAATTAACGAATGAAAAAGACTTTTCTTGTACATGTAGGCCCTCACAAGCTAAGTACACTTTATGGTTTTAACGTTCTATGCACAGTAACAGTGATACAGGTCTGGTATCCAGTAACTACATCTAATGTATGCTAATAAACACATGTTCAACTTCGTCTCGCTTCGCAATAATAAAGTTGTTTAGACAACAGCCAGTTTTGCTAACTCCGTGGTATATTCCTTTATTCCTTTATTACGATACCCTTTAGCCAAAACTGGCTAGTCTTCCAGGGTTCATACAAAGATCATACAATACAAACAACATATGACATAGTAAAAAATACACATATGACATAAAGAGGAAATTTACATTATTACATTATGTACAAATGAAAGATACCTAATTCACACTCTAATCACAGGACTCATATTGTGTGAACAGGTGGCGGATGGCTTTTTTAAAGTTAGATGTGCTTGACAGTGATTTGATGTGTTGTGGTAGTTTGTTCCAAAGGTCGATTGCACGATACTGAAATGTTCTTTTTTTACTGTTTGTTTTTGGTTTGGGGAGCAAGAAACTGTTAGAAGCTGAAAATCTGGTTGAATATTTGTTGAATTTTGGAACCGGTCAGGCTTTATGTCTTTAACCTTGCATTTATATCGGAAACTTGGCCTCTAATTATGCTTCTTATCTCTTTCAGCTATGCTGATCATAGTGTGCATGGGTCTGATGGCACTTTTCATGCTGTGGACTGTCTTTATCCTCATCATACACGACAAGAAGGGTCCCCTTCCGAGATGGGCACGGACTTTCTTCCTGAAGCATATGGCAAGGTACGACAAACCTTCGAATTCTGTTAATATAAAGTCTCCACATGTGTGCTATCTTTAAGTAAGCTTGAAAGTTTGCGTTGTTAGAAATCATTGTGAAACAGGCATGAACTGTAATTTTCTAAACAAAAAATGGGATTTACCTAAATTTTTTACTGTCCAACTACATTTTTTTGTAAATTCACTGCTTGCGTGAGTTTACGCCATGCAGATAGAACTTATGACTCGTTAAGCAGTGGAACATTATTAAAAGCAGAAAGTTTGTCATGTCATTTTTTTCGCGTCTGAAATTACATTTTTAACCTGTTTCAAAATATAAACTCATATACCTAACATCATAACATAATAAAAGTTAACCGGGATTCCTGTACCTTAAGGGCCGTGTTCTTGGGTGACTTGACCAAGAAGCTGAAAAATGAAGAGCCAACAGGCGACGCTGTAAAGAACAAAGTTAATGACATCGAAGGGCACTCCAACCACGCCTTCAAAATGGACAATGGCCCATCTGCCGGACAGGTCAACCCACCTCCCAACGTGAAGAACGAGGTCGGAGCTACCCTTATTCGTTTAAATGGAAGCGTAGATAAGTTAGATGCTACTGTTAGTCAACTGTCTTGTAGCATCGATGCTCTGGCAAAGGCATGTGGTGCTGATGACGATGAAGAAAAGTCAGAGTACGCTTGGTTGGCTCATGTCCTTGACCGTTTGGGATTGATTTTCTACATTGTTGCTGTCGCCGTGGCCATTCCGTGTACTCTGTTCGTTGGTCGCAAACGTGTCGTTCCTACCTAAAAAGGCTCATAACAGATGATATTTGATGAAATGAAAACTATGTCCGTACAAAATGTTTTTGTCAGCGTCATAGATATTTGATTGCAATTTTATATTCATGAAAATTTGAACTGCAACACAAAAAAATGGACTCACTCAAATCTGCGACTGTACAACAGTCTTGCAGTTCAATCTTGTTTCAAAATGACTTCTACCGACACAGATGAACTGTTAGGTTAATTTATAAATTCTATAAATTTGTTGGTTTCAAAAAAAGCAACAGGAACACAAAAAAATGAAAAAGAAACTGTTGACTTACAGTATTGCTGTATAATAGAGATTAAATATTGAAAAGTTTGGAATAAAGGTATCAGAAAATACAAAACATGCAAAGTCAGAACGTCCTCCTAAATTCGATAAGAAGACATAATCTCGATTTATAAAGCCCGTAGTAAGAATCACATTGCAGATGCTCAAGGAAGGCATCTCAACGTAAGACTTACTAATTCGTGTGAGTAATTATACGAGTAACGTATGTAAACAGATCTTTTAAACACAGACATTATATTACAATCCAGCCATATAGATAGGTACTTATTAGGTAAATGTAAAGGTAATCTCTAGAACCGGCAAAATTGTTAAAACTGGGCGCATGATCATGATACAGAGACAATAACCAGTACGTTATACTATAGACTTTAATGCAAATTTACCATCCATATAGGGAACACAACTTACATCGCTTTCAGTAAAGCTTATGTTATGTTGTGTTATTTTATGTTATCATAACATTATATTATGTTATGTTATGTAATGCTATGTAATGCTATGTTATGTTATGTTATGTTATGTTATGTTATGTTATGTTATGTAGTGTTATATTATGTCATTTCATGTCTGGTGAGTTACAGCTGTGGACGCTTGTGTCAGAATCTGCTAAGATGGTGCTTATGATGTAATATAATCGGTTCGGTTATGCTACAACATGCAAGTTATAGCACGTTGTTGTGTTCTAGCAACTTCAGTTATAATATTAATTATAACCACTTCAAAAATCATGTGTACTATAATAACTGTTGCTCCAAGTAAGACGTCTATCTCAATCAATAACAATCGTATGATATCTTTATGTTAGTAAATCCACAGCATATACATCTTACATAACAGACAATAATTATCAACAAAACAACTTACTGATCTTTCCTGATATCTTCACTCAACTATGTCTGTTGATTTTGCTGTATTACTTATAGTTTTAATAAATCATGGTAAAAGGGACTATATGTGATTGCTATATTTATTTTCAATACTTGAGAGAAGACAGCAGGGGCCAAGTCCTTTTTTCGCCTTCTAAGTCGTAATTTTATAAGAAAAAAAACGTAATCTTGCTACAGAGGTTCTTTCAGGTTTTTTTTTTTCTATTTCAAGGCCGAATATACAAGGACACACGATAATAAAAGCTAGACTAAGTCATTTCAAGACACTTTAAGATATGGAGCAATCAGATACTATACTAAATTTTGGTAAAATGTGACAGCAAATCAAGATCCAACTAACAATTAGCATGAATATAGAAAGCCACATAAGTACACATTAAGGAAACCTAGTTGAGTAGAAGACTGGCTGGTCAACTCGCAACAGAGCACTGGCTAAGTCTTGTTCCTAAAATTGCCAAGTCGGCCGCAAATTTCGCACCATATTTCTACATGCACAGCAATAAATTTAGAACCTAGTCACTTGTGAGTAATATGCTTGCGATGTATAATACGTATTGAGTACTTAGGTTTCTGCTACTGTCCTGGTTGTTTTTCTTTGTTATAAAGATTAGAATCATCAGGATAACCATAACAACTTAGACAACTTTTATCCATCGACCTGCCTAATTGTAGAGGGTACATAAGGGTTAGGGGTCAAATAAGTTTATAACTAGAGTAGTAGTAGAAGTAGAGGTTTTTCCAGACAGATTGTTACCTGTCTCCTGTTTCTGTATAATTGACTGTACACGCAATTAGCCTTCGGGCATGATTTTGCAAATAAACAATTAATATAACAAGAAAAAACTTAAGGCTTTGATATCACGCATACAAAATTGAAAGTAATTTGGCTCACCCTATCTTTGGACCTTTGTCAGGTTTCACCTGATTAGTTTTCTTTAACATTGGACAAACGGCAAACGATATTCTTGAGGTTATGTTCTACAGTAAATTCCACCAAAATTTGTGATATAAAGGGGTACGAGTTTTTTCGCAGTTGAAAAAAATCTGTAGTAAATAAAATGTAAATATAGAGGAAAGGCATATTCTCGGCGAACATTGATTTTCGCTTGCGATGCAAACAACCTGTATACGACAAAGTATATATCTGTACCCCTCCCCTTTGAACACGTTTAATTGAATAGAATAATCGTTCGTATAACTCATTATTATGCACGAGTTTTGCCACATGACACGTACCAAATGCCAAGTGTCGTCACTCGGGCCTGGGACTCAGTCGAACACAGACCCGGGTGGGTTTGATGTTCAGCCGCTGGACCGACACAAGGTGAGCACTGATCTACAAATCCTGTCCATTCTATGTCTGTAAGCTATACATCACAAAGGCCCAACTGTATGTGTAACCAGGTATAGAATATACCTAAATCTGTGCATTTTGCCTCTTATAATTAGTTGTTGTCCTGAGTTACTTACTGGTCATCTATGTTCATTAAGGAGGCTGCAGTAGGTCAAGCAATATTTCTGTTCTTGTAGTTTCCGTTAAGGTACGCATTTCATCAAGCTATGGTGGTATATGTACACAAAAGAGTATTGTACACCAGATTCGACTAACGACCTTTCAAGTGACCATCTAATTATTGTTACTAACTAGTGTTAGCTAGAATACTTTGTAAAAACATGAAATATTTGTCATTTTTGCCATTTCAAGTGGCACAAGCGTCCAAACCAAGGGCAGTCTTTGTGTTGCCATACAAAGCCCAGCTTTCGTGTAACCGAAAGACTGTTGGTTCTTCACAGTCTAAACAATATAGAACGTAAAATCGTTAAACAGTAAACGTGACAATAACAAGCAGCTAGGGGATCCAAAATCTAACTATTTTTAGGTCTCATCAAGACCTACATACCTACCAAGTATCAAAACAATCCATTTAAGCCTTCTCAAGTCATCGTGTCTACACACAGACGCACGCACACACACACACACACACACACACACGCACATACAAGAACGCCTCTGAAAACATAACCTTCTTGGCGAATTAATTAATTATCGCTGGAATAACTACGGGTAGACCATAAGACGTCGTAATTAGACATGGAATATTCTAGTTCCACTAAACAACAACAGAGATATGATTTTTTAAACACCCCGAGGCATGAGAGTAGAGCCAGACAGTCACTCTTACCATGCTTGCTTCAAACAAAGGAAACACGTTGAACGGGTTCAAAGTTGAATTCTTCTGGCTTTAGGCTACATTTCACCAATGGCCTCACGTTTGACCCTCTGCTATGGGTGCGTTGTGTGTACGTGGTATATACAGTGAGTCATAATTGATCCTTTTTATTCTGTGTTGCAGGTTACTTCATACTACATACAGTCATTGGTAAGAGTCATTGACAGGTTCTTCGTAGTCAAACTTCAGAACTCCAAAAGTCACAACCGAACGCCCGGTGAGTTTGCTGCCTAAGTCTACCAAATTCAGATAACTGAATCTAGCAAACGTTTTGCGTATAAATATGAGCATTAATTTACCACTAAGCGTTGCTAGTGCCCCCCTCCCCATGCAGACCATCTGATACATGTATCCATCTGGAGCCACCTTTAATTTACATTACCTTGGGACGCAATAGACATGTTGATCGGTTTAACATAATAAACCTCAAATGGTTGATTAAGACTTAGAAACTTTTCCACAACGTGCAAGAAATTCACCGTACACGATATTCAGGGGAACTCCGCAGCTAGAACAGCTCAGTTAACAGGGGTTCTTGGATAAACAAATTAGTCCCAAGTTATCATCACCAAAATTTCTCTTTGTTACCTTGAAAATATTGGTGCAATCTTAAAACTTGGGATGGGACAAACAGGTTGGGCCAAGACCTTTGCAGGTCGGTCGAAGTATACTGTTTGCTAATCTTTGAAGAACTTTGATAAAGATGAATTGAGCTGAACTCTTTGATTATAGGAGTTGAAAAAAATATATATGAGTAATTGGATCTGTACTGATTGTGCGCAAGGATATACGTTCTAAGGTCACGGTGGTTCATGTTTACATACTGAACCAACCGGGCGTGAAATTATCAGGACAAAAAACCTACATTTTTTTCTCTCTCCGGCCAAAGCACTAGACTAGACCCTTATTGCTTTCCATTAAGCTTGGAATATGACACGTTAAAGGCATCCTATGCGATTTCAGATCAGCAAAACTGGAAATATTCTGAATAAGGAAATCTTTATGATATTGACACATACTGCTTCACATTAGCACATTCCAATCAGTATTTCATACTTTGGGCATTTACAACTGCAGAAACAAGCCCCAAGATGAGTCCTTTTTTATGGTGGTACCCTTAAAATTAGCCCAGGGCCCTTCCAGTAACCATTTTCCGTCAGAATGTTGGGTAGTTCTGCTCCATGAGGTTCAATATACATTAGGATAGTGGGGTTTAAACTCAGTATGTAGATGAGTGACTAGAATATTGACTTTTAAAAATCCGTGTTTCCGAGCCCTAAAAACTGCACTGGTTGTCTTTAAATTTGACTGCATGTAGATGTGTTTAAAATGTCTTTTTGTGCGTATTATATAGTACTTTCCAACGGCCAAACATAAACATTGGAATCATTTAGCTTCTATGATCATAATGGTCTGAAATGTTTAAACAATTATTGTATCACCAAAGGTTACTTGTGTTTATCCTTTATTGACTATAATATTTGTTTAATATGTAACATAATCGTTACTCTTCAAACCCCAGAATTACCCTTCAATAAATCGTAGTCGGTCATATATTAAATCAAATATCTTGGCTTTTTTTAAGAGTAGAGTCTCAGGATAGTTTATATTCTGATTGAATTAAGAATACTTTTAAAGATTGCACGACTGTATTTACTAGCCTTGTTTTTTTTTCACTCCAAAAAATGATAGTGTCCCTTCAAGTGTGTCTGTTGTTGTTGTCCAGATATTTTTTTTATGTTGTTAGAGGCAAACGGCTTTAAACTCATATGATGTTAAGATGCCTTTTATCACCCAGAACTAGTGTATATCATGCGGACATTCGCGGTGCTTGGTGTGGCTGCCTACTGTCTACTGCTTGAAAGCGTATCATCACAATCCGTATCTAACTCCACCCAACCTCCCAATGCCTGTGAGTATGGATATAATGTATTGGTTTCCTCGTGTTTCTTCTTCTTTTCTTGTCATTTTGTTTAATGGATTCAATTCTATACAGGCTTGTAAAGTGGCTTTATTTGGGTTTTGGGGTGTATGGATGTATGGATATCGATATATATATATATATATATATATATATATATATATATATATATATATATATATATATATATATATATATATATATATATATATATATATATATATATATATATATATATATATATATATATATATAA
>NW_017802580.1:515248-517229 GCF_001625305.1 Branchiostoma belcheri
TACTTATCACTTAACATATCCAAATACTATTTTACTATAATAGGAAAACATATAAAACCACTTTAAAGGTCTATATAAAGCTCTCGAGATCTTAATTTGAAATCTTAATTGCCTGAGATTTATTTACAGATACATATTCATGCACTGATATAGATTCATGTACAGATATACAGATACAGATTTTTCGAGTAGGATGACCGTGTCAGTCCCTACACGTGAGGGTCACAGTTGACACGGTGGCCTTCGTGTGGATTTTTTAAAGGTGGATAACAGATTGTGAATGAAATCGCCATTTGCCGAAAAATCCCCTTGAAATAAACCAATGAGGAAATGTATACATTCGCTGCATTCCGTGACATACATATTTGTGTAAGAAACGGATCCTGTTTGTTTAAAATAGAGGAGCATCCTACCATGCGTTGTGAATTGATGATGTTGAGTTGACAGTTATATCACTGTTGTTACGTGATCTAATTGTATTTGTGTAGTTTTTATGATATTTCTCTGTTAGCCTGATCTCTTTCGGTCGTCATAATGTTTTTTTTCTAATATACTCTGGTACTGAAACATTTCAGACATTTCATTGCGATAGTTAAAATCTTGAAATGGGTACATGATATATCGTCTCACATTGTTGTTCGCCCGTCGTGCTCGGCGATGACCATTTGACATCAGTTTTTACATGGAACACTGTTTCACATGGAGCGTCTAAAACGTACCAAATTCTTATACTCTCATAAAAGTTCGTGTGTTGGTAGTTACCTGTCTAAAGTTAAAACTTTTCATCCAACAAAAAGAATAATTCTCACGTGGAGCTTTCGACCAGTCTCTTCCTGGTCTTCCTCAGTAGACTGACCCAGTATCGTTTATCAGATGTACCTTTGACGTCACACTTCAGAGAAGCCAAGCGACAAGTCTCACTGGGTCAGTCTACTAGGTCTCCAAAGTTTTAATTACAAACATGTACCGAATTCTTGTGATATCTCCTTTTGGACAACTAACACGGCTCTCTTGTGTACTTCTCTTATGTCTTTAGCATGCGACAAACGCCTGACGGGTGACAATGGGACGTTCACCAGCCCAAACTACCCAAACAACTACCCTAACGACAAGGACTGCCGGTACGAGATCTCTGTCACTCCGCCCAAAGTCGTCAGGCTGACCTTCACGGATTTCAACATTGAGGACCCGTATGACGTCCTTTTGGTGTATGATGGAAACACAACTGATGACACGTGGGAGATAGGTGAGGGAAAAAACAATTGTGTTTCAGTAAACTACGGCGTACATGTAAATGGATTATTCTTTCCCTTACTACATACAAAACGCTTCAGTCAGCAAATTCTAGTTTGTAGCACCTCTGTTGTTTGTGATCTGTCTGCCTTTTACAGAAAGGCTTAATGGAGCAAACATCCCCAGTCCAATAACGTCATCTGAGAGCATCATGACTGTTCTATTTCATGCCGACAATAGAGGAAACCGGAAAGGATTTCAGGCCAACTACACAGCCGTAGATAAAGGTACAAGAACTAAACCGTTAAATGTGTAACAATGGTGCTCTCTCCTACATCCGGGACCTCACTGAGTCTCGCACTAAGGTTACAGCCTACACAACATCCGGGACTTTCATCGAGTCTCGCACTACAGTTCTACAGTTGCAACCACTTTAACACCAATGCAATGATATAATCTAAATCAGTAAGGCAGTTGAGATAGGCGATCTGTATAAATGATCAGTTATGTTCAATCAACTCTTTTGCTTCTGATCTCGTCAAAACTCATAGAACAGATTGTTACCTGTTTGCATCATCAAGGTCAACCCATCGCTGACCCGCGTTTGAGTTGGCAACTCGGGCGATACGGAATTACGGAATACATTGCGTTGTATTCTATATACAAAGATATACATACACACACACACACACACATACACACACACACACATACACACACACACACACACACACACACACACACACAC
>NW_017802580.1:517249-527809 GCF_001625305.1 Branchiostoma belcheri
TATATATATATATATATATATATATATATATATATATATATATATATATATATATATATATATATATATATATATATATATATATATAAAATACAGGATGTGTTGTCTTCTTTGGTTTAGGGACACCAAATTTGGGCTTCTTTCGCATTGAAAGGCGTGTTTTCTTGCGAAGGTATGACATAAATAAAAAAACAGCACAGTGCATTCCGCATCACCGTCGGTCCCAGCCAGTCCACGGGTTTAATCTCCCTCCGGCCTTAGGCCGTAAGGCCTTCTGACACGCGGTCGAGCTGGTACCTCGGGTGATACACCGCTTTGTATTCTAGATTAATATGTGCATTTTGATTGGCAGTGTTATCTACCTGTGAGGTCGGCCAGTATCTATGTGATGACGGTGTGACCTGCATACAAGCTTGGAAACGGTGTGACGGAAACTACGACTGCAGAGACGGTAGTGATGAGGATACAAGCAAATGTGGTGGGTACTAGATACGTTGATTCAAACGTACATAGGCTTCACACGTTATCATAACTCATAAAAACGCACTACGTTAACGTAACATAATGTTACGTTACTTTAAGTATGTCACGTTACAAACGTCACATATGTACAGCCGCGCGAGTGAACGTGCTTTTCGGTAACACCGTTGTTTGTCTACAACATGTTGTTTTAAAATCATCTTTATTCCATACAAGATGAATGACATATTAAAATACATAGCTAAAAACCTAGGACAATCCTTTGTCTCATGTTTAGGTAACAAGAGGAGGACGCAAGGTGGACAGACAAAAATACAATATACTAGTCACTGTGTGCATCGGACATACAGACGTTCTCTATTAAAAATTGTCATATATAATTATAATTACGGGTACATTATATAACAATTACAATTTAGAGTTCTTAAAAAGACAGCAGCTAAATTTTACATCTAATTTTTACAGTAGAACAATCCTGAAGTGCATTCCCAAGCAGGTGTGTTTCTGGCACAATAGATTGCATAAGATGCACAAAGTGCACACTTTCCCAGTCTACTTTTAAGGTGTCTGACTTCACGGTCTTTGTGACTGACCGGACAGAGTGACTTCAGCTTTGCAATGTTCATGCCGTTAATCCACCCTCTGCTTCCTACTTCAACTGTAACAAGAGTAGCCCTGTATCCACTATGAAAGTTAATGTCATTAACCAGACTTTCGTACTTCGCCGATTTTCTATCCTCGGCGTCCTGTGCATTCTGTTCAAACGGGACGGTAAGTTCAATCAGGATCACCCCTTTTCTTTGCTAATGGTTGCATCCACATCAGCCTTCAGGTTAATAGACATGTTCTGGTGTCGTCATTAGTTCACGCTGTGTATGGTTTAAACCACAAAACACAGTATTTGGCGACCCCGAGAGTACAAAGTAATAAGGACAGAATTTGTAAAGTTTGGCAACCATTCCTCAACAGAGACGGAGGGGGGGGGGGGCGCCTCAAAAACCTTGGCTTGTGTGGTTGTAAAAAGAAAAGACTCCGTTATTCATTCATTCAACAACCTGATCAAATTTTTCACGAGGGTTGGTGTTTTTTTTATCTTATCCAGCTTGTCAAAATATCCCAAAGTCTTTGAGGATGTGCAGGGGTCTTGAGTACAGGAAGATGACACTTCCCAACCCTCTCAACTCCTCCCACACAACGGTGGATGACATCATAAAATCAAACCAGTTCAGTGCCTACAGGGATCTGGTGGATTCTGGGTGTCACCCCAGTATTAAAGATTACGTCTGTGCCATCATTGTGCCGCGCTGCAATTCTAGGTACATAATTCCCAACGCCCTCACTTAACTCGTTTGCTTTAAAAGCTTCATATCGGTGTTACTTTAGCCGTGGACGACTCTGGTAATCCTTTTTGCATGATAATGCCGGATGCAGATTCACTATGCATTAAAGCTAGATGTATCTTTTTATGGGCATTACATTTGAAACCGTATATCTCACTATTGTAGCAATATCTATATATGTCACAATGACTTTATGTTTGAGACTGTATTTTTCAGCAGTAACACCTGGTTAACACTTAGCTTCAGTGAACAGCTACAATGAATCAGTAATGATTGCTTTGATGAAGATGACAGAATGTCATCGAAATGTCGGCTCTTTTTAAACGAGTATAGAACTTTGCTATTCAATGTTTGTGCAACCTTATCAGTGTAGCCATCATTGTCTTTTTGTGACTTTGTTTCAGTCCGAAACCCCGGCAACAGCTGCCCTGTCGGTCTTGGTGCGAAGAGGTGAAGTACACGTGTAGACATGAGCCAACCTCGTCAATTTTCCCACCCTGCGAGATTTTCCACTACAACAACTGCAACAACGTCAGGCCTTCAAGAACCCGGGCGGGTGGTAGGTCTATGCCTTTTCCCTAAAGAGTAAAATTGTCTGGATAGGCCCCAATAGATTGGCATTTTCATCCTATGTGGGAATAGGTAACTAGTTAGGGTAGAATAGCAAAAGGGACTAGATCTCCATGCCAGTTGTGCTAATCCAAAGTTGGACTCTGCAGATCAAATTTTTGTTGCAGAACCTACACGCTTCTTATGATGTCCCACCCACATCGAGGAAAATAGGTTTTACAACTGACTTCAACTTTTTTTTGTAATGCCCCGACTTACAAAAAAGATATTGTATTACCTCGGACACAAATTTTTGTGATTATTGTACAATATTATTCTATAGTCATTATGTAGTTTCACTATTAATAGAAGAATACATATATTAAACTAATTTTTTGTCTGTATTTACTATCTTACATATATTCATTTATAACTTCGTTTGTTGTGCAATAAAGATGACCGATTTCTTAGTAATGCATGATTTCGTTCGACCTTATAGTGGACTGCTTCGATGGAACCGGTGCAAACTACAGAGGGAACGAGGCCAGAGGTCCTATCGGTGAAGTTGACTGCAGCCGATGGGACGCGGATACCTACCCAAAAACGTACCCATGGGCGAATCTTGTCGATAACAAATGTCGCAACCCTAGGCCCGAAAGAGACCTCAGGCCATGGTGCTTTACATCCAGTGGATTTGAGTACTGTGACATACTTCCCTGCAACAGTAGGTCATCACGTTATATGTATCATCACTCACTCACTCACTAACTCATCCACTCACTCATTCACAAACTCATTCATCCACTCAATCCATTCACTCACTTATGCTTTGTCCTAATTGGAAAAAGGGGCCCTGCCGGTTAGTCTCCGTGATGTTTTTTTAGCACTTTCGGGAGTGACCCCTACGTAGCCCCGCGGGACACCCTGCGGCTACCGGGCTATTTTTTAGTTTAACGCGTTTTTAGTGTAATGATACTTACGAGAATCTCCGCTATCATCCTAGCATGTTATGTATAGAAACAATCTAACTGTGGTATCCTACTTATTTGGCTTCTTTCCATCCTCCATTAGTTTCAATTAAAGGATGCGAAGATCCGGGCAAACCCTTATACGGACAAAGGAGTCCTGTACTGAAGTTCTACTGGCCTAATGATAAAATCACGTACACCTGTAACACGGGATTCAAGTTCCCGAAGGGGAGTCCCCCCAACACAGCACGGTGTGTTCAAGTCAACGAATCAACGGGAGAAGTCAACTGGGCAACAAAGAAACCTAATTGTCAAGGTATGCGTCGTTTCATCAATTGTGTTTTACCCAGAACAGTGGCATGCTCAGGCACGGTTTCGGATAGACTACCCGTATCCCGAACTGTAAAGAAGCGAATCTGCGGCATTCGTTGCACAGAGACTATCCCGAACCGTGTTTTACTGCTAACCAGTTCCTTGATCAGGGGTGGTCATGAGGGCGCTTGTGTTGTCAAGCACACTGCCTCCCTCCAACCCTCTCTGCCGTGTAGGCCGGTCCAGTCCAAATATTGCCCCCCACTTCTTCCTTCTTTTACCACTTAAAGCGCTCTTCACCGGCGGTTGTTTTGGCCACAGGCTGCGTCTACGTCAAAATCAGACAACAGACTGTGGTGGACTGTGACGAATGTTGCTCAGCCATGCTAGCCTACTATGTTCTTCGTAGTTATGAAATATATATGCCACAGGGTAGAATGGAATCTAGGGGGATCCGGAATCCTCCTAGGGGAGATTGGAATCCCTATTTCCCCTAGGAGAATCTGGAATCCTCCAAGGGAAGATAGGGATTTCAATCTCCCCTAGGGGAGACTGGAATCCTCCTAGGGGAATCTGGAATCCTTCTAGGAGAGATTGGAATCCTGATATTTAGATCCCAATTCAGTAGTAGAAATACTAGAACTCATAAATTGAATTATTTCACACCTAAACTTTCAATCAATTTCAGCATAGGCAAGCCAATTACTATAATTGTAGGTGAATTACTAGATTGGAATCAAGATTTGTCCTGGAATAATTTGCAGTTCTAATTCCATAATAATTTGCAATCTTTCCTAACTTAAACCTAAATCTATTTCCAATTAGCAAAATAATGTGAAAATAAATTGGCAAAATAGAAAAAAAATATTCTTACAAACCATTATTTTATTCAGAATTTACACATATAGACTTGGCATCTAAAATTATACCTAAGCTTCAAAATCTCAAGCAATACTACAGTATTAGGAATATCATTTTTCTATCATTTGCTGCATTCCTTATATATACCAAGTCACTAACAACCTGGAAAAACTGGTTTTTGCGTCACTATCTCACAATGGCTTGATGCAAATATCTGAGTCTGATTTACATATTCACTTACCTATAAAATTGATTTAAAGTTTAGGTGTGAAGTAACTCAATCTATTTTTCCAGGCATTTTGATGCAATCAGAGTTTCTCCTTTTAAAATTGGAGATTGTCCCGAAAGAATTCCCACTTGTCCAAGGGCAAATTGAAATTCCTATCTCCCCTAGAAAAATTTGGGAAGCCTCTTAGAAGAGATTGGAATTCAGATACTCAGATCCCAGTTTTGTGAAGAAAAACTTAAATTCCAGTCTTCCCTAGGGGAGAGTGGAATCCCTATCACCCCTAGGAGGATTCCAGATTCTCCTAGGGGACATAGGGATTCCAATCTCCCATGGAGGATTCCGGATCCCCCTGGATTCCAATCTCCCCCGTGACATATGTTTCACTCCTAACCAGATCGCGAAATACCTTACTAGTTTTTTTTATACATTAAAGCCTGGAGTAAATATCTTTTTGAACAGGGCTTGAATCCAACAGCATTTTACTCTGTTGCAGTCGACCACAAATACAAGCTCCAAGAGGATCTTCTTAGCGAGACTGTCTACAACAAGGAGGTTGCTCCTACAACTAGTCTATATTTTAAAGCGTATGTTAAGAACGTCATCAACTTGGTAAGTAAAAAGAAATACCATCAAACATGACTTTCAAAGCCGTAGTTATTCTTATCAAATTGGTAAGACGATTTAACAGTTTTTTTTTTAAATTTTACAACTATATATTACTGTGCATGTTAGCCTCTTTGTCGTCAAGGCAAACTACGAAGGAGGTTGAAACGTTGGCATTTTGTTCAGCAACATATTGCGGTCTCCTTTGTCAATTAACAATAGCTTAATGGCGTGTCTTTTATTTTTCTTCTTTTAGGACGAAAAAGCGGAACAAATAGTAACATCCTACAAAGCTGAATGGGTAGGTTCACAACCATATATATATATATATATATATATATATATATATATATATATATATATATATATATATATATATATATATATATATATATATACACGTATAAACTTCAAAGATAGTTTTCATTTTTATTTTCTTTCTTTAGATTGAAATGAAAATAAATTACCAAGCATCGAAATATGGCGCTGCAATAATTTTACAATTAACATAATCTACAGGCATCCGGGATAAAGTTTTTAAGGGAGGGCACAGACCACTGCCCTAGCCTCGATTAATTTTCCTGGTGGTGTGTTGACCTTTTTTTACATGACAATACATACAGTCTTCTGTTTGTCCATCCCCAGTCCTGGATGGACGACCGATTGGCATGGAATCCTGAGAGGTACGGCAAATTTGACCACATGTTTGTTCGTGCTGAACGGGTCTGGCTACCAACCTTAACGCTGGAAACAAAGTAAGACTCTTTGAAATGTACAGAATACCGGTAACGCTGAGGTCACAATTCAAACTACGGGGCCCGGCCAGGCTAGCTTTTTAGGAACGAAAACTACGATACATAAGACAACAAAAGACAGAAATTTTTTTTAATATAATCATGGGCACTATTTCTGCATATTCTTGATATAAATTGGTAATTTTTCGTTCATACATACAGCCCGGCCGGGCCCCGGTGTGGAAATGTGACCTAAGCATAACCGAGCTTATAATTACAACATTGCACTTTTGCTTCTTTTTCTTCAAAAAAGATCTGCAGTTTTTAGCTTTATCTTTTAAGCAGGGATCATATGTACGGACATTGAAAAACTGGGGAAGTTTGTTACGTCAGGTTAAGTTCACTAATAATTTTGAAAGTAACAAACACCTGTTATGTTGGTTACAGACATTTACTGTAAAACATTTGTTCAGCAACAATGGCTAAAAATGACAGTGAATACTCCTTTGTTCTTCGAGCTTCCCTTAGAGACCCAGAATACTTGCAAAATATCATAAAAACCGTAGTTTGATGTAGTTGATATGTTATATGTGGCTCGATCTTACTACAGCGGCAACGGAGGTTACAGAACTCTCCGAACCTGTGGCTATAATCCATTCCAAGTCATAAACAAAACCTAGTGATGTGGTATACGTACATTTCTTCGTAAAAACATAGCAACCGTAATGGGAGAGTGAAGAAAGCAATAATGTTCGAAATTCGTTATTTAGTTCATATCCAGTCGTTAATAGTATGACATGCATTTTGCACATTTGAATGAAAGCGAGCGGTAAATTGTGTACAGTTGTCTAAAAAGACCACCCAGGGGTCGGAGAAAAAGTGGTCTTATCAGAAAAAAAATCACTCATGGGTGGAAAATAATCAACCATCCCTTCTAACTAGTTGAAATCGGTCCACTCTTTTTGCATGCATCTCCAAATGACGATGACAACGACAGCAATATCTATTGCATATTAATACGCCTTTGGGGCAAAATGCAGTACGTTACCTGCAAATAAGGAATAGGAACACTATGATATGCTCTATTTATGTCTATGCTTTACATATTTCTCCTCTCTTCTTGAGGCATTTATAGACGAATTCACATACATCGTGGTTAACTGAAGATGTACATATTCATTTCTGTTCTAACTGTATCTCATTGAAAAGGTATCGTGTAAATATGTAGTACACGTATTGAGTGTGATGATAGTATTGAGCATCAGCTATAACATCATTGTTGCACGAATCAAGTTATATTTTTCTGATGTATTTTCTTTTATGTCTTTTATGTTTCCAGTGCTGACACGAGGTACAGCGGCACATTCCCTTTCACAGAGGTAAGAATAGATAACGACGGTGAAGTCAACTGGCCTATAGCAGCATTGGCCACCACAACCTGTACCCTGGACCCTTTCCTCTTCCCTCAGGACAACATGACATGCGCAATTTGCTTCACTGTTGGGGAAGACTACACAATTGGTATGGCAAGTTTAATTGTTATTATTTTGTTAAACTGTTATTTCCATGACAAGAAATTCGACACCAATTTTCGACTATTCAAGTGAAGTCAGTAGTATAGGATGGACAGGATAGGTACCATTGGTGGGTTGTGGGTTGGTGGATTGTGGACTTTGGATTGTGTGGATCGTGGTTTTGTGTAGAGGTAACGTGAAGGTCAATATGGTATACCAGACGCCCCGGGAGGTCGTGTCGGGCGGTATCGCTACTTAAGGATGTACAGTTTTTAGCCTCAGGAGGTCTTGCTGGGCATGGGTTAATCCTTTTGTTCTTTTAATTAAGCTGGGACCTGTTGAATCCCAGCGCGGTCACTTCAAACCTTTCTTACGCTTCCCGGGAGGACGTGTCGGGGGGTATCGTCATTTATTAAGAGTAGGTTGTGTATGTACACATGTATTGCTGTGTCAGTATGGAGGTGTTGAAAACTCAAACGGAAGACATATTTCGTCGTCTGCTCCACCACAGAGCTCCTAACGTTTTTTACGCGTCCCGGGAGGGCGTGTTGGACATGGGTGGTTGTGTTTGTGTAGATCGATGGGTAGATACATTACATACATACATGTATGCATGATGGAAATATGTATTAATGTGAGCATATACAAATGAAATGAGTTACTCATTGTGAACATAACGACAACATGGGTCACTCATGCACACACACACACACACACACAAACACACACACACACGATAAAGGACTGGAAGCAAATGTACATTTTATTTTCTTGTCATTTTTTTCGGGGGGCTCCAGTTTGAACCAGCATGTCTTTTAAGGACCGTTAACAAAAACCATGACATCACTTATTTGTTCTGTGAGTCACTCAAGGTATGAATACGACATTGTGAATCACTCATTGTACACACATTACGATGCCGTGAGCCACTTATTGCATATGACTGATTGTGTATGTAGATGGATAGATGCAGACGTACATGAATGCGCGATGGAAGTATGTATTCATGTTTGCATACACAAATAGAATGAGTCCCTCATTGGTAACATAGCGACATGGTGAGTTACTCATTGCACATACATAACGGCATCGCGAATCACTCATTGCACATACATAACAACATCGTGAGTCACTCATTGTTAACATGGTTTTAATGGTTTCATTGTCCAAACAGTACCCGTGCAGTCGCAGCCTTTATACGGCTGAATTGAAGCAGGGTATCACATAATCAATACAAATCACAACAATTACAACAATCAAATAATACAAATGATACACATATTTGTTCCACAATTTTTTGTGGAACTGTCGCAAGGGTCTGTCCGGCTGCCATTTTCGCCACAAGGTGACCTCAATACGGCTTTCCCAACCGTAAGTTAGGTACCCATTCACACCTGGGTGGAGTGAGGAAAGTCGTGTAAAATGCCTTTCCCAAGGCGTCCATGCTCTCTTCTCCGATGTGCCTTCCCAACGGGCACAACGTCGGGCGCATGTTCAGACATGTACCTTGTACGACTCGGAATCGAACCCGGGTCTCCCCGGTTCATACTCGATTGCTCTAACCACTACACCACCCGACGCCACATAACATAACGACATCGTGGGTCACTCATTGCACATACATTACGACATCATGGGTCACTCATTGCACATACATTACGACATCATGGGTCACTCATTGCACATACATTACGACATCGTGGGTCACTCATTGCACATCCATGGGGATATCCGTGAGTCACTTAGCATATGCACACTATGACGATGTTGTGAGAGTCAATGATTGCTCCGGAGTGTTTGTGGTAACAAACCTACGCGGTTTAATGCATGTGCGTATAATGTGTACAAATATCATGTACACAAAAGACTGTTTCGTAACAATTTTTTATCAGTCATTAGTCAAGAATGTATCGAGGAACTTACAGCAAACCAACGCATGGCAGACGTCCTATACGTTGTGCCAAACACGGTACACCTGTGTCAATAGTTACATTAAGAAAAGCTGTACTGGGAGGACGACGTTGTATTATTTCAGAACGAGGTACCCATATTTTTTCATCAATGCTCTGACACCCAGTTTTTGCTGTGCACGATTTATAACTGTAAGGCGAAGGTAAGGCAGCAAACTCCAGCGCGTTTTGTCTCCTTGATCATGCGTTGAGGGACATCGCCAGGATCGTGAGTTAGAGGAATGGTTGAGTCGCGATAGAGCGTCCACTTCTCCTCATCATCACTATCGAAGCTGTACTCTTCACTTTCCTCTTCAGAAGAAGCCGTGCTGGAAGACACGTCTGAGCTTACATCACTCTCAGAATCACTTTGATCGCTGTCAGTTTCTGTCCCCGACTCTACCTTCTGAGAGTCCAATTCAGACTCATCTTCTTCTGAGACTTCATCATCCAAGGAAGATTCCAGTGATTCCATGTCATGCTCTGCCGTTGCCTCGTCCGACGGCTCGTCGGTGTCGTCAAATATGTCAGCGGATCGGTAAGAACCTGGCTCGGCGTCCATGCTCTCTTCTCCCGAAGAAATTTCTGCCACGTCTCTGTGTATTGTGTCGCGATGACGGGCGAGGTTCGCTGTTCCACTAAACTTTTTTGCCGCATATGTCACACGTGTGAGGCATGGTTGTGAAAATGGCGTTGCACGTTCAGTGGCGACCTTATGTGATACTTGGGAGTCTCTTGCAAATCACTCAATATACACATTAGATAAAGCGAGTCATCCATGGCATAGATAGATAAATGAATAGATATAGATAGATAGATAGATAGATAGATAGATAGATAGATAGATAGATAGATAGATAAATAGATACATGCATGCACTCGCTGTAGGATGAAAAAATGTATACCTGTGCGTATATGCAAAGTAAAGAGTCACTCATTCATTGCTCCCGGAGTAATAAAATATATACTAGACATCATGCATGTGAGAATACAACGATACGAACAACCATGACATCTATAC
>NW_017802580.1:527829-595448 GCF_001625305.1 Branchiostoma belcheri
TATTTTGTTAAACTGTTATTTCCATGACAAGAAATTCGACACCAATTTTCGACTGTTCAAGTGAAGTCAGTAGTATAGGATGGACAGGATAGGTACCATTGGTGGATTGTGGGTTGGTGGATTGTGGACTTTGGATTGTGTGGATCGTGGTTTTGTGTAGATGTAACGTGAAGGTATACCAGACGCCCCGGGAGGTCGTGTCGGGCGGTATCGCTACTTAAAGCTAAGGTCCCAATTACGCCGTGCCCGTCGGGGATGTAGCCCCGGCTGGCCCCGGCCGGGTTCAGGAGTCGAGCGGGCATCGGCTGTCGTGGTCACAATTAAAAGTTTCCTTCAGTAGCATGTTGTTAGAAATTTTGTCACCCTCTTTGGTCGGTATCCGGCAAGTACCCAGCAGATTCTCTGACGATGTCTTGTATTGACCTGTACGTAATGCAGAATTCGCGTATTTGTTGTGATCATTTGATCTGTGAGGTCACACATTTTACCCGGGTTTACGAAGTACACACCTTTATTCTGTTCATCTGGTCTGTGACGTAAGAAATGTGTCCCGGTGGAATTCCGGCAACCGGAGGGGTACCTCTCGGTGTTCTCACGATGAGGTCACGGCGTCTTTTTGTCAGCGGGGCCCGGGTAGAATTTAACTCAGAATTAAATTCTTATCGGGGCCCCAACGGGCCAAAAAATAGCCCGGTAGCCGCGGGGTGCCCCGCGGGGCCACATCGGGGTCCCGCCCGAAAGTGGTAAAAAACAGCCCGGGAACTACCCGCCAGGGCCCCTTTTCCCAATTGGGACCTTAGCTTTAGATGGACAGTTTTTAGCCTCAGGAGGTCGTGCTGGGCATGGGTTAATCCTTTTTTTTTTTTAATTAAGCTGGGACCTGTTGAATCCCAGCGCGGTCACTTCAAACCTTTCTTACGCGTCCCGGGAGGACGTGTCGGGCGGTATCGTCATTTATTAAGAGTAGGTTGTGTATGTATTGCTGTGTCAGTATGGAGGTGTTGAAAACCCAAACGGAAGACACATTTCGTCATCTGCTCCACCACAGAGCTCCTAACGTTTTTTTACGCGTCCCGGGAGGGCGTGTTGGACATGGGTGGTTGTGTTTGTGTAGATCGATGGATAGATACATTACATACATACATGTATGCGTGATGGAAATGTGTATTAATGTGAGCATAAACAAATGAAATGAGTTACTCATTGTGAACATAACGACAACATGGGTCACTCATGCACACACACACACACACACACACACACACACACACACAAACATACGCACACACGATAAAGGACTGGAAGCAAATGCACATTTTATTTTCTTGTCATTTTTTTTCGGGGCTCCAGTTTGAACCAGCATGTCTTTTAAGGACCGTTACAAAAACCATGACATTGTGAATCACTCATTGTACACACCTTACGATGCCGTGAGCCACTTATTGCATATGACTGATTGTGTATGTAGATGGATAGATGCAGACGTACATGAATGCGCGATGGAAGTATGTATTCAAATAGAATGAGTCCCTCATTGGTAACATAGCGACATGGTGAGTTACTCATTGCACATACATAACGGTATAGCGAATCACTCATTGCACATACATAACGACATCATGGGTCACTCATTGCACATACATTACGACATCGTGGGTCACTCATTGCACATACATTACGACATCATGGGTCACTCATTGCACATACATTACGACATCATGGGTCACTCATTGCACATACATTACGACATCGTGGGTCACTCATTGCACATCCATGACGATATCCGTGAGTCACTTAGCATATGCACACTATGACGATGTTGTGAGAGTCAATGATTGCTCCGGAGTATTTGTGGTAAGAAGCTAACGCGGTTTAATGCTTGTGCGTATCATGTGTACAAATATCATGTACACAAAAGACTGTTTCGAAACAATTTTTTATCAGTCATTAGTCATGAATGTATCGAGGAACTTACAGCAAACCAACGTATGGCAATCGTCCTATACGTTGTGGCAAACACGGTACACCTGTGTCAATAGTTACATTAAGAAAAGCTGTACTGGGAGGACGACGTTGTATTATTTTAGAACGAGGTACCCATATTTTTTCATCAATGCTCTGACACCCAGTTTTTGCTGTGCACGATTTATAACTGTAAGGCGGAGGTACATGTAAGCCAGCAAACTCCAGCGCGTTTTGTCTCCTTGATCATGCGTTGAGGGACATCGCCAGGATCGTGAGTTAGAGGAATGGTTCAGTCGCGATAGAGCGTCCACTTCTCCTCATCATCACTATCAAAGCTGTACTCTTCACTTTCCTCTTCAGAAGAAGCCGTGCTGGAAGACACGTCTGAGCTTACATCACTCTCAGAATCACTTTGATCGCTGTCAGTTTCTGTCCCCGACTCTACCTTCTGAGAGTCCAATTCAGACTCATCTTCTTCTGAGACTTCATCATCCAAGGAAGATTCCAGTGATTCCATGTCTGCCGTTGCCTCGTCCGACGGGTCGTCGGTGTCGTCAAATATGTCAGCGGATCGGTAAGAACCTGACTCGGCGTCCATGCTCTCTTCTCCCGAAGAAATTTCTGCCACGTCTCTGTGTATTGTGTCGCGATGACGGGCGAGGTTCGCTGTTCCACTAAACTTTTTTGCTGCATATGTCACACGTGTGAGGCATGGTTGTGAAAATGGCGTTGCACGTTCAGTGTCGACCTTATGTGATACTTGGGAGTCTCTTGCAAATCACTCAATATACACATTAGATATAGCGAGTCATCCATGGCATAGATAGATAAATGAATAGATATAGATAGATAGATAGATAGATAGATAGATAGATAGATAGATAGATAGATAGATAAATAGATACATGCATGCACTCGCTGTAGGATGAAAAAATGTATACCTGTGCGTATATGCAAAGTTAAGAGTCACTCATTCATTGCTCCCGGAGTAATAAGATATATCTAGACATCATGCATGTGAGAATACACGATACGGACAACCATGACATCTATACTTACTTGATACAAATACTCCGGAGTAAAACTTTTAGACCAAAACCGAGTAATACTTACTCCGGAGTATTTACAGATGTACAAAGTAAATTAGTCACTCATAAATAAGTCATGAGTCACTCACTCATTGTTCAGTAATAGATATAAATTTATCATTTACAATGACGACACCGACGTTCCGTCGGATGAGACAATGACAGAGCATGACATGGAATCACTGGAATCTTCCTTGGATAATGAAGTCTCAGAAGAAGATGAGTCTGAATTGGACTCTCAGAAGGTAGAGTCGGGGACAGAAACTGACAGCGATCAAAGTGATTCTGAGAGTGATGTAAGCTCAGACGTGTCTTCCAGCACGGCTTCTTCTGAAGAGAAAAGTGAAGAGTACAGCTTCGATAGTGATGATGAGGAGAAGTGGACACTCTATCGCGACTGAACCATTCCTCTAACTCACGATCTTGGCGATGTCCCTCAACGCGTGATCAAGGAGACAAAACGCGCAGGCAAGAAGTTTTATTTTGCAGAGTTTGCTGCTGCCTTACCTCCGCCTTACAGTTATGAAATCGTGCACAGCAAAAAAAGGGTGTCATCAGAGCGGACATTGATGAAAAAAATATGGGTACCTCGTTTTGAAATAATACAACGTCGTCCTCCCAGTACAACTTTTCTTAATGTAACTATTGACACGTGTACCGTGTTTGCCACAACGTATAGGACGTCTGCCATGCGTTGGTTTGCTGTAAGTTCCTCGATACATTCATGACTAATGACTGATAAAAAATTGTTATAAAACAGTCTTTTGTGCACATGATACGCACATGGACTAAACCGGGTAGGCTTCTTACCACAAATACTCCGGAGCAATCATTGACTCTCACAACATCGTCATAGTGTGCATATGCTAAGTGACTCACGGATATCGTCATGGATGTGCAATGAGTGACTCACGGATATCATCATGGATGTGCAATGAGTGACTCACGGTGCCGTTATGTATGTGCGATGAGTTACTCGCGATGCCGTTATTTATGTGCAATGAATGACTCACCGTGTCGTTATGTTAACAAGGAGTGACTCATTCTATTTGTGTATGCAAACATGAATACATACTTCCATCGCGCACTCATGTACGTATGTATCTATCCATCTATATACACATATGCAGTAAGTGGCTCACGGTATCGTAATGTGTGTACAATGAGTGATTCACGATGTCGTATTCACACCTTGAGTGACTCACAGAACAAATAGTGATGTCATGGTTTTTGTAAAATTCCTTAAACGACATGCTGGTTTAAACTGGAGCTCCGAAAAAAACAACAAATTGACAAAGAAACAAAATGTACATTTGCTTCCAGTCCTTTCTTTATCGTGTGTGCGTATGTTTGTGTGTGTGTGTGTGTGTGTGTGTGTGTGTGTGTGTGCATGAGTGACCCATGGTGTCGTCATGTTCACAATGGGTAATTAATTTCATCTGTATATGCTCACATTAATACATATTTCCATGACGCATACATGTATTTATGTATCTATCGATCTACACAAACACAACCACTCATACCAAACACGCCCTCCCGGAACGCGTAAAAGCACGGTAGGAGCTCTGTGGTGGAGCAGATGACGAAATATGTCTTCCGTTTGGGTTTTCAACACCTCCATACTGACACAGCAATACATACACAACCTACTCTTAATAAATGACGATACCCCCCGACACGACCCCTCGGGGCGTCTGGTATGCCACATTGACCATCACGTGACCTGTACACCAAACCACGATCCACATAATTCACAGTCCACCAAAATGATACCTATCCTGTCCATACTATACTACTGACGTCCCTGTCAATGCATAAGTTTGCATCCACACCATGTGCCAGAGAATTACAAACATCCCTGAACATAGACGGGGGACGCCGCAGACTTGCCTACCTGCTAATGTGCCCAGGTCAGGTACTGGCCCCTTGCTCCTATCCGCTAGGTTTCTCCAGCCAGCTCTATCAAGGGCAATAGTCTCTGCTTCCCTTAGGGTAAGCCCTTGTCACTTTTAATCTGGTCTTTCCACCTGTTGGGTGGTCTTCCCTGGGTCTAAGGTTTTTGAACTCCAGGTGGTATGCCTTATAAACTAAGGTGTTTGCTGGTCTTTGCATCACATGCCCAAACCATCTAAGCCTTTGAGTGCGTATCTAGTCAATGATGGTTTGTTCTGTCCCGAGTCTTGACCGGATTTCAGCATTTGGTATGCGGTCCCAACGGGTGATGCAGAGTATCGCTCTTAAGCCACAGACCTTTAATACTGATATGAAAACAGCTGACCTTCTGACATGTTTTTTGCTTTAAGGTTGTAGTAATGAAACTACGCACCATGACATTGTCAACAAGGTCAAAGATGACAACTTCCTGACCTGTCGAGATCCCCAGGCCGACATTGTCACGGGAGAGTGGAGTGGCAAAACAACCGCTTCTTCTAAAATCAACAAGGCCTGCCTGACGATAACACTCAAGCGAGATCCCACCTATCACTACTCCACAACCGTCTCTCCCTGTCTCATCCTGATCGTCCTCATGATCATCACCTTCATCATGCCCATTGATAAAGGCGACAGGATTGGATTCGGCGTCACCGTGCTGCTGTCCATGGTGGTGTCGCTAGTTGTCGTTACTGGCTTCCTGCCTGTGTCAAGTACCCTGCCATTCATCGGTGAGCTGATTTTAAAGTCCTTTAGAACTCACTAAATTATTATAGGCCAAGAATACGACTATGTTCGGACATAGAATCCTTTCATCACAGCCAACTGTGGCAATATTACTGACATCAGTGATGTCATTTGTTGAACTGAGAGGTGTGTTAGAGTGTCTCATGTACTCGTATCATGGGGAGAATGGATTGACCAATCATGACTTTGCATTTGATATTAAGAAATGGAATGTTCTTATTGTGCATGTTTGCCCTCGGAAGGTAATGGTGATAAGTTGAACGTTCTTTGCACAGTACAGGTGATATAAGACCGGTATCTAACTTCATGTCTGATACGTATCAATATGTAGAGGTTCAACTTCTTCTCGCTTCTTAATACTGACAGCATTAACTTGCTCGGTGGTACATGTATATCTGGTGAATATTTGGAAACGGTCAGGCTTTATGTCTTTAAACTTATGACTGGGAATTAGCCTCTTGATGTGTTGCTTACCTGCAGCGATGCTGATCATTGTGTGCATGGGTCTGATGGCACTCTTCATGCTGTGGACTGTCTTTATCCTCATCATACACGACAAGAAGGGACCCCTTCCGAAATGGGCACGGACTTTCTTCCTGAAGCATATGGCAAGGTACGACAAACCTTCAAATTCTCTTAATATGGGGTCCTATTGTGTATTATTGTAAGCTTGAAAGTTTGTCCATGTTTTTAGAAGTTATTCTGAAACAGGTATGAACTGTAATTTTCGACACAAAAAAATGGGACTTACCTAGCTAAATGTTCTACTGTCCAACTCCAGTCTTTGTAAAGCAACGAAGAATTCACTGCTTACGTGAGGTCACACCACGCAGATAGAACCCATGAATCGTTAAGCAGTGGGTCATTTTTAGAAGCATAAAGTTTGTGGCACCCTCCTTTTCTGTTGAGGGTTGCTTATAATGCCCTGATTTTCATGAAAGTTGGTTGTGTCAAATTTTTGCATTTTTGCAGTTTTAACTTGATTTTTTTTATTCCGAAACATGTAATTACAAGACGTGGTGACGACACACTCAAGTTTTTTTTTTCAACTTATATTAATGCCGACACCAACACAGGGACAGTACAATACTCATTTACACCTGAGCGAAGTGAGGAAAGTCGTGTAAAGTGCCTTTCCCAAGGGCACAAGATCGGTGACATTGATTTCAAAATGTAAATTCGGGCACCATACTAATATCATAATGTGATAAAATGTTAACCGGGATTTCTGCACTTCCAGGGCCGTGTTCTTGGGTGACTTGACCAAGAAGCTGAAAAATGAAGAGCCAACAGAAGACGCCACCAAGAACAAAGTTACTGACATCGAAGGGCACTCCAACCACGCCTTCATGACCAATGGCCATGGCCCAACCGCCGGACGAGGCAACCCACCCCTCAACGTGAAGAACGAGGTCGGAGCTACCCTGATTGGGTTAAAGGGAAGCGTAGATAGGTTGTCCGATAGCATCGATGCTCTTGCAAAGGCAAGTGGCGGTGATGACGATGAAGAAAATTCAGAGTACGCTTTGTTGGCTCATGTCCTTGACCGTTTGGGCTTGGTTTTCTACATTGTTGCTGTCGCCGTGGCTATTCCGTGTACTCTGTTCATTAATCGCCAACGTGTTATTCCTACCTATTAGGAAAAAGACTCACAACAGATGATTACAAATGCAAATTATGTCTCTACGCAATTTTTTTCGCCTGATTCGACGATATTTGATTGAAATTTATAATCTGAAATCAAAGCAACAGGAACACAAAACAATGCGAAAAAACACTGTTGACTTACAGTATTACTGTATATTAGAAATTAAATATTAAAAGGTGAAAACAAGGACATTATACACAGTGTATGCATGTGTATAATGCGCATGCATACATTGCATGCACATTATGCACATTATGTGATACTGTACATGTGATTTGTGAATCACAGTATCACAAATGGTACTTAGAAAAGGCTTAGAAAATACAAAACTTTAGCAAAATCATAAAAATCCTCCGAAGTTCGATAGCAGGACATAAACTTGATTTAAAGCAATAGGAACACAAAAATGGGAAAAACTGTTGACTTGCAGTATTACTGTATGTTAGAGATTAAATATTGATAAATAAAAAACAAAAGGCTTAAAAATACAAAACTTTTGCAAAATCTTAAGAAATCTCTGAAATTCGATAGCAGGACATAAACTGGATTAAAAAATTCTATACGAAGAATCACATTTCAGATGCTGAAGGAAGGTATCTCAACTTACATGTAAGACTGACTAAATTATGGAAGTAAATTATGTATACCAATATCTTAAAACAGAAATTATTCTAAAATTCAGCCATATTACAGACAGGTTCTTATTACCGTAAACTGATAAAGGTAATTTCAAGGAGGGAAAAAAGTGACCACATGATCATGATACAGGTTATCACTTGTCTAGTACAAGTTATTCTGTAGATTTATACTGCATTGGGCATTAGGCAACCTGGCGCTATTACAAGGATAATGACAAGAACTACATGTATATGATGCATTTCTAAGTATCAAGATTAATTTTGAACTACATGGTACAAAAGGTGTGTTGTAAGAAACAAGAATTGTGTAAATAGAATATAATGTAACGTTTACTAACATTATTCGCAGTTTTGTGTCATGTCAGGTTAGGTTAACTTAGCTATACAAATGTAGGTTAGGTCAGGTCAGGTTAGGTTAGGTCAGGTCAGGTCAGGTTACGTCAGGTTAGGTTAGCTTAGGTTAGGTTAAGTCAGGTCAGGTTAGGTCAGGTTAGGTTAGGTCAGGTTAGGTTAGGTTAGGTTAGGCTAGGTCAGATTAGGTTGGGTTAGGTCAGGTCAGGTTAGGTTAGCTTAGGTTAGGTTAGGTCAGGTTAGGTCAGGTTACTGTTATGTTGCGTATTGTGCCTGGTAAACTGGAGTTTGCTACCAAATGTAAGTTTGCTACCAAATGTGAGATTTTAAAGCGTATGTCAGAATATGCCTATGTTTATTATTTCATGATATATCTGTTATACTACAGTGACTGGCGAAAGGTAGTGGATGCTACCTGAAACTTCTGACCGTTTCCAAAATCATATCCAAATGCTAGGGTAACTGCTTTTTGGCGTATCGCATTACCTAGACGTCTAACCTTCATCGACGTATCTGTTATACTACATTGTTGCATTGTAGGAAATTCAGTCATGACATTAACCACTATTTAAGTTTATAAATATTGTTGCTTCAAGTAAGACGTCTATCTTAATTAAGACTGAGAATCGTATTATATCTCTATGCTAGTAAATCACAACATATACATATACTTCCATCATCGTCATTACTGACCTTTCTGATATCTCTACTATTTCTGTTGATTTTGCTGTATTACTTATAGTTTAATAAATCATGGTAAAAGGGACTATCTGTGATTGCTATGTTTATGTTCAATGATCTTGTAAAGACAACAGGGCCAGGTGCTTTTCTTGGCGATCTAAGTAATTTTCATCAGGAAAAAAAAATTAATACACACGTGAATGTATCATGCAAGTTCATCTGTATTAGTAGTTACATGTTTAAAGTTAAAACCTTTGGTCCAACACACCAAAAATTCTCTCACCTAGAGCTTTCGACCAGTCACTCTGGTCTTCCTCAGTAGACTGACCCAGTAAAGCTTGTCACGTCTTCTTTGAAGTGTGACGTCAACACTGGGTCTAAGTATTTTACAATACTGAAAGGACCAAAATGTTGCATTCCATATCTTGCCTTCATCTTCAAAACATACTCCCTTCCGACCCACTCAACGCAAATGACGCCACATTATGTACTTTACTTCTTACAGGTAGCCCCTCCCTCCCATACTCTACTAACTGCCGTATCTTTGATATTGTGTTCAACTAATTCATCACTCTGGAAGATTTGACCAATCTCATTAACGATATAGGTATTGGTGCGCCAGCCACTTTCATTTGTATGTTTATGTTATATTTTATGTCATCTTTATGTTTACATTTGTATTACGTTTTATGAGCAACGGATTCACCTAAGCACATCAAGTGCTTCCTATCTAATGCTCAAAAATCTATGTGAATAAAATAAAATAAAATAACACATTTTCATCTGCTCACCTTCAAAAGAGCCACGTCCTCGTCCTGTAATATATCCCTGTCATCCCCATACAGAACTTCTATAACCCTCTCGACTTCTAAGTTATCTAAAAGGTACGTGTGGTTCGTCTTCAGCAGCCTTCTGTCTTTCTTGTCCATTTTTAAGGGGAGCAGGTGAGGACTGCTTAATCAAGTTGGCAGGTTTCGATTCCACACCTGTAACTTCCGTGTTGCACGCTTCCCATGATGCACCGCCAGTTGTCGCAAAACGGATGAGATTTTACGACAGTTTGTCTCAACATGCGAAACCCGTGAAACAAAATAACTTTCGAAACAAAATAGTCATGGGAAAACCTGGTTAACACAAACTCCACATTGAAAAATGCAGACATGTACATAGCCACATCCCTTTGCATCAATGTGTAATTCAGATAAAATTGAGGACGAGTGCCATTTTATTATTGACTGTATATTATACAACAATGGAAGAAATATACTTTTTACTTGTATACAAGATAGGGTTCCTAGTTTTTAACATCAAGATAGTACAGACAAATTCGGATTCCCTATGGATCAAGAGAAACCATATACTTTAAGTTACACATTTCCATACATCTACAATTGTCGTAAAAAGCAGGAAGAAGTTGAACCTGTAGTTTACACCAGTCTGTATAGTTGTAGGAAGATATACATTTAGTTTGACTTCTGCTTCATCCCCATGACTTGTACTTGTAAGAGATTTTAAGAGTGCTTATCTGTTCTTGTAAGAGCATAAATGAACACTGAAGGTCTTTATATTCATTACAAATCAAGATCTTATTGAGGCCAGATTTGCAAAGTTATGAAGCATCTTAACTAGAAATTCTACTGTCTCTACGAAGTTCACGCCTCTCTGCTGTTTCAGTCAATAATATTCACCTTATTTCTCATAGGTCATGTTTGACAAACTCTTGCAAAGCAAGAAATGCAGCTTGAACCGACTTAGAGTTGGACTTGATCTCAACGATTCCGACTTTCAAGGCTTAGTATGACCGGGCCTTAGGTCGTTGACCCTCCATGAACATTTCCACCTCGTAGATAATCTTTATACACAGCCACAGCTCCATGCATGGCAATGGCTTCTGGCATTTTCCCCACCTCGGTCCAACATTCCCTCCCATCACCTAACGGGTTATAACAGTAGATACTGTCGTGTGCCATTGCTCCCATCAAACTGGGATCCTTCATACCTCCCAGTACATAGATCTTATTGTCTATCGGTACTGCCGCGTGGTCGGCGCGTTTGAAATTCATGTCAGGGGCAGTTGCGATGGAGCCATCCTTCGGCTTGAAGACGGTTACCCGTTTGCTGAGTTCTCCCCCTAGAATATAGATGTTTTCGCCAAGAACTACTGCAGGTGCTGCGATGTGGTCCAGTCCTGGGGAATTCAAGAGACTCCAGGAGTCGGTAGAGGGGTTGTAGACTTGGATGTAAGGGCAGGGTCGATGTGCACCCTGGCTGCCACAGATTGCATACAGTTTCCCATGTAGTGTGGCAACACTGGGCACTCGGACTGCATGGGGGAGGGGGGCGCACCATCGCCACTCGTTCTTCTTGGGTTGATAACATTCAACTTTGTCAACAATTAACGGACCTGCTCTGCCGCCAAGTACATAAAGTTTTCCATCCACTACCCCCGACCCGTGTGCTCGCCTCGCCTGCTGCATGGAAGCCAGAGTTTCCCAGTTTGAAGTGAAAAGGTTGTATCTGAAAACTTGGCTGAGAGATTTTCGTTTGATTTTCCCTCCGGTGACGTAGATGTGATGCTCGTGAATCGCCACACTCATCATTTGTATTGAGGAGGGGATCGTGGCTATGGTACAGTGTGACACAACTGAAGAATTTGTCTCAACTTCTGTCCTGTTACCCCACAGGAACGACTCCCTGGTCCTCACAGTCTCAGTTTTTAACGAGGGATCGTAACATCTCAACTCAGACACAGGCTTCCAACCGGTGGTTTCTCTCCTTCTTCCACCAACGACGACGATAACCTGTTTGCTTGAGCGTCTCGGTTTTATTGGGTCTCTTACAGTCCCACATAACGGACTCCAGTAACGTTCTGCTTTCTCCACCATCTTTATACATTCTACTGACGGCCTTACGTAAGAATTTGCCTTGACAGTGTTCAATAGATAGCTGTACTGCAGAAATGGAAGGCGAACCAAAGCTAGCAGATCCTTCATCCGGCATTTAGTTTCTTGCTCATGATATTTCATCCATTGCAAAAGAGTTTCAAACACTAGCTCTTCATTTCTAGTGTTCAGGTCATCATGGGAAATATATTCCTTCAGCTGATAGACAGGGATTTCCACTATCTCTTCTCCTTGTGCAACTTCTTCAAACTTCTGCAGCGCACATGTCTTTGCAGCCTCACACAGATCAGTACAACCTAGAGCTTCAGCGAGGTTCCAAATGCCCAGACAGTTACTAGAATCCAGGTTTCTCTTCAGAAACTCGCAACAGATAGTGGTGATTTTGCTGTGCTGAAACATGCAGGACGCCTCTAGTAGCGCTTGTACATTTTCATGGTGGATCAGAATCACACCAGTGTAGAAGAAATCAAGAAGAATCCTCACTGTCTCCTTCTCAACTCCTTCAAGGCGTACTCTTCCTTCTAGCTGTTCCTTCAGGTCCATGGAGAACATCGCCTCAAAGTATGGATTGCTGGACAAGACAGCTTTGTGACAAGGAAACTGGACATCGCCGACACATAACACGACGTCTGTGAAGATGCCAGCGTTTCTTTGATGATTTAGAATCTTGAGGATTGCCTCAGCATGTGTGGTGTCTCGGAACTCACAGCCATCGACGTGTGACAGTTCTGAGACGGCGGGTTCTTCCAGAATGGAGGCAGTCATCTTTTTGTGTCCTGAAAGGTAACGGAAGAGTAAATAAACGTTGCTGCATACCTAGAAATGGTCAACAAGACCGGTGTGGAGTCACAACATATATGTAGCCCTTGACCAAAGGTTTTTGTCCATTTTGTCCAAATTGAAAATAAGTTACACTTTGTAATGGAATGTACTTGATATAATGTTTTACGTAATAAGCTATTTACATTTCTCGAATCAAGTACAGCAAATTTCAGAAGTCCTGATGTCAGAGACAGATTCGGATATATCTTAACTTGCAATGATTCCCACAATGCAAAAATAGGCAAATATGTGAAATATTGCTTTGTTATTAGAAAAAATACCGAAACTCTTGATTAGCCCCACTTAATTGCAACACTATATCAAATATTGTGCTAGCCCTCGTTGTTTAAGTAATTAGGATTTATTATTAGGTTTTATTCTACACCACTGTTATTCATATGTGAAGTCACTGTTACATATAGCTGACTATGGCCTCCTGACACTGCCAATTTGAAACTTCCCCAAACCATGGTTAGAAGTAGGATGTGATTGGCTACTGTTCGGCTGTACCAGTGGAATGTTTCAAAACGTTTAAAACTTACGGGTGTGGACAGGAGGTTCGGCCATGGTTGGCTGGAGGTCAGCAGTGTTCGGGGGTCAAATTCGACTCAGATTTAACTCAAACCTGATCTGATTGGCATACAATGTATTGCTTTGATGCCATTGAATCTAAAGTATCAAATTAAGTATACAAGTTTTATTCAAGATATCTTTATTGAGCTATCGCAGTGAGAATATCACTGAATTGCAGTCAATTTACAGACAATTTGTTTTAAAAACGCTCCCAAAGACATATAATATTGCACATAATTCTGAATCCTTTGGTTAAGAATACTTGTTTGCAGGAAAGTATATTACTGCTGGTAAGACTAAGATCGTTTAGTTACAGCATAAAAACGTTTAAAAAATGTACACGCAATGTTTGGTGTTATTCAGTTTCTCATGGTTAAAAGTAAATAAATTCAATATATACAAGTTAAGGGTTGTTTGATTTCACGATGAACAATATAAATGAAATTTACAAATGCCATTAGGGATAATTATTGTCCATATATATACCGAACCGTTTATCTAAATTCATTTGCAAATTTGCATCTTTTTACCTATGTACTTTTAAACCGTCGCGCCTAAACACTCGTTCCCAGAATCGTTGTTCCATCATGCTTTGCACAGAAAATACGTTCTCTTTCCCAGAACACAAAAGGATTGTCTGCAAACACACACAGGAATACCTACACTCAGGCAGACGATACGGAGGAGCGTGGATACACAAATATAATTGAGTCCTGTAGGAATACACAGAGGGCTACGTGCGTATATATTGATTAAATTCTTACAGCAAAATCTGCTGTTTTGGTGTAATTTTGACTGGTATGTAATACATTTCTTGGTGTCAATGTGCATCCTACTTGTAAGGATCATAGTTCCAACTACAAAGGCGAACTAACCTGCGATCCAGTCAGTAATTTTCAGTTCTCTTCTCTCTGCCTCTCTTCGTCAGCTGATGGAGACCGCCGACATACGAGTAAATCACATCCGGGTCCTCGCAGATATATTTATGGATCCAAATGTGGATTTCACATGCATAGTGGACAGCGACATCTAGCGTTTAGTGTGAATAATGCAACAGGTTTAACGTCGAGGGCAAACGCTAATACATTGTGTATAAGCAGGCTCGATGAAAGGCCACACCAGTTCAATATGTTGGTTCACGGATTCTCCCGCTTCACTTTTTTTTCTGATTTGCAAGAAAAACAAAAAACATTTCAGCCTCTGAATAAAGTCCAAAATGCTCATATTCTGGTCTCTTCTCTTCAGAGTTGTTACAGTTTTTGGCGACGTCTCAGGGAGGAGCCTAATGATATAGTATTGTGTGCAGTTTGCAAGAATTCTAGGAATGGAATGTCCACAGGCATGTCTCTGACCCACATCTATGCCCACATTCCTGGAAAGCCTTGGGAAACCTGTCTTCCCCAGATGGCCCTACTTTCTGTGACCCCGAGGCTCGTTCACTATACACTCAGGGGAGGGGATGGTACCAAGTCTTCCTCAAAATCATGAAATGATGGCAGTGCCATTAAACAATTAATAACCCTAACAGCAACCACCATCGCCATGGCAATGTATGTTTTCATTGCCAGTCTTGTTTCATCTATGAATGCAGTGGTTTGATTAAAGGTTTGAAATTTAATGTTTGAATTACAAACTAGCCTGATATGTTGACTGCATGGCTCCTACCATGCCATTTGGAGGATGCAGCAATGCAGCAATATCCAGTTACTTTGTAACCATAAAGCACATCAATATGTATGAGTCACAGTATGACTACAACGAAAAACTGACATCTACTGATTTCAATACTGGACAACACTTAGTAAGGAACTCCGTACACAAAAAGTAACTGTTTTATCTCTTTATTCTCATAATTTGGAGTCACGATTAAAACTGTACAAAATGTTAATACGTGTGTGACTGCCCGCCTGCAAATAATACACAATAGCTGTTAAAGTTTACATCCATATACAAGACATGACTGAAAACATATTGGACATCATTTACTGCTGCCTACTTCTCAAAGCTTGACTAATCCAATGTTGTTTTTTTCAGTACTATCTCATATAATCTATAATTCCTCCAGATATTCTACAAATTATACACTTTTACCAGATAATAGTACCTTTATGGCTTGTTATGTTTTTATAATGTGTTGCAATTACTACAGGATGAAAAAGATGAAAAATAATGGAAATTTAGTAAAAACAAAAGTTAATTTAAACCCAGAAGCATCGGTAAGTACTTGACAAGAGCAAGACTTAGTTCAGTGACTGAAGAAGGTAAGTAGTTTTCAGAATCTAAGTATCGGAATTGGAAGTACGTTGAAATTTTAACAGGGTTTCAACTGTAAGAGGATATGTTACACTGTATGTACATGTAAGGTCTATGACTTTACACATATCCAATGATGTTGTCAGCGTATAGTATATGTATAGTTGGAGACAATATAATAATACAGCAATGCACAATGTATACAAACTATGCACATTTCAGTAATTATAGTTGCATCTTTGCAAATTGTGCATCAAACTATGGCACTACAATGTACAATGGAACACTGTATAATTTGACAAGGCAAAAACCTTCCGTAAAAAGAATAAAATTAGCATTATGTATTCTATATGATAATCACCTATTGTGCCGTTATGTTTCACATCAACAGCACAACTTAGATGGCCACAGAAAAAAAATATAACAATAACTTCACTTTTTTTCAACATGTTAACACTAAATACAGTCACACCGCTAAAACATTTTAAAAACATTTCTTTATGTGCACGGGTATTGTATACGATCACACTAGAATTGTGTTTGGTAAGCTATTGCATCACAATTCATACTATGTACTGTGTGTTAAGGTGGGGAAAGAAGACACGAGGATACTTTTCGCTTAAAGATAAAAGGAACAACAGAAATTACACATGCACAAATGTCTTATAGCATGAGAACTGTGTAAAGATAGATTGTGGAGTAGCCTATAGTATAGAGCTTGCTCAAGTTTACAATGCAAATGGAACAGTTCACATATGCCTGGATACCAGGCTCCATTTCTCTTGCAGACTATCTGTGAAGCATTTGTCAATGTTAACATCAGGGGGAAGAGAGGGATGTTGGGAACGATAGGTAGTGTACTTTGACACTGCCACTGAATTTGGTGCCTGCTTTTCCTTAACAAACTGCTAGGGGGCATTTTAGAACATCATGACTGCACCCAGGTGGCCTAACACTCCTTGGTTTGAGACTGTTACATTTTCAGAAATAAGTTAACTGTTTGACCAATCATGCCAGTACTTTGTAAAAGGTTTAAACTTGAGGATTTTAAACTTTCAAATTGACATTTTGGCATACCCACCCCTAACATTTGAAGAAACTTGGAAAATTCCTATTTTAAGTGAAATCCTTTCATTGAACCCCTTTTCCTCCCCTTGAAATTAACATTGACAGATGCATGAGAAAGACTGACTATAGCAACTCTGCAGAAGCATAGAACTACCTACATGTACAGAGACATTCAGGGTTGATATTTTTGTACAGTTCTGCAACAACACAACTTTCCTATCCAGGAAAATTGCTCCATTTTATCTGACGTTTTTTTATACACTGGTTACATGTTGCACTGGATCCTCCTAGACATAAATACATATCAATTACATCCGATATTAATAGAACTTCATAGTACAGTTTTCACCGATCTATTGAAAACATGACTTATCTATAAGTATTCCCTAGTATCACTACTTTCAATAGGACAGCAAAACACTATAATGTTATCCTCACGTAATTCAATACAAAATTTTAAAGGTATTTTTGTCCATGATTATGCCATTCTACAATCAAATATGAAATATATCCGACTTGCAATAAGAATCACGATAATTGTACTACATGACTAATAAAAGCTAGATAACTCAGAGTCACTCTGATTTGAAAGTTTAAAAACCGACAATTTTCTAGTCATATACAGGACAATATCCTAACTTTTCTCTGGACTTTACATAGTAATCTAGTCATAGTTAATAATAGATGCACAGTATTCACTTTATACTACACAGCAGTTGGTTCACAATTACTGCACAATTGGAACAGGTAAGGGTAAGGGGATCGTATACCATCCACACATATCTTGATTTATTTTTTCTTGAATATGGTGGCGAGAATACGCCACCCTATATGGTATCAGTATTCACATTGCAGAGCTCAACACTTCTCTTACAAGATACCTTACAAGTCAAGCTTGTGTCTTGAAAGAAGATGTGTGACTGTAAGTTCTAGTGCTACACACAAATAAGTGAGGGGAATATATGCTAACTGATCTGAATAAAGAAAAGGTTCTTACAGTACAATACAAGTCACCTTTTCTACCAGACCACAAAATATACCAATGAATACACTTACACGCGATCCAGAAAGGTTGGTTTGGTTCCCCTCCTAGCAATTTTGGTTTTGCGCTTGTTCCAACGTAACGTCACGGTCGAAAGATGTCTCCCTTCGCAAGAAGTTGCGTCCCATGTCTCCTGACAAAGCTTGATCCTTGGTTCTTTGCTCCTAAGTTCCTGTACACATTCTACCAACAATAAGCTGTGTCTTTTGTTTTTATGTTCACAAAAAGCTTTCTCCTATATATCTTCACTGAATATTCTTCTCCGTGTTTAGTTGATGTCCTGTACACCCCAGAGGCAGACTATATATTTTTTTTCTTTTCTTGCTCCTCTGTTTTTGCAATGATTTTTTTCATCTTTGTGACTGTAACCGTCTAATGGAATAAAACTCAGATCCATGGAATCTGTGGTGGCTGACAGCCTGCCTCCATGTTGTGTCATACCTCCAGGTACTTGGGCAAAGTCGGGGCCAGGAAGGGCTCATTCCACATTCGTTTCAAATCACCCTGTGGGGAGAAAAAAAGTGAGTGTAAGTGAAATATTGCAGCAAGGAAATTGCATTATCATATTGAAAACAATTAGGCTTTATCATACAAATTGTACATTTAAGTTCATGTAGAAAATTACTTTCTTTTTGACCTAAATCATTCATGCACAAAATAAGAGAGGTAAGCAATGCTTATGTCAGGTTGAATTTAAGCCTGTCAGTATTTGCCTTTTAAAGATTAAAACATTCAATGATATTGATAATTAATCATGAATGGCCAAATTTGCAGAGTCCATGGTACCTCTCTTGGGATAAACTTAAAGTTTTGAAACCACTTGTCTATTGACTCTATGACTTGATCCCAAAGTATTATCAACTCTCCATTTAACTGCAGTTTTACAGTTGTGTCACTCATCAAAGCAGCAACAATCAAAGAAGAGAACTGAGTTTTCAGACATCCAGGAAGTCTTATGGGTCTTCGTAATCATTGATCAGTCATTCTTTACATCAATCTTCCCTCCACCCGTGTGCTATCAACCTACCATCCCATTCACACCATTTCCTTAGTCTGACCTTTTGACCTTTCATTCTGTCAATCAAACTTCCACCACCACCCATGTGCTATCAACCTATTCCGTTTGGATAAAGACACACACAAACCCACAACCCGGCCACCCAAAACAATACTTCTGTTCCTGTATTTCCTTACTTTTAGGTACGCCATGGTGAGGAGAGGGAGTAGTGTGAATGGTACCAGGTACAGGAGAGCTGGCTGTGCTGCACGGTACACCTCTGACGCTATTGTCGCCGTCAGTAACCCTGTAACAGAGATTTCAGACTTCTGTCAAGTGTTTCAGGTTTGTGGGAATGTATTTTAGCTGTGGAGGGGAATGTAAGGTGTAATGTCAATGTTACATAAAGTATATACAAAACTGTGGTCAGTTATTTAACTGTAACAGCTTTTGTTTAATAACTGACCACAGTTTTGTATATCTACAGCTCCTGTACATTTGGGACCACATTGTAAATACAGTTCCCTGTAAGTGTAACCATGCATATGTGTAGATAAGTAAATATTTTACATCTGGGAATGCATCTATGGTAAGTGACACCTGTGTTGCAATTCAATGTGAACCAGCCAGAATTGCCCTCAGGAAGGTGACAGACAGTCACTGAAACAGTGGCTGAATAAAATACTTGGTTGAGAAAAGACTCCCATTACTCACTATTTTCCTTCTTTCACCATTGTATTGGCATGTATCTCACAATGTTCAATATACTGTAGTAAGATTGAATTACTGTTTCAATACATGGAAATCAGACTCTTGCCCATATAAACTATTTTACAAGGGGAAGTTATCTAATACAGCTCTCAAAGAATTTCAGGATTGACTCCTATGGTACTTTTAGTGATTACATCACAGGGACACCAAAATGGAGGCAGACACAGTTATTTTTTTTTTATTTCTCAGTGAATTGTAGGTTTTCAATCTTCTGACTCTATCTTACCAATATCAAATACTTGTCTACAGTTCAAGGAAGATCATACATTAAGAATGACTAAAATGCTCGAGCTCCGATCCATTCAGGAACCACTGTACAAAATACTTTTTTGAACCAGGTTGCCCACTGGCAAAAATTAGGTTGCCCATCAGAATTTTAGGTTGCCCCACCTATAAAGTTACTACTTTCCTCAAATTAAGTAATGTTACATACATTAGCCTTTGACAATATTTCTAACAGCCTTTAGTTAACTCATACTAGTAATAGCCATTAATACCTAAAATTAAAAATTATCTGCCGGATACAGTGGTGCATTTGGTGATTTGGGGGGGGGGGTCATTCTTAAAGTTCGTAAGTAAAATTTGGTTGCCCGGGGCAACTGGGCACCCTGGGAACCCAAATAAGGACAGCAACATGGCCGTCAGTACCTGCCTTCTGGAAAGTGAATGTACTATACTCACCTATGAAGTATCCTATAAGAGAGCAGTGAAAGTAAGTCAGCTTGTGTACAACAGTCAGGTTGGGGACCAGAGGTTTGGGTGGCTGCTCCTGAACACCATGTTTCTTCTTCCAGTGGTCGTACCGCATCACGAAGCACAGCAACAGGCCTGGCATCACCTGGAATACACAGTCAACATGTCATTAGGCCACACCAATTTAATTTCTTGGTTAACGGAATTTTCTTAAAAAATAATGGAGCAGGCGGGCGAAAAAATAAAAATAAAAACAGGCCTAGGCATCCTATTATGGCCCAAAATGGTACGATAGGAGCCATGAAGTCTACACACCAGGCTGGTTCAAAATTTAAACAATGAATTTTGAACTTTTAATGATACCATTGCATTGAAAGCTGGAATAACTGTAATAAGTAGGATGAAAAGGACTGTTTTAAACTGTTCAGGGCAAAATATGAGCATTTTGCAGTTGATTCTGAATTTTTATTTTTGTTTTTATTTTAGCAAATAAAAAAAAAATGAAGCGAATCCGTTAACCAAGAAATTAAATTGGTGTGGCCTTATCCAGCTTTTAATTCCTCATGGCAAACAGAGCGAGAAAATTAATGCTTATATGCCCCATTTACATCTCGTTCTCAAATTACTTCTAAAAAAAATCTACGGCTCTCAGTGGCAAATGTGCTGATGTTGACACATCGGCACACCAAATCCATAGTGTGTTTTTGGCACACAGTTAGACAGATTAGCCTAAGAGGCTCGGTGGGCGTCACTCCACCGTACAGGTGGGGAAGTCATGCATTGCCTTTCCCAAGGGCACAACGTCGGGCCACGGTGAGTATCGAACCCAGGACCTATTGGTTCTGAGTCCTATGCTGTAAATCGTTGCGCCACCAACGCATTGTCAAATTTCTTCTACACATGTAGAACTCACGATCAAAAATCTGATTTAATGCACAAAATATCAAAGGCTAGAAGAATAACTTACTATGTCTCCCAGTCCTAACATCGAGAAGTGTCCATTGTTATGGTAACTGGAAGAAAAAGGGAGAAGAAAAAAAAACTGCTTGTAAGTCCATGATATTCTGACAATAGGAAAGCTGCAAATAACAACTGTTTGCAACATGCAAAAATATTCGACTGATTCTATTCCTTTGTATGACATAATTTCAGATATTACTGTGCGCAATTGACAATCATCATCGTGACAATTATATATGAATTTAGATGATGTAGGATGTTACTTTCTTCCACTGGTCGTGACAGAGAAGACAGACGCTATATAATATGTAGTATTTACAGGTTCATTGTACCGGGGAAATTTCTCTAGCTTCTTTCGACAAGCACAATGAACAGTGGACCACTGCTTAACATCCCGTCCTAAGGACTGCGACCCTAAACAGTAGTATGCATGTCAGGCAAGCGACAACAGCTGAGATTTGAACTCCCAACCTCTTGGTCCAGAGGCAGGGTTGCTAACCACTGGACTACGCACACTACATTGTGATTTTCTTTTGTTGGTGCCAGTACACTTGAAAGTGAGTCACAAGTCCATGTCAAGTTTCATTCAGAATTGAAGATGAGTCTACTAAAAAGGATAACAAACAAGATCACCTTGGGAACACTAGTTTTCCAGGTAAGGACAGCTGTGGAGCATCCTTGACGGCACGAGGCAGGTTCAACTTCTGTGCAACAATTCCAACCTGTGGAGAAAATAACATAAGTAAAACATTCAACTCACTTCACATCTGAAGTTGCATTTACATGTGTATAATAATGTATATCGTCAAGATATTGTCAGATCTTCACTCAAACTACAACATGCCATACATTTCTAACATGTGCAACCACAAACTTTGCAAATCCTCTATACAAGTCTTTGGAATTACAGTATCAAGACATCTTTATATCACAAAATGAAATGCATACACTGGGGCTACACTATACAATACAGCCTTTCCTTTAAAAAAAGGACTGTGTAAATGTCATCATAGGACATTTAAAAAGAACACTCAGACTTTACCGGATTTTCAGCGGGTCTTGTTGCCACCTTTACCATCACATTGGCATTAAAGATGTACGTAGAGAAAAATACCTGCAAAAACAACAATTATATATATAAACAAACGTTTTCATGGAACTTATTACATTACAAGTATTTGCCACAATGAATCTTTTTACAATTATTGCACCATATTCAAAATGAAGATGTGTATAAAAACAAAGTGTTCCATTTGTAGACATCCCTTAATTTTTTGTCATATTTTCCATGAGTTAATGAAATATATGACAGAATATGCTTTAGTTTTTAAAAATCATTCAGCAACATTAGTAAAATAAAAATAAAAACTACACTCTTTTTTACCTAAACACAAATAACTGACATGTTTTAAATGTATCATCCCAACCTATAAGTTAAAACCTAACAATTCTAGATAACTTCAATGGTTTGATTTCCTCAGTTCCCACATACAGAGCTGTAGTGTTGAAGTGATTGTTGACTGACTTACCCAAAAGACGTCATAAATTAGCAGGCCTGACAACAGCAGGGTGGAGACCTTCAGACTGGGAAGACGGACAAACGCTATCATGGCCACACACAGGCCCATAGCCAGGGCTGGAAATAAACAAACAAACAAACAAACAACATTAATACATGACAGACAAACGCTATCATGGCCACACACAGGCCCATAGCCAGGGCTGTAAATAAATAAACAAACAAACAACATTAATACATGACAGACAAACGCTATCATGGCCACACACAGGCCCATAGCCAGGGCTGGAAATAAACAAACAAACAACATTAATGCATGACAGACAAATGCTATCATGGCCTCACACAGGCCCATAGCCAGGGCTGTAAATAAATAAACAAACAAACAACATTAATACATGACAGACAAACGCTATCATGGCCACACACAGGCCCATATAGCCAGGGCTGGAAATAAACAAACAAACAAACAACATTAATACATGACAGACAAATGCTATCATGGCCACACACAGGCCCATAGCCAGGGCTGGAAATAAACAAACAAACAAACAACATTAATACATGACAGACAAATGCTATCATGGCCACACACAGGCCCATAGCCAGGGCTGGAAATAAACAAACAAACAAACAAAACAACATCAATACATGAAAAACGCTACCAGCAAATGATATCATTCAGCAATATGTACATTTTGTTGTATTTCAATCTACAAAAAGATATAAAACAGCAGTGACACAACTTAATGAGTTTACAACTTCGAATTTATTACATTGGTACGTGAAGAACTACTTCAAGTAGAGGAGTTATCGACCAAGAATTAAGGTGATTTCTCCTAGAACAATCGCACAGTGGAACTTGCTGCCAACAACTACAGGAGGGCATCATCACTAGATAGCTGTAAACAATGTTTAATGTTAGATGTGCGAAGGTAAGGTGTAACAAGTCATTTGGTGTAATTTAGCCAGCTGCTGCTGCAGTGTGTGCCTGCAAAACTGGTGTGAATTAAATCCATTTGATGGCTGCTCTAGACTAAAAGTGCCTCTGCCATAACAAAAAAAAAAACTAGAGAAGAATCATCTGCAAAGCATTTATGCATAATGTTTACCTTCGGACATGGTCTGCTCTGTTAATTCTCACTCAAACACATTCACATACAGGAACTGCTAGTATATGGTGACAGGAGCAGAGCAGACCATGAAATTGCAACATTATGTAACTCAACACCAGTCACCATGGTGACAGATGTCAACAAATTATGTCATTGGTCAGGTCAGAGGTCACTGTTTGGAGAAGAAGAAGAAGAGGAAGAAACAGAGCAAAAACAATATGTTTTCCTTCGGTAAACAAAATGAGGACCTACCATCCATTAGTAGCCAGTGGCCTGTGAAGATCCATATAAATACTATCCCCATGGAAATGGCAAAGGACATCAGTTCTGCAGCTGTGAATCTGCCACAGCATCCAAACGATATCCTGAAACAAAACATGAATATTCAATGTCAGACATTTTGACTTCAGGCCGTACCATTTCAAGATCTCTGGAGGGATGGCCATTGATATCTTTGTCCTGTTATTCTAAATTTTGAATCCCTTATAATGTACATAATTGTTACTAAGGCCACACCAATTTTATTTGTTGGTTTTTGGATTCACCTCTTCATTTTTTTATGCAATGCAGTGGTTTGATTAAAAGTTCAAAATTCATTGTTTATATATTAACCTAGCCTTTTGTGTTGACTTCATGCCTCCTATCGTAACATTTGGGGCTATAATAGGATGCTTAGACCTGTTTTCATTTTGATTTTTTTTGCCCTGTTGCTTCATACTTTATATGAAAAAATCCAAGAACCAACTAGAAAGGCCAATATTTGCTTTGGAGCAAATACAGCGATGGGTTCACCACATTTTACGACATGGCAGGGAAAGAATGGGAAACACAAGGGAAAACAATGATTTACATTGATATAACTATAATATGAAGTAAAATACAACTAAAACAACAGTTGGATAGCTATTCCCTACTTTATTGGTTAGGATTTTTAATTGCATAATGCAAACTGTTGATTTTCAAAATAAAAAAAAACGTACCATGCCCGGCATTCCATTGCTGGAGCAGGAAAGCTTGAAATACCTACCAAAACACTTGAATACAGACATACTGTCAGTATGGAAATGCTTCTGTGCAGGTGTTAATCAAGTTAAATCCCAACAGCCAATCAGCAAGAAGTATAGAGGAAAGCTGCATGCCTATTGGTTGATGCCCTGCATTCCATTGTGATGACTCATGTCCAAACGTGGTAAACAAGGCACCCTAACACAGTAATACATTTGCTATAACACAGCCAAAAAACTCAAATAAAACCATTCTAAAAGCCTGTATCACAATAATTTAAAAACGCCTAGGGGTATTTGCCCACTGTACCTCCATACCAAATTTCAGGACCTTGGGCCCTAAAATGAAGAAGCTGAATCCATTTAAAAAATGGCAGGAGGAGAAGGAGGAGGAGGAGAAGAAGAAGAAGAAACATCAGAAAAAGCAATATGGTTTCACCACACCACTTCGTGGTGTGGTGAACCCATAACAAGTTAAATTGGTGTGGCCTTTTATTCTTAAAATAATAAAATATATATCAAAGATGACTGGGATTCAAATGTCTGACATTTTCATTCTGGGCCATTCACATTTTTCATCTTGTCATATGATTTTAACTTTTGAATCCCTAATTATTAATATTAATCCCCTATTGTAGGAAAAAATATCAAAGATCCTTTAAATTTAAATTGGGACACTAATAAATAGCAGTAAATACATGAGCAGGATTTGTGTTCTGGCATAATATTTAATTTAACCTATTTAATTTGTTGTTTCTCAGATCTTTTCACAAAAAATATGAAGTAACAGGGCGAAAAAAAAAACAGGCCATGGCACCCCATGATAGCCAGAAATGTTGCAATATGAGTCATGAAGTGAACATACCAGGCTGGTTTATAATTAAAATAATGGATTTTGAACTTTTAATGAAACAAAATTGCATTCAATTTGTTACATTGAACCACTAGAAGAAAAGGACTTTCTTCAACTGTTGGGGACAAAATATGTCTTTCGTTGATCATTTTGCAGTTTATTTAGAATATTTTTTTTTTTTTGCAAATCAGGGCAAATCTGAGAAACAACAAATTCAATGGCCTAAACTGGAAAGTGTTAGTCTGAAAAACCGAAGCAAAAGTAGTTGTGAAGTTGAACTTACTTGGTGCCACTGGAGCAGGGCCGTATAAGGTACTGACACATGGGGAGGAGCAGGAATGCAAACGCCACCGTGGCTAAAACTGGAACAGCAAAAACAACAGTCGTCACTAGCACCACCTCAGAGTCCATAGTATAACATGCTTGCATTGCATTTCAAGACCAAATGACATCAAAAAAAGTCTGTAAAATACATAATTACAAATATCGGAAGTGTACATACAATATAGTCACTTGAAGTTTGTTCCAATCATGATGACTGAGAAATAGAATTTGTACGGCCTTCTAAAAGTGAATTTTTGAAGACTCTAGGAAGCTTCCTAATTCCCCAATTGAGCACTTTAAGTATTGTCTACCTTGTGGACACTTAAGCCAGACCGTCTACATGTACGGAGATTTAAAAAAAAATGTCCCAACTACAAATTGTGTGCAAATCGCAATCAAAACTTGTGCCAAAATGGATCAGAAGTCCTTCGTTTTCCGATTGAATCATACAAAATCTGGTGCAATGGCCATGTGGGTAGAGTGTTTGCTTTTTATTCAGTAGGTCATGTGTTCGATTCCCAGCCGAGTTATACCGAGGACGCAATAAATGGTACCATTGGACTAGCACCCAGCTGTAAAGACGGCACAACTGTGTGGCCTAAGGGCTACAGATAGACAGATGGGTGCTGCCCTACTATACGCTATCTTCAAGAGTGTATTAATGAATAAATAAGCCACACTTCTGTCATAAATTCTTTTCCTAGGTCTATATATGCTTGAGATGAATATTCTGTGTAAACTATAATTTGCAATCTCTTTCACATTTATCATTTAATGTCACAATCTTGTTTTGTATATATTTCATTGAATGAACATTAAAAAAAATATGCACCACATAGAGGTGTAGGAAGGAAATTTGAGTTTCATTTTACATAGAAAAGCTTCTGGTTTAAAAGGAGTACATCTAGCTGAACTCACCGGCTGTACACAGAGCGAAGACCACCTGCATGGAGTCGAAGAAGAAGAACATGACCAACAGGGAGACCGAGGCTCCGATGGGCAGGAACATTGCCTGGGTGGAGTCAATCGTCTGGACACCTGTGAGTGAGAACAGACCTGGCTTACCAGGGTTCCAGCTAGGTTTGCAACTGTTTTACTGTGTATCAACCTTCTTAGCCTGTCACTGCATATAGAAGTTTTAGTATACATTAAAAAGAAGGGACCAAACAAAACATGAACAATGCAAGTATCATCTGTGTTTATAAAAAAAAAAGAACACACAAAAAAAATTTGTCGGCATTAGCTTCAAAGGACGCCGCTAGTCATACCGGGGTACGTATCATGTCACGAACACTATACAGTTGGAATTCCACATCTTATACGGCACATAAAGAAAATTTATGCGAGCAATAAATTTCATTTATTTTGCATATTTGTTTACCTTGAACATCGTGCATGATATAAGGAAAAAAATACTGCTTAGAAAAAAATAACGTCCGGTTAATTTTTGCTTCTTGGCGCTCCCCTCCCCCTCCTCTGGGGGCGAGTCGTCAACATCGGCCGCGGGATCCTCGGAGACGGTGGACCCGGTGGCATCTCCCGATCCACCGCCCCCGGCTGCACCAGCCTCTGATCCACCGCCACCGGCTGCACCAGCCTCTGATGCCGGCTGGGCCCGTGAAAAGAACTTGAAAATCGACCCCTTCTTCATGGGCCCTTCTTCATGCTTTACAAATTTCCTGGGTAGCACTGAATGCTGGGAAATCCGAAAACTCTGTTTTTCACCGAATTTCACCGAAAATTGGACGAAAAAGCGGAAATTACTCTGCCGAAGGACTTCGTCCCACTTCGTACAACAACAAGTTTCGCAGGTCTCACCATATTTGGTAAATCAGCTACGTAGGCCTTCGCGTCTTGCCATATTAGGTAAATCATTACGTAGTGCCTTCGCGTCTTCACCTGGGGACGAGAGCAGCTTGTTCCCAGGATGTTCAGTGAGGAAAACAATATGGCTGCCATGCGCCCAGCAGGGCTCGAAATTAACATTGTCCCAGTGTCAAATGACACTAAATTTTCAGCTTGGGACAATTCAAATTACGTTTCGGGACAATTTTGGGGCAATTGGAAAATTCTAAGACCATCCACGTCATTTGGGAACGCGATCCATCCATCCTGCTGCAGACTGCTGGCAGCCTATAAATATATAATACTCTGACAAACATTTAAATTTGACCAATCAGGGATTCCAAATATCAGGGACGGTGCCATGCCCATGATATTATCATGTATTTCCCTACATTTACTAATAAAGTGGACTTCAAGTTGTACAAATTCAGTTGTTTTCTTATTTTTGTCATCAACTTATTTCCTGAAAAGCAGACTGGGACAATTCGGGACAATTGAAATCTATGTTCGGGACAATTCTGGGACAATAGTGAAAAAAGTTAATTTCGAGGCCTGGCCCAGCGCGATGCCGACACAGCAAGAAACTTCGGAGATACGCAGTGCAAACATGATATATCGGTATTTTCCAGGTGCAAAATTGCACATTCAAAATATTTTTTGGTGCAAATCTTGAGAATTACGTGCAATTTGCACATTGCACCTTTGTATTTCGAACTCTGCACAATATTTCTAACAAAAAATTAAAAGAAAGGGAAGTACATGCATACCATTTTCGTTCTGTTTATTAGCAGGTGTAGTTGATGTGGAAAGTAGACTGTCCTGGTCCTTCTCTTGGTTCTCCTCCTGGTCCATATTCAGGGACCTACAGTAGGTGTCAATCAAACAACATTGTACATCAAGTTACTGCAAACTATATACCATAAGTTAATTTCATTTAGTTAATCATAGACCATAAGTTAATTCTATTTACTTAACATCAAGTTACTGTAAATCATAGACCATAAGTTAATTTTATTTATTAAACATCAAGTTACTGTATATCATAGACCATCAGTTTATTTTCAACAATATATATGTACCAAAATAAAAATAACATAAAAAACTTACTCATATTAAGCCATGTGTGTAAGTGCCTACATGTATGTCCATGCACAAAAAACTTAAGGATGCCGAAAGCACATGTCATGTACATTATATAGCATAAAAAAGTTAAGCTTCTCAAATCCATTATGGCACCTGAGTATTTACAAGGTCACGAACAGCCAGCAAACAAGGTCATATAACAGGACCCTTAACGTTGTGCATTACAATGATATAGGTAGGAATTCTGGCCAAAATGTTTGGTAAAATAGCTTGCAAACAAATTAGATCTACCTTCATGTTCATATAAAAAATGTTTTTTGAGTAAAACTTTTAATAGATTTATTATTCAAGACAAGATTAGTTATTCAAAACAGTTGAATCTGTCCAAGGAGACCACTTGCATTGGGAGACCTGAAAAATCGATTCTGATCTATGTGGACAGGTGGTCAGTATACCTGGGCTCGAAATTAAAGGTGGTCCAGTGGCCACTAAGATTTAGGCCGGGACAATTAAAAAGACACTTTGGGACATTTTTGGGACAATAAAAAAATAATCAACATCAGAATGTCAGCCCTTCTTTTGTTTATCAGGCACACGTCCCGGCTTTTGGATCCGGAAAAGTCCCCCCAAATTTCCTGTCTACTCTGCTATTATAGTGCACCTGGGAGTGAACATAAGCAAACTAAAGTTCACTTCAAGTTGAAGTCATACAACACTTCCCGACCTGGACAGTTCATCCTGACTTTGGGACAAATTTATTTTTGGGACAGTGATGAGACAATAGGAAGAAAATATAATTTCGAAGCCTGGTATAGACAGGATTCTTAATGTTTCTGTCAATGAAGTATACACAAATTTTATATCTAAGGGACAGGCAAAAAGTAGTCACATTGGCCAGGTGGTTAGAGGATACTTGCATGTATAGGTTCGACTGTACAATTTTACGGCAAATTCAAAGGGGTATTTGAGGCCTGCCATAAGAATTCAAGACAAGACAATGAGGATTGTCTTAAGACATGAAGATGGGTGTCTGACCTGAAGCTGCCGTAGACAATGAGAAGTATGGAGATGAGAAACGTGGAGACTCGTGATGAGTCCACCAGCGAGTACGCCCTGCACAACGGGAAAAACACACGATAGTATTAGAACAAACAATTTTTTTACATGCCTGCATATGATCATCTACAACCCAACATAGGGATAGTTCAATTTTTAACTACATGTAATACAGTCAAACTGTCTATGCCGGCCACCAAGGCGACCAAAGAAAAGTGGTCACCTTGGACAGGTGGTCTCCTTGAAGAGAGTTGCTTCAAATTCACAACATGACTGAGGCACAAATGGTTTCCAAGTCCAGATCCACTCATATAATCCATATATCATACTAAAAGCATTCAGAAACCAGTTGGTAAAACCCAACGCAGCAAATAAAAATCCACATACACGTTCATATATCATATAAACCCAGTTCAAGGACTTGATGAGATGCATGTAGACATCAGAAATACCTGCATAGCGCCAATTTTACCTATACTATCCAACTGTATATGTATATACATGTATATACATGTACATATTGGTATTTCCAGCTCAGGTCTTCCCGATTCCATATGGTCCCAAGGTTGTATGCAAACACAAAACACCACATGTGCCCAACTGGAAGTAATACATAATGTTTTCCAGATGAGGAAAGCTGTGCTCTGACCTAATTCTAATTTTCTAAGCTTCATGTATTTCTTCTCTTCCCAAACTACATGTAACAAAATGTTGCAATTTAAGCTCATATCTTCAAATTTACATTTTATGAATACAAGAATAAGTTACACAAATAGTAAAATCAAAATTAATGTTTATTCTAAAATGTTTGACCAAAAACTGAGTGATTTTTGGAAGGTCTCTGCATGCATAAAGTCAGAGGTCACTTGACTGGTTATTCACACAGTGATATTAGTTCAACTTCAATCATATCTATTTACAGATGTGGGTACAGGGAAATGTTTAATAAGTGACTTAACTTCCTGGGGAAACTGTATAGACAAAGAGAACGTGTGAAAACACAGAACAGTTCTATGGTTGGTTTCTGAGACATGAAGCTACATACAGATACAGATCTACATGTAGACAGTAGAGTTAGCAGAGTCTATAACTGTGCTTTTTTTCTGCATTAGTGTGGGGAAAAAAATTACCTGAACCACAAATACCAACATGTATATTTCAACCCAAAACATATATGGACAAGTGCAGGTTAGGTGCAAGTAGACATCAGAAAAACATACACAGCCCCAATTTTACCTGCACTTACCTGCATATGCAGGTGGTATTTTAACTTAAGGCCTGCAGTCTAAATCTCAAGATTTCACTGGTATAACTTAAGTTATATCGGTAAAACAATGTGGTTGTTTATAAGATGTCTAAACATTTTACATATGAAAATCTGTTACATTTTATTTGTAAAAGTGTGTGGAGTTGATGGCCTACATTATAATAGGTTTTAGGCTGCCGCTAGCAGACATGGGATCGAGAGGTCATGGGTTTGATTCCAGGCTAGACATGTGTCCTTGGGGAAGGCAATTGATACAGCTTCCCTCACTGTGTGCATGGGCACCTGACCTTGGTTGGGGAGGTAAAAAAAGCATACATGGAATAAAATAGAAACGCCAGTTAGGGCCTTGGGGGTTGCAGCGACAAGTCAGTCTGACAATTCAAACGGTGTCTTGTCTTAATTGGCAAGTTCCAGGACAACTTAAAGTCACTTTGACACAGACAACATATGTACATGGTCTACGGCTTGCAGGTGTGGAACATGCATAGCGTTAAGACCGCACTGACATTGATATTTGATTTATTACATGTCCATATTTTTGTATGTATATTTATGTATTGCTTTCATAATGTGTTTAAATCCAATGCTGTTTTATACTGTTTTTATTGATGTAATTAGGGGAGGGAGCTGGTAAAGGTGACCCACCTGTTCTCCCTCCCCCTCCATGCATGTGTTGGTAAATTTTAATAAACAAATAAACAAATACATGCATTGATGAAGCATTTGGATAGGCTCCACCTTCCTAAATAGTATTCTTATTAACCTTACGAAACAATGCTATTATCACTTCTGAAACTAAAAATAAAATATTCTTATTGTTACATCAAGGACATTTGGCATTCTACCTTTTAACGTTAAAACTTTAAAAAAAGCAAAAGAAACAAGATTTTGACTGGTAAAACACTGTTTATGTTTGCACAGTGCATAACAGGATGTAAACTATGGAAAACTGGAAAGAAAAATTTACTCAAAGAATCCTCTTATTGCTGATGAGCTGCATTAAAACTGAGAATCGTTACCATTAACTTGCAAAATCATATTTTACAGCTTTGTACATGTACATATGTAAATACATTGTACATGTATCTTACTTTTTAGTTCCATGACTTCACTATACAAACATAATGTATTATGCAACTAAAATTAACTGTATCTGCACAAATATAAATATATAAAAATAAGCAGTAGCTCAAAATATTTTCTTGTAAAACGTCAGACCTGAAATAATGTTGATCACAACTTAGAAGTTTGAGTCCAGGAAACAAATATGTACATAACCAATTTGGTGGCAACATTTGCATATGATCGGTTACGTTGTTCCCACTCTGGTACTATTATGACAACATTGCTTCTGTATCCGGCAGCTTTCAAACACGACTAAAAAAAATACAAAAAGCTAATAACATATGGAGTGCTCCAAAACCCACGACAAATAGTGACATGGGTTTTACTTCACATTCATTAGACCTACATTTTGTACCACCCCCACAACCTTATGGTACATGTATGACCTTGCAATGGCGGTGGTGGTTTTATTTTTGTGGTTTTCGCAATGACCTTGCCAACCTGAATACATGACACCGTGAATATCATAATCTGTTTCCATTGTATAATACCTATAATACTAGCTACGTAACTCGGGCCTTTTTCCACTCCTGAGCACTGCAAAATCAGGGCTCGAAATTCATAGGTGCACTGGTGCACCCAACCGAAAATAGTAAAAAATTGGGTGCACAAAAAATATTTTACTTTTTAGGTGCACCGTTATATATAAGATAAAATGAGTAGAATAACTGAATGTCTATAAAAACTATGATTATGACATCAAGATTTTATGGTTTCTAGCCAACAACTTGACATGTGCATAACCATTTTATAACATGTGAATATGTACTGTAATAAAGGGATGATGAACATGTTACTAAACAACAAAAATCTCTATAATCATACGTCATATCCTGTTTCGGAAAAAAAGACTGTGTTTGTGTGATGTTGAGCTTAGAGTTAGAAGTAATCAAATAGGTAATTTTCAATCCCGCACAAGAGGATGAGACTACTTGGCTGCAAAATTTCTGACAGATTGCTTGATGAATTTCAAAGACAAATAACAGTTATTATGTTATTCATTTTTCCACCTTTTTGTGTATTTTGTTGTCTTTAATTTAAATCATACAGCTCCATTTCCAATTACAAAATCAAGGGTCATACTGTATACATTACCATTTTTTTATCAAGTAGAAAAAGAGGCCTGGATATAAAAGAATACACATGTGCAGGGCTCGAAATACTGGGTGCATGTGCACCTTATTGCACCCAAATTTGGAGCTGTGCACCCAATTTTTTTCTGCGGGTGCACTGGTGAACCCAAATATTTTTGTAGGTATTTTTGTACACATTAAATGTATACTAGTAATAGTATACAGGATATGCTTGGCATCTAAGTGTCAGAAAAATAATAAAATATTTGCTGTAGTACTTAAGATTTTGATGTTAGCTCCCATTACAGATTCGGCCTTAGAAGAGGAGCAGTAAGATTTTATATGGTGCACTCAAAGAAATTTTTGTGCACCCAATTTTTTAGGTTGGGTGCACCAGTGCACTTATTCCCAAATATAAAATTTCGAGCTCTGATGGTGTAGATTGGCTACACTGTTATGTATCAACAACCCAAGTTTAAGTTTAACTTTACCAATCAAAGAATCCGTACAACTTGCTGAGACACAAAAAGACAGCTAACTGCAGAAAAACCGTTTAAATGTTCTGCTAGACATAATTGATACCTATGGGACATAGACATTCTCAGATATAATCCCTCTGAAAATCTTTCTAGGCCACCATGAAATCTTGATGTCACAAAGAACAACCTCCTGGGATGTCAGTAAGGCCACACCAACTTAATTTTATGGATGACACCCTCTGAAGACCCACAAACTAGTGCGTGCAGGCGAAAAAAAAAATTCTGGCCAAAAATAAAAATGCTACTAAACCACAGAAATATAAAGCTGGTATTGTGAATTAGCGACGTATACGACAAGACGGCACATGCTGGCTTTTTGCGGAATTTATGAATCGGCACTGTACGTATGTACTGAGTTCTTGAGTCGTGGAGCTTCGGTAGCCTGGGTGACGTCCTCCAGAGTTACCGCCGGCTCCGTATTGTCGCTAACTACCATGGACTACCCAGGCCTAGAGCCAGGCCAGAGCTTCAGTGGACGTGATCTTTTTTTTTTTTTGAGAACAGGCGAAAATCAATGCGGCCACGGATGTCATCCATAAAATTAAGGTGGTGTGGCCTAACAGGCAAAACAACATCAGTAACCAGTAGAATGATTCAATAGATATATTTTCAATTAAAGCACCACTGACGATTTCCATATGTTATGATCCATTTGTATTTCCGTCGCAAGTGAATTCAATTTTGGATAAAATGAGAAATAAAACTCTTTAAGGAGAGAGTTTTATTTTTTTTTTAAATTGAAAATTAGTGAGAGAGTAAGAGTTATATAGGACAATTTCATGTAGGTTTCGAACTTTTTCTATGATTTAAAGCTGAAGATGATAAGTTGAACTATACTATTAAATAAGCATTTATAGTTTTTCAGTACCAGATGAGTTTCTAAAATGTGAAAATTATGCTGAATGAGTGAAGATATAGACACAAGGGACAAGCCATGCAAAAAAAGGTTGAACTTGACATATCTTCATGTGCTCATGATGCACAACTGTGTACGTATTTTATTTTCTAACATGTGCTGGATATCTTTTTCATTTCACTTTTTTAGTGCAACTTGTATTTTTACAATTATCTACAAAATAGTCCCCTTTTGCTATATTTTGAACCCTTGGGGGACAATTTACTTTTATTTAGCAAAAAGTAGAGCTTGTTTATTTTGACTTTACTAGAAACAGCATATATATATATATATGTACTAGTAGTACACTGGAAACAATATGCAATTGCTGAACAATGAAAATATTGACTAGGGACATGTAGGAGGATACTGACTTTGTGTATTCCAATGTAACAAAACTATATTAAGATTTTGTAACTGTAGTACTTTCACAGCATAAAAAAATAAATTTGGGCATCAGGTACATCATGTATGCCATATTTTGTAACGTATTTACTCACAAGTGAATTACATGTTACATTCATCATAAATTCAATCTAATTGACATACATGTATATGTGACAAGAAGACCAAAGAAAATGATACAAAGTTTTATCACATTCATACATGCATAAAACACTTAACTTATTTATACTGGCAAACATAATGCAACATCATGTTTTCAACATAAATACAGCTACACGTATTGTTAGGGACCATATACAGTTATTATTTTTTTTAATTTTCCTCTTTCCAGCAGCTCTAATAATACGATCACTGTAACAAAGGTTTTGATAATGAGTTTATCCATAAGGTGCTTATCCCATGGGGAGCCTCTGTGTGTTATTTGATGGAGCCAAACAGATTATGAAGGGAACAAAAGGTGAAGTATTATCATATGTAGCAGCTGCAGTCTGTGTACTCAGAGGAACAAAGAGCATACCCCTTTATTCAACTCATGTGATTTTCTGGGGGACAGATGGAAAATACAACAAAGCAATTTTTGGGCAACTCAATAGTTACCCATGCCGATATCCCTGCTCCCCTTCAAAAAAAGACAATTCAGTACTAATTCTTTTTAAAAACAAAAAAAAGTCAAGTGTCGTTCTTTGTGTTTCAAATCTAGAATATTTCGCACATTTTAAGTCCATCCAGCTTGGTGCAATTCTTCTTTTAATTTATGTTTTTCTTCATTATACTGGTCAGTATATATAGTACATGCATGTCATGAATACTGTATATGAATTTTAAAAAATGCCAAGGTGAAACAAAATATTAAGTTGGAATACATATGATATCAAGGTCATCTGAGGATTGGAAAATACAAGAAATATCCAAGCTTAGCTACATATCTTATGCTCATACCAAGAGAAGAAGACATAATATGATTCAAAATGTTCGGAAAAAAAAAGAAGGAAAATAGCAAAACTGGGTGGACCAGACTTTTCCATGTGTTTGGATGAGCTTTCAAAAGCTTGACTGTGAAATCACTGTGAATCTTTTGTTTTCGTCTAGTTCACTCATCTGTAAGTTTTACCCAGGGGCAAATGAACTAAAAGGCCTTTAACTTTAAGGTCATAACAGGTTTTGTAAAAGACTAAGATATCCAACAACATTCCTTAAATCACACTCAAGGACCTCAAGATAAGCATTTTTCATCGTATCACATAATACTGGAAAAAATACTGAAAGATTCTGATAAATATATTTTGGATATCTACTAGGCAAACATAATAATTTACATGCAAAAGTGCAACTGCACTAACTAAGGTTTTTCTTGGGGCTGCACAAATGAAAAGTGCACAAAGATACAAACGAATATTATACTTCTGAAAATATAGTGGGCAATACCGCATACATTTGTACTTTGCAATTAACATTTAATAAAAGTATTTATCACCACAATGATGATGCAAAAATTTTAATTTTTCTCCAGCTAGTGTAAATGCACTTCTGACCTATCCAATAAGATTTGAATATCATAAAGGTGAATTATCACTTTTGGAAATGAGAATTTGCACCATTATTTTCTAACAGAAGAGCACTGTGGATATATCCATTCTGACAGAAAGACGCTGTAACTTAATTTTTATAGAGATAACCTACTTTCACCATCATTGATCACTGTGATTGTGTCTGTGAAGACAGAAAAGATCATTTCCAATTCAGCAATTCCTTAAAAAATGAATATCCTGATGCCCAAGCCCTTTTGAGACTAAAACTGAACGTTCAATGCCAAACCAATTCGCACATTAAAAGGCATGTAAACAAAACCTACTGTCCATCCATTCAGGAAAACACTTGAATAAACATTGCGGCGCACCAAATGAATATTCCAACTCCTTTTTTGGCCAACGGTTTGAATCAAACGGACGATTGGGAATTTTTCTGTCTTACCTAAAACCTCTAAAAGTGGTAAGTTGTGTGGTAGAAGGGTAAATTATTAAGCTGATATCGGTGTACATGTATACAAAGAGATATATACATGTACGTATTATGAGTCACAGTGTCAATCTGTGTATGGTGAAAAAAGCACGTACTTACCAGTCATAGTTCGTATCCGACATCTTGTTAAACTGTACAGATCCTCACAAAATGAATAACAAGAGTTTTGGCCGCTATAAAACCGTGGTCATCTGCTCATGTGGAGGTTCCGAGACACAAAGTCGGCAGAAAATGTCACGGAAAAAAAATGGCCGGACCTTCCCTCGTCCCCGGTCTTTCTATCGTCTGCAAAATTCGCCGGTTTTCCGAGACGAATCTCTGCACACAGAGCCTCGCTAGAGCTATTTTCCTCCTCTAAATCGACGGATGAACTTCTCTGGCATCTTCTGCAGCTGCTCAGTTACATGATTTGTAGGAAAAAAACAAAGCAAAAATCTATCTTTTTCACGTCAGGGTTCAGGCCAGAATCGGATCTCGAAGCACCGCTTTGTTTTTGTCAGCCATGGAGCCTGCTCACGTGATCATCCGCACAGAAAGTAGTTCCACCATTTCGATCGATTTATATCACTTATCGTTTCGTTCAGTCTTCCAAAAATCATTTACACTTTCTTCAAATGTGTACTCAAATATTAATTTACAATAAAAATGTATTATTTTGCTTAAAATAAAAACATAGGCGCTTATTCAGGTGAAAGGTCATAGAATGTCAGAGGTTACCACAGGCGCATTACTCCTCGCATGGGTATGAATTAAGGTTGCCTCATTTGCATATATAATGAGATGACGTCGGCTCATTTGCATATTAAATTCCGCAATGGGGAGTCCGTCTCCGGGCAAAGCCCACGTGTGACGTCAGGAGTAAAACTTTCCAGGTCTGGCGCGCTCAGCTGATGACTGTTCGGGTACAGTGTACACAAAAATGTGAGTCCCGCTAGCTCTATACAACATGGTTCCCGATTTGTCTCCCTTGCAGAAAGAACTTCTCCAAGCTTTGTTAAACTCCGGGCTTACGAAAGAAGCGCTGATCCAATGGCTCCAATCCACGCAGGTAGACCGAGAAAAGGAGAGCCTGGACCAAGAAGAAGTTTTGCGGGTGTCCAAACTAGAAGTGGACGTGGAAGAAGATGATGAGGCCATTGAGGAAGGCAGCAGGAACCACCAGTCGGATCGGGGTCCCACGGGACGCAGTCGCACCGGCTCCGAGAAAGAAAACGAGAGAGCCTTCCACGCCAAATTCTCTCACCTGAGATCTAACGGTCAACCTGGCAGCTTGGTAGAACACCTGTTACGGTAAGAAACTTGACTTCCACTACAAGAATCGGCACAGTAACACCTGTTGAATTGGTGAACTCTGGTTGACCTTTTCCAAGTTTGTCGAAGGGATGGCAAGCTAGCGCCGGGCATGTTGTTAATCGCTTCTGCATGCTTGAAATCTGGTTTGCTCCGATTTCAGTAGTCGGCTTTATAAACGGTGAATTTTCCACCCTACTCCCTAAATAATTCCCAACTTTCCTCCATATATATATATGCATTAGAACCCTTGTGTAAAATTCCCACTACGCCTATAGAAATGCGGAATATTTTAGTCGGGCATATTTTGCGATAAGCTTTTTTCTGTGTTCAATCTAAATGAAAAGGCATTCCCAGCCTGGCAAAAACAATCATAAATCACTAGTCTCTAAAAATCTGGGTCACGGCAGGCCATTCCCCGCCATATGCACCAGAAGTTTTAAATCTATTATCTAGCGTGACTGACAACAAATAACAAATATCGCTAATCATCAACATGGCTTGGTTACTGATATACGACTCAATACTATAACCTTACAAGGTGTAGTTTTTCTGAGCACTGATATCAATATAAACCTACTTTTGCCATAGCTAAAGTTCGGAAGAGAATAGAAAGTATTTTTAAGGGACAGATTTTAGCTATCGGTTGGTCTAATTGTTTCCATGTATCCTGATGTAGAGCAGGCTCTAATTATTTCCTCTTGAGCCAGAAAAAAAAAGCCGAAGATAGCAGAAAAATGCAGACAAAAAAGAAGACACATAATTTTGGTCAAATTCTAGTATTGTTTATGTATGTGAGACAGGATAAATGCTTTAATTCCATGGCAATTTGCCTTCCTCTATTTTGGTGAGATCTTTTTTGTATAAAAAGTCTCTCTTGTGCTGTGTAACAATGTGTTTTCCTTACTTATTTTCTTCACTTTTTTGTGTCAAAGAATTCTACAAACAAAAGCTAAGTCTAATGCTTTTTTTGCCAGAAGTCAAATATCATATTTCTATACACACTTAATGTCTCTAGAAATATAGTGAGATGTTTGATCATAGAACAGAAGTTGGCAACTCTTTCTTTCAAGTCTCAATCTTTTTCTCAACTACTAAGATCTAGTACTATTTTAGTGTTTTGCCTACTTCAACCCTGCTCTTATTATGGGTTCACCACACCACGAAGTGGTGGTGAACCCATATTGCTTTTTCTGATGTTTCTTCTCCTCCTCCTTCTCCTCCTCCTTCTCCTCCTCCTGCCATATCTTTAAATGGATTCAGCTTCTTCATTTTAGGGCCTAAGGTCCTGAAATTTGGTATGGAGGTACAGTGGGCAAATACCCCTAGGCGTTTTTTAAATTTTTGTGATACAGGCTTTTAGAATGGTTTTATTTGAGTTTTTTGGCTGTGTTATAGCAAATGTATTACTGTGTTAGTGTGCCGTGTTTACCATGAGTCATCACAATGGAATGCAGGGCATCAACCAATAGGCATGCAGCTTTCCTCTATACTTCTTGCTGATTGGCTGTTGGGATTTAACTTGATCAACACCCGCACAGAGCATTTCCACCTGCACAGAGCATTTCTTGCTGATTGGCTGTTGGGATTTAACTTGATTAACACCTGCACAGAGCATTTCCATACTGACAGTATGTCTTTATTCAAGTGTTTTGGTAGGTATTTCAAGCTTTTCTGCTCCAGCATTGGAATGCGGGGCATGAACGTTTTTTATTTTATTTTGAAAATAAACAGTTTGCATTATGCAATTAAAAATCCTAACCAATAAAGTAGGGAATAGCTATCCAACTGTTGTTTTAGTTGTATGTTACTTCATATTATAGTTATATCAATGTAATTAAAACTAAATCATTGTTTTCCCTTGTGTTTCTCATTCTTTCCCTGCCATGTGGTAAAATGTGGTGAACCCATTGCTGTATTTGCTCCAAAGCAAATATTGGCCTTTCTAGTTTCTATCTAGTTCTTCATTTATTAAAGCCAAGAAAATTTTTCAAGCATTTCCCCTGAATCAAATAGTTCAAGACTAGGAAATTTATGGCTGAAGTGCTGACAGGGGTTAAGTATGGTGGGGTGGATGTCAGGCGTCCCTTACATGTGTGCAAGATAGAAACCAGCAGGCCTATAGACTCACATCAGTTCATTCTGTTGGCTCTGGTTTAAGGCCACACCAATTTAAATTTTTGTTTCTCAGATTTTTTAAGAAAAATATGAAGCAGCAGGGAAAAAAAAAACAGGCCATGGCACCCCATGATAGCCGGAAATGTTCCAATAGGAGCCATGAAGTGAACATACCAGGCTGGTTTATAATTAAAACTATAGATTTTGAACTTTTAATGAAACAAAATTGCAACTTTGAAAGACATTAACACCTAGGAAAAAAAAGGACTTTCTTCAACTGTTGGGGCCAAAATATGTCTTTCCTTGAGCATTTTGCAGTTGATTTAGAAGGGAATTTTTTTTTTTTTGCAAATCAGGAAAAAATTCACAGGGTGAATCTGAGAAACAACAAATTAAATTGGTGTGGCCTAAATAAAAGATATAGAATTCTGAACTGGAATATTAAGAAATGATCTTTGGTACTGATTACAGTTTCAGGAGGTGAATACTTGTCGGATTCTGTAAATGCATGTGGTTTTATTTCTACAGTTTTCGTGAAATCATTTCTATTGTACTGCAGAGTCATTTCAACCAAAAAGTTCAAATGCATTCGGAAAAACTCCTTTTTTCTACATGTACTTTCCAACTTTGATTACTACGGGGAAAGTGGATGTTAACATATCCTACCCCAGTTTTTTCCGTGTCACCCTCCAAATTTTGTACAGTACAAAAAGAATTTGATGTTACCCTTTCGACATCATGATTGGGGAAGATTGCCTCTGCCAGGCTTCAGAAGCAGCTAGAAACTATAATAGGCCAAGTATAGGCAGATAACATGCCAGGGGAGTTTTTCTGCTAAAGGAGTACAGTTTGCAACTCCTTACGCAGACCAACTCACCTTGCATGTTATCTGTCTATTTGGCCTGTTTCTATACTCTCCAAGCAGAAAGGTTTAAGAGGCTTCTGCTAATTTTTGACGTGATTTCATCAGCCTTTTTTCGAGCTGGTATCTTTTTGCTTACACCGGATAGTGTCTTGCCAATTCAAGACGGCCTGCAAGGGGGGGTCCCGACAATGCTCTACGCTGAATTCGGAAACCTGTCGTTTACACTCTACGATAAATTCCAAGTGGCTACAACGCATTACGTAGAATTAAAACGCCGGATACGCTCTACGCAAAAATATTAGAGCGGTCTGTCGAGTCTGTCTACGCTCTACGTAGAATTAAACGGCCGATTACGCTCTGCGGAAAAGGGCTTGCTGGCCCCCTTTCAATACTGCCCTGTCAATTCGATACTGTCTTGCCAATTTGATTACTGTCTTGCAGCCACCAAAAAGATCTGCTTGGAGATTACCATTTCTTAGTAACTCTTTCCATGTCTGAAGTCTTTCAGAGGCTAAATAGATTACCTTGTTACCACCTTTTGGTCTATTAGAAGCCACCAGGCCACATACAAGAACAAGTGGTGTTGTCAACAATGTTTTTGTTCCCTTTTCGCCACCCATTGTTTCCATTACAAAGACTATTACATGCACCATCGATTCTTCACGCTCAATTAGAGATGAGGCCTGTTCTTCGAAACATGACACCAGACAGGGAAACACTTTACTTTGGATCAATCCTGAGTTTACAGACAAGTGTTCAAGGATCAGGATTAAAGGACTTTATAAACTTGTGGCAAAATGGTTGCAAAGATTTCTGTTCTTTTCTGTTCTACTTTTTGCTGTGTGATCTTCTTGTCTTATTGTCTTTATACTCAAGTCTACTTTGAAATTGTTCATCTATTTCTATCAGTCTTATGTTATTTTATGCTCTATCTACAAGTTAACTGTTACAAAGGTTTCTGTTATTTTCTGTTTTACTTTTTGCTTGGTCAGGGATGGTGTTTTCTTTTGTGTGATCTTCTCTTATTGTCTGTATACTTAAGTCTCTACTTTGAAATTGTTTATCTCTTTCTACCAGTCGTATGGTCTTTTATGCTCTATCTACAAGTAAACTGTTACAAAGATTTCTGTTATTTTCTGTTTTACTTTTTGCTTGGTCAGGGCTGGTGTTTTCTTTTGTGTGATCTTCTCTTATTGTCTGTATACTTAAGTCTCTACTTTAAAACTGTTTATTTCTACCAGTTGTATAGTCTTTTATGCTCTATCTACAAATAAACTGTTACAAAGATTTCTGGTCTTTTCTGTTTTGCTTGAAAATCTTTTCAATTTAGGCTTAAGAGGTTGTTTTATTTTTCTCCAACATCTCTAGCAAATTGAGTCTTTTTATCTTAATATGACTGGAAAAAAATTGCATGATGTCTTACAACTGGTGGTCCTATTGTTAAATTGGAGCACACCATTTTCTCATTTTAAAGAAAAAAAAACTAAACTGTTATGCCTCAAAAATGCAGCGGCTTGTGTCGAAGATGTTGCGGTGTTGCAAATTTTGTGACCTTCCACGAAAAGTCACTTTCTCACCTGGATACGCATCACCTTTCCGTGACCTTTTTACCGGTCGTCACCTGCTTCTGACCCCAGCCAGGCTCCGCAAGCAAGTCCTCAGTAAACACCATTGTACTGCATTACTTTATGGCCGGCTCTGTGCACATATTTTCCTCAGAAACAATCTTGCCAAACAGACCACCATTCCTCCGATTCCAAAGCCCATTTTCTGTGCAAAGTTGCCCTTTCTGGTTACGATTTAAACAGCGTTTCAGGCGGTTTAGAAAGGGAAGCATATTCCGAAAAATGAAACAAGAACGGTTAGAAGTAACTGATTGGTTGCTAGATAAGCGGATGGACATTGTTCGGTAACTAATACCCGTGTTTGCTCGGGCTATGGGTAGTTACAGGATTTCGCATGCAAGATTTGCCGCAAATGCGCGGGACAACGGGGCCACACCGGGCGGAGACGTAAACAACGTTCAATTTCCGCGGGGAAAGCCTCCCAGGGCTAATCTGAACTTGTATTCACATATTAACAACAATCATCAACTAAGAATTATGGTACAGTGTGGTTAGATGGCTGACTTATAAAGAGCTTCCTCTCCAACAATTGGCCGCTGGGGACAGAGATACGACACTCATTTACGAACGCTCTGTAAAACTGTAATTGCTGTAAAAATCTGACGGTTAATAATTGAGCACCAGTGAAAGTCCCATGTAGAGTATCTGCCATGTTCGTTTCTTGCTATCCGTGGATACTCTGACCGTGTTTCTCGGCACTTGGACTTTGCTCGGGTTGTTTTCAAGAGTTTTTCTTAAATACCGGCCGGTTGGTCCAATTTTCTCTGGGCAAATAAGCTAAAGCGTCCAATTGTTCGTCGGGGAGTTGATTTGGAACACACGGTGTGTTTGCCCTACTCGACACTACGCTGGTAGCTAGGTAGTTTGGCGGCCCTGCCCTGTTGTTTTGCAGGAACTGGCCGAGAAACCATGGATGTCAGAGGAATGTGGATAAGTCGCAGCATTCAAAAACATGCTACGACAAACCACTATGGACTCAATACAGTTACAGAATATGGAGTGATGCTATTGGTGATTATCATTTACTTAAAGATTAATATAGTTACTGAATTTGAATATATAATTTTAATAAAATGTTGTCTCTAACTAATATGCTATGATATGTGAACAAGACCCCCTGACCTTCTCCCTTAAACTTTTGACAAACAACCAAGTCTGAAGCGTGTAAACTTGAATGACATGTATAATGACACAAGGTTAATTAAAGGCTAAAGAAAGAAAAGAAGTCAAAATTAGCATCATGATTTATGTTTTATGGACAAGGTCACACCAATTTAATTTGTTGTTTCTCAAATTTTTTCTGAAAAAATCAGGAGCGACAGGGCGGCAAAAAAACAGGCCAAGGCACCCCATGATAGCCAGAAATGTTAGAATATAAGCAATTAAGTGAATATACATGTACCAGGCTGGTTTATAATTAAAACAATAGATTTTGGACTTTTAATGAAACAAAATTGCATTGTTACATTTAAAAACGTTAGAACTAGGAAGAAAAGGACTTTTTTTCAACCGTTGGGGCCAAAATTTGTCTTTTATTGAGCATTTTGCAGTTAATTTAGAACCAAAAAAAAACATTTTTTTTGCAAATCAGAAAAAAATGTACAGGTCGATCCGAGAAGCAACAAATTACATTAGTGTGGCCTAAAGCCTCAAAGTAAAATGATTTCAAACCTTCATTAAATTTTGCTTTAAAGTAAAAATCTGTGTCTCAGGCACAAGTGATCCTGTTACTTAAACAGGTAGCATTTCCTGGTCATTAGGATTTAGGGAACAATTAAAGAAATAAATAACATATTAACACAAAAACTTCCTCTTTATTTTATTTTATTTTATCTTATTTTATTTTTCACTGGTGATTTTTCTCATCTGCTAGATGATCGTGTCACAAAAAAAGTACTATGACTTAAAAAAAAAACCTTTTCTTTAACAGATGACTACCTGAGTACTTAGAATTTCAAGCCCTAACATAAAATACAGTGTTGGCAAATGATTGTGACAAAATAATATTCTTCATGATATTACACTGGAGATAATATTTTTGTTCATAAGCATTATATGAACGTATAATAGGGTCAGTACAAAACAATGTATGACCTCTAAGTGACCCCCTGACCCTCTGGTAGCCCAGTCAGCCCTCTGTCTTATCTCACTACAAACAAACTCTGATGACAAATAAGATAATTTCCTAGAGTAAAGGAACACAGCTTCTCCTCAGCACCTAATTAAAACTCATCACTGTTATCATCACAGGAAGAGCCTGCCCCCGGCCGAATACCAGGCCCTGTTTGTTAGAAACTTTGTATTTCAATCAAAAAGAGAACCTCCTTAAATGGGGGCCCGCAAGCCCTTTTCCGTAGAGCGTAATCGCCCGTTTTAATTCTACGTAGAGCGTACTAGACGGACCTCTCTATTCAACGTAGAGCGTGATTGGCGCATTTTGCGTAGATCGTATTCGCCATTTTAATTCTACGTAATGCGTTGTAGCCACTTGGAATTTATCCTAAAGCGTAATCAAGAGGTTTCCGAATTCAGCGTAGAGCGTTGTCGGGACCCCCCCCCCTTTGCAGGCCCTCCATCAATAAAATGACAACATGCAATTTCAAATTGTTCCTTTATGCAATGTATAACCAATTACATATTGCAGAAATACAGAAATAATATTTGCTAAGAAATTTAAGCTAGTGTCTGTATTTGGCCACCTGTTGAATGCCCGATACTTAAATTCTGCTAAGGCCATGTTAATTTGATTATATGGATGACGTCCGTGTGCGCATGAATTTCCATCCATCCCCCCCCCAAAAAAAAGTTTTTGACCATACTGTAAATTGTAGGAAATGTGCAAATATATGTCGTTCAGTGTATGTTGCAAAAAAGTATTGAAAAACGATACTAATGTCATAGAAAGCTGGTATCAATTCAGGAAAAGAAGAAAATGTGACGAAATGAAAATGAAGAGTTTATTATTATTCTCCATACCATACTCTGTGTGTTGCCTGTTTAGTCATTTGTTCAACCTTTATGACCATGTAAATTTCATAATGAAGGAAACCTTTTTTTGCCACAAACTTTTTTCTCATTCGCACGTTGGCGTCAGTTTTGGGGTTCCCAGAAGATGTCATCCATATTTTAATCAAATCAACATGGCCTAAACAGTAACACAGACACATGGAAGACAACCTCCGCAAATTCAACAAAATACTCTCCTATGCATGACCACACCTTGAAAATCGCTTATTCAGCATTGAGAAGAGTTGATGTGTTAAATATAAACAAAATCCTGACAGTCTGAACTATTTTTTATCTCTTTTTTTCTGTCACCATTACAGTTTTGATTTCTTGAATCATACTGTCATTATGTTTTTGTTTGAGTTCTTCATTTTAGCCCCCCCCCCCCATCAATCAAACCAACCAAAGTTTTTAATAGTGTTAACTAAGAAGTCTTTACATGGCAAATGAACTCTCCAAGTGTCAATGTATTATGTTGAAATGTCAGGTTATTTGCACATGCCAGCAGCCATGTTTGACTCAGCCCAGATGTACATGTACAGCCAAGTCCTTGACATTTTGATTGACAGGTCTAGGGCTATTCTAATTGGTCGGTGACACCTGTTAGCATTAGGCAAAGTTTTTAACACTGTTTTTCTCACTTCTGGAAAGCTACATTCAAAGGGAATATTATTGGAAAGCTTAAAAGGAAATGTTACAAACTTTAAATTAAGAAAAGTATTACAGGCATCCAATCACGATGGTCAGATTTGGGCCCAAAAGTCCCACTCCGCTACTATGGAGATCGAATCCCCCGAACCCGCGAATCTTGTTCGATATGACGTCATTCGAATAGAGCGGGCGTTCGATCTGGGGTTACCCGCGGTCATTTACAGTAAAGCCGCTACAACCGGCTACTTCAAGCCATTTTTTACTTGGGAACCACGGAACAGGAAAAATCCACCTTTCCACAAATATGAACCGTTTTCAAAACATTATATCTATGCCGTGATTTTATTGTGGATATGTAACATGTAACGAAGCTACTGCCGTCATCGTGGGTGACCTTGAAGGTCAGAATTCTTGTTGACGCTGTTATAAAATCCAGGTCCCCATATCCAAGTGTCATAGCACGCGTACAAACAGGGTATTTTAACCATTCCCAAAAATCGCTCAAATTACCTTATTGAGGTCTTGTTTGGAAGAGGAACGATTTCCGCAGATTTCTGTCTTAGGGATTTTTTAAATATGGCCGCGATTATGAATTATCGGTATTTAAAAGTTAAAACACTGCGTTTTTAGCTCTTCTTTTGACTGTAAGTCGAGTTTTAGTTAAAAAATAAAAAAATCCTAAGACAGAAAGTTAAAATTTACTGTAATATTTCTAAAAATCCAAAAATCTAACCTTATTTTTAATTTTCGGGGCCTCTTAAAATCAGTTGTTTGGTTCTCGTGAACCCTTTTTGAAATCCGAAATTGATCTCATTTGGAAGTAAATGTACACAAAGTGGAGCAAAGGCAGTGCAAGAATAACATTTGAGGTAAACAAAATCACTTATTACATTTTATTTTGACGAGTATTTACTCTCCAATTACTTTTGTTTATTTTCAAATTTTACCCGTTGCCCCCGGGCCGGCCTGGGACTCCCGCGCGGCCACGTTCGAACACGTTCTGTAACCCGATACCTCCCTAGTAATGCGACTTTTAGCCTAGCAACCGACCGCCGTGAATGCGATTTGAGGGCAGCAAAACTGGAAATATTCTGAATAAGGCAATCTTTGTGATATTGACACATAGTGCTTCAGAGTAGCACATTTGATGATTCACATTTAAATTCTATTTTTTGGGTAACCTCAAAATCAGCCCAGGGCCCTTTCAGTTAACCATTTTCCATCAGAAATTTTGGAATGCTCAATGAGGGTCAATATACACTGGGATAGTGTGGATAGTATGTAGATAATTTTATTAAGACTAGTAAGAATATTCAAGAATTGGGTTTCCAAGCCCTAAAAACTGCACTGGGCACCTTTAAATATACAAGGAGCCTCATAGCCTTTTCGGAAGTTCACAAAACTGAGGGCATTTTGGGGATTGGGAATTGTATGTTCCCTGCAAAACATAGCTGTCTTTATAATTTAATTATTAAAAAAAATGTATGACTCAGATCGATATTTGCTAGTGGTTGCATGGTTCTGTCATAAGCTGCTTGAAAATTCTGTGGCACCAAATTTGTAATCATGACATACAAGCAAGGCTAGTAATTTTTATTTTCTAGGTACCTAGGCCACACAAATTCAATTTCTTGGTTCTCAGGTTGGTTCTCAGATTCACCTGCTTCGTTATTTTCCAAGTTGCAAAAAAAAAAGCATTTCAGGCTCTAAATCAACTCCAAAATCCTCAGATTTTAGCCCCGACAGTTGAAAAAAGTCCCTTCTCTTTAGAATTGTCAAAGTTTTTTTTTCATGTATGAATGCAGTGGTTTGAGTTTATCTTTAAGTCTTTTCCAATAACATTTTTGCAATCATATCATCCTTGCATCTTGTCATCAAGAAATGTTACTTCATCAAAAAAAGGAGTTAACTTTGAGTTCTTTAATTTTCAAAAATCAGTCTGAAGCAAATGTTGACCGTAATTTCTAACAAAACAGGAAAACAAATTTTTGACCAACTTTTGCTACCTCATAATTTGGTCTAAACTATTTACTAAATCAAGCATTCAATTTTATCTTTTCTGCACTAGGGAGGATCCATGGAAGGCAGCCAAGATCATCAAGTCCTACATGCAGCAACACAACATCCCCCAGCGGGAGGTGGTGGACGCAACCGGTCTGAACCAGAGCCACCTGTCACAGCACCTCAACAAGGGCACTCCCATGAAGAACCAGAAGAGGGCGCTGCTGTACAGCTGGTTTGACAGGAAACAGAGAGAGGTTCAACAACGTGAGTTTGTAATACTGTAAGGCAGCACGTCGGTAGAACGTACTGCGCCTTCGCATGCGCAGAACCCCGTATTTTCATGTTTTTCGTTGGGTTTTTGGTCAACGTTGCATTAGGATTTTGCCTGTTGCAGAGGATATTCTTTCCAACATAACATTTGGAAACTACTGCCGAAATGCTAACCTTATATGAGCGAATACAACCTTATATGAGACATTCTGCCGAACTACTATGTACAATACGTTACGGGTTTTGCGCAGGTGCAGTACGTTCTGCCAACGTGCTCTGTAAGGCCACCCCAATTTAATTTGTTGTTTCTCAGATTTTTTCAGAAAAAATATGAAGCGACAGGGCGAAAAAAAACAGGCCAAGGCACCCCATGATAGCCGGAAATGTTAAAATATGAGCCATGAAGTGAACAGACCAGGCTGGTTTATATAATTCAAACAATAGATTTTAAACTTGTAATAAAACAAAATTGCATTGTTACACTGGAAAACTTTAAACTAGGAAGAAAAGGACTTTCTTCAACCGTTGGGGCTTTTATTGAGCATTTTGCAGTTGATTTAGGAGGAAAAAATTTTTTTTTTTTTTGCAAATCGGAAAAAAGGGACAGGGCGAATCCGAGAAACAACAAATTAAATTGGTGCGGCCTAACATTGCGAAGCAAATATTTTGAAAGTTTGAAAATATCATGTTACATTTATGGATGAAACACTTCAAAACACTTAATTACCTCCATGAAAAATGGAGGTATTGTTTTTGGCGTGTCTGTCTGTATGTCTGTCTGTATGTCTGTCTGTGTTTCCGAAACTTTGTAGTCAGCATAACTTAAGAACGCCTTTATGGATTGTGATGATATTTGGTATGATGGTAAGTCTTGGAAAGACAAAGGTCAAGGTCAAGTATGGGCCTCCTGGTGGATGACCTTGGTACTGCAGCAGAACTTCCGGTTTTTGTATCTTTTGTCCTGAACAAGCTATGGTCTTGACTTTTTGGTGACAGATAGCTTTACCTGTCAGGAATAAGTGGCATAAGTTTGGTCCCCCTAGCAGCTTGTTCTGGAACTGCAGGTTAGTTTCTGGTAAAAACTTTCAAAGCCAATAAGTCCAGATTGGAACAACGTATTTTCATCATTTTTGGTGTGTAGTTGAGAGACAGTTGTACATGGTTAAATGCAAATTATGCAAATGAGGACTTAATTTGCATAATTAATGAGGAAGTTCTATAATTACAGTGTTTCATATAATGGTACTGCTATACATGTAATGTATTTAATCTGTGGCAGGCGGAACATCAACAGATACCAATTATGCAAATGGTGACCTAATTTGCATAATTAATGTAAATATTTTGTGACTCCTTATTGGTGAATGATGGGAATTTTATACCTCGTGACATGTATAAGTTACCTAAAGGTTAGCACCACTATTCATATATTATGTTAATGTCGAGGTTCTTTGCATAATTAATGAGGACATGTTGAAATGAACTATGACAATGCAAGCCCATATTTCATGGAGGTATGAGATCTCGGAACTCTTGTTTTGAACTTGTCTTTTTCTTGTTGACTTGATAAGATATTTAGTGTTTTAAACCTTGAATATTGTTCTTATGAAATAAAAAATGTAAAGATAAATAATCAGTAAATCATAAAAGCCTTAAGTTATGCCTAGTATAAGCAATTGTACAATATAAAATTGAGTGATTAAGAGAGTAAAAGGAAATCATCTTGAATATTGAATGAAAAAGGTGCATGATATAACCTAGTAGACAATTTAATGGATAGCTTTTAGATGATACCAATCATGCTGTCTCTTCCGATTGTCTTTCTTTGAGGGGCTGATATCACAATGCTTTCCACAATGATGGTCTCAAAATCGAAATAATATTCTAGTCCTATCATTGACTATCTTTTTTTCTTCAAAATTTTGGTCCAGTTTGGTTACTCATGGGCTAGAAGGGACAGGAAGAATTTAAAACTTTGAACTTAGACCAAATTCAATCTGTGGGTGTAGTGACAGATCTGAGTGATAAGGTCTTGCATGGGCAGAGAGGATTATAAAATACACGATAAATTGTGATCAAAAGTAGGGTATGTTTACTGTTGTCAGCTGAGTTCCTCAAATTTAGAGCTGGTCAACTCCATTTTCTCTGTATATTTGGGAGGCTACTTTCTGGTGCAGAAGAATTTTTGACAGTCATTTAAATCTGGAAATGTTCCTTATAAAATGAGACCTTGTTTGAAGGTATTTATCTACAGCCTTCAATGGTCAAATGTGATGACATTGTGGTATCTGTTCTGAAGTACAGTAACATGACATTTCTCCCTTTCCTTTGTAACAGATCACATCTATTCCATATATCATCAATACAGGGCTCAAAATACTGGGTGCATGTGCACCTTAGTGCACCCAAATTTGGAGCTGTGCATGCAATTCTTTTCTGTGGATGCACTGGTGCACCCAAATATTTTTGTAGATTTTTTTTTTACATATCAAATCTATAATTATAGTATACAGGATATTACTAACATCTGTGTCCATAATATCACCATAGTCCATAATATCGCCACCTTGAGAAAAAGTGTGCTTAAAGATATTTTTACTGCAACATACCCTAGGTATGTACATTTGATGTGTGAAGGAGTGCATACCAAAAGTATCTTGCAGTAAAAATATCTTAAAGCACACTGTTTCTCAAGGTGGCAATATCATGGACCCTTGTGATATTATGGACATGGATGTTAAGTGTCAGAAAAATAATAAAATCTTTTTTTACAGTAGTACTTGTTAAGATTTTTAAATTAGCTCCCAGTAAGATCTGTCAGTAATTACATGTAAGTTTTGTTTTATATGGTGCACCCAAAAAATTTTGTGCACCCAATGTTTTTGGTTGGGTGCACCAGTGCACCTATTCCGCAAAATGAATTTCGAGCCCTGATCAGTATCATCAATAACATATTAATCCCTCCTTCTGCTAGAGTCAATTCCGCGTCACCGTGTGGGTTGCTATTGTCATGAAATGTTTAGAATTCTTTGTAATTGTTTGTGTAAGAAATTTCATAATTTGGAAATATTTTGAATATCTTTTCAACATTCTAAATAAAGAGTCAGATTATCACCTACTTTTATGGGGGCATTTACCCACATCTACCATTTGGTTATTTGTTTGTATAAAATGTATTTCTAAATATTTTGAAAAGTGAAAGAAACACTTACTAAATTTGTTCTAAATAAAGAGATCTTTGTACAGCCACTTTCAAAATGTTTCAGAAATATCCAAATGAATTCAAATATATTCAAATTTTTGTTTTCAAATTTTTTTAACATTTAGAACTTTTATTTTATTTTCTTCTAAATAATTCAAAAGTCTTACAAACATGGAGAAAAAACCCACACGGTGACGCGGAATGAACTCTATCCTTCTGTTCATGATCAAACAAACACAAATCCCTGACTGATTAACACGATGTGTTTCTAACACCTGAATGAAGATTTCTATGCTGTAGAATTTGCTGGGACGACTGGGCTGGATCTGGATGATGGTTATGACTACGGACCAGACAGTAAGCGAGCCAGGAGAAACCGGTTTAAGTGGGGACCGGCTTCACAGAGGATACTGTACGATGCTTACCAGAGACAACGTAACCCTAGTAAGGAGGAGAGAGAGGCACTAGTGGAGGAATGTAACAGGTATATGTTTGTTTGTTTGTTTATTGCACATAAGGCCACACCAATTGATAATCAATTTTGGAGCAAATTTGGGGTAAGTCCCAATTCTATATGTAGTGTTGGAAGTTGAAGTTCAGTCTTTATTTCATAATGATGATTAATTATCTGTTGGTTCTCGGATTTTTTCAGAAAAATATGAAGCGACAGGGCGAATAAAAATAAAGACAGGTTTAGGCTTCCTATTATAGCCCTAAATGCAATGATAGGAGCCATGAAGTCAACACAAAAGGCTTGGTTGATATTTAAACAATGAATTTTGAACTTTTATTAAGAGTCTTAAACCACTGCATTGATGAACAAAAAAACTCTAACAAGTAGGAAGAAAGGGACTTTCACCATCTTTTATGGGAAAAATATGAGCATTTTTGAATTGAGTCAGAACCAGAATCTTTTTTGGGGGGGAATCGGAAAAAAAAGAGGCAAATCCAAGAACCAACAAATTAAATTGGTGTGGCCTAGATTATCAAATGTGCCTTCAGGTGTAACACTGCAGTTTCAAACACTTAAAGTTACTACAATTTACCTCAGACGAGACTACTTATTCTTTAAAAGATTTTAAAGGCATTTTGCTGGGTGTGATGGGGTCACAACACTGCACTGAACCCTCTTATATAGTAAGGAAATCAAGGATGTGACCAATCAGTGCTGTTATAATTGCAGAGCTGAATGCCTGCAGAGAGGAGTGTCTCCCAGCCAGGCTAGTGGTCTGGGTTCTAACCTGGTGACAGAAGTAAGAGTCTACAACTGGTTTGCCAACCGGAGGAAAGAGGAGGCCTTTAGACACAAGCTGGCCATGGACGCATACCAACAGCAGCAGCTGCCACAACAGCCGCAGCAGCAGCAGGCGCCTCCGCAGCCGCAGCAGCAGCAGCTGCAACAACAGCTGCAGCAGAGTCAGGTGCAGCAACAGCAGCAGCAACATCAACTCCCACATCAACAACAGCCGCATCAGGTGCCGGCAAGTCTAAAAGGTGAATGGACAGTTATTATTAATAAGTACATGACATAACAATACATGTTTAAAGTTAAAACTTTAGATCAAAAAAAATTCTCTTACCTAGAGCTTTCCACCAGTCACTCTAGTCTTCCTCAGTAGACTGACCCAGTGAAGCTTATCACGTGGCTTCTTTGAAGTGTTACGTCAAAACTGGGTCAAAGGTATCCAAATTTCTACTGCGGAAGACCAGAGTGACTGGTTGAAAGCTCTAGGTGAGACAACTTTTTTTATGTTGGCTCTAAAGTTACTTTTAACTTTAAACATGTAAGTACCAACACAGATAAACTTTTATGATGACATAACAATACATGTACTTCTTTTTGAAACCGGAGGAAAATGCCATTAGAATTCTTGAAGATTTTGTGGAAAAAGTTTTTTTTTATCTCTTCATTAGTGGTGACACATTCCCTACATAAGCCCCAAAGCATACATTCTTTAACAATGTTACTAGTAACTACAAAAATCCCTACATACTATTAGTCTAAGAACATACTAGTAGTACTAAGTATGTTGTAATAGTATGTAGGGATTTTTGTAGTTCAGGTTAAAGAAAACAAGTTGATTGTCTAGTTAGGTAAAGGATTGTAGTGCTTTTTCTAACAGCAGGTAACATCTGTGTCCATAATATCACCAGGGTCCATAATATCACCACCTTGAGAAATAGTGTGCTTAAAGATATTTTTGACGATATTATGGATCCTGGTGATATTATGGACACAGATGTCAATGCAAATACAGCTTTATTTTTCAACAATCACACCTGATAACCACTGCTATCATCCAATTGAATGTGTGTTGGGTTCTTTTACAATTGCAGGGGTTTAGATCTTTAGGTTATCCCATATACAGAACCATATGATTAATATCCCCTCCAAAGAATAACCAATTCAGCACCAAGGACAGTATCAGTTTTGAAGCCTTCAGAACCAAAAATGATGTTTTTAACAGTTTTGATGATATGAATGATTGTGTATGATATGAATATGATCAATATTGTTGGAGTGTTTAGGCCACACCAATTTAATTTGTTGTTTCTTGGATATTTTTAGAAAAAATATGAAGTGACAGGGCGAAAAAAAAACAGGCCAAGGCAGTCCCCATGATAGCCGGAAATATTACGATATGAGCCATGACGTCAACATACCAGGCTGGTTTATACAATAGATTTGAACTTTTAATGAAACAAAGTTCCTTAACAACTAGGAAGACAAGGACTTTCTTCAACCATTGGGGCCAAAATATGTCAGTCATTGAGCATTTTGCAGTTGAGTTATATATATAGAACCAAAAAAAATGGACAGGGCAAATCAAGGAAACAACAAATTAAATTGGTATGGCCTTATCTTACTTTGATTTTAAACAGTTGTCTTTTGTTGTTGTTGCTTGAGGCTAATTAATTGCCAAGTCTTACCAAGTGGAGCTTTTACTGTAAATTATACATTATTTCAGCTTATAATGGCTGCTACTGTATGTTTTGTATGATTTGTACTTGCATTTTGTATTAAAAATGAATAAACCATTCCTACAGAAGCAGTGTACCAGGCAGCTAACCAGTCCCAGCAGCCTCCAGTACAGTCAGGACTGGCCAGTTCAGCTGCCACACCCACTCACCACACATCTGTTGTCATGGTACCAGGTGAGATATGCACCTAGGCTTAAAATGATAATACCCTAATTGTCACTGTCACTGTGATAATACTGTCATAGTGATAATGCCCCTCATAGTGATAATATCCTCAGTGATAATATCCTCAGTGATAATACCCTCATTGTGATAATACCCCTCATAGTGATAACACCCTCATACATTTACTACAATGTTTGTTATAGTAACTGATAAGACCCTCATAGTGATAATATCCTCAGTGATAATACCCTCATTGTGATAATACCCCTCATAGTGATAACACCCTCATACTACAATGTATGTTATAGTGACTGATAAGACCCTCATAGTGATAATATCCTCAGTGATAATACCCTCGTAGTGATAACACCCTCATAGTGATAAATACCTCATACTGTAATAAAATATTATGATAATCCACCTTATACTCAGTCTGATAATAACCTGCATACTGATAATACCCCTTATACTACATTATATAATAGTGATATGCCCCTCATACTAATAATGCCCTTCTTACTACTTATGCCCTGCATGCTGATAATGCTCATGCTGCGATGATAACCCATCTTGTACAGATAAAGACCCACATACTGATTTTATACTAATAATGCTCCTTACACTAATAATAAATTCCTACACACTGAAAATACCTCTTATACTTAGCCCTTTATAGTACAGTGATAATTTTCATAGTAGCAATATTTCCCTCATTCTAATACTATCATCAAAGTTCATCTGTGTTGGTAGTTACATGTTTAAAGTTAAAACTTTTGGTCCAACACAAAAAAGAGCTTTCGACCAGTCACTCTGGTCTTCCTCAGTAGACTGACCCAGTGAAGCTTGTCACGTGGCTTCTTTGAAGTGTGACGTCAACACTGGGTGTGAGGGGTGAAGGAAGCCATATACATCAGGGTCCATCACCCTATATTGAACCGCGACGGGGGCCGTCATCTTCTACAAGATACCTTTGACCCAGTGTTGACGTCACACTTCAAAGAAGCCATGTGACAAGCTTCACTGGGTCAGTCTACTGAGGAAGACCAGAGTGACTGGTCGAAAGCTCTAGGTGAGAGAATTTTTTGTGTTGGACCAAAACTAACTTTAAACACTTCCCTCATTCTAATTAGTAGCCCATGTACCTGTTTTGATTTTAACCCCTCAGGCACCATGCCGTCCAGTGGACTGCATCGCACTCAGGGGACGACCACACTAGCAAACATGGATACAGGAGAGTTACAGGTCAGACATGGACATATTTCAAGATTTTTTTTGGGGGGGGGGCAAAATTTACTTCTCTTAGAGTTAGTAGGAATGGGCCTTCAAATCTTACGTCTATACACACTGTATATTAGATAAGAACAGTGATCATATAGAATCATTTTATCATTTTCTGTGTTAAGAAATCCCACAAAAACACTACATGTAGTTCCTTTTCTTCTTCATTTTTGAAATCTGTAATAGAAACATAAGTCATTTAGGGAAATCCACCATGACCAAACAAAATGCATTGTGCAAAAGCTCAACTTTGTAAATTGGTTAATTTGTACATGTATATTAACTATGATTAATCCACGGTGTGCACGCATCCCTTAGTACAAGAGTTGACTTTTGGTTCTCACAGAATGTTTGCGAAAAAAAAGAAACGTCAAGCATGCTCAGCAAGATTAATCAAAAGTCTTTCTTCTTCAACATTATCATAACATCAATTTGAAACATCATAATAATATGTACTAACAATTTCCTGTGTTTCCCTGTTCCATTCTGCTGTAGACGTTGCCTCCTGTCAGTTCGCTGACCCCTATTCACCACAATGGTAGCCCCCGCCACTCCCAGACTCCCGAGCCCTCCTCACAACCCTCGCACTCCCAGAATCCTCAGCAGCACACACCCCTGCCTGGAGTCCTGTCATTTGCACAAAGTGAGTATCATTAAAGCAATATGATGTAAGATTTTTGCGCCAAAACTGTAAATATAAATAATTCAAAATTTCTCATCAGTGTCATTTTCAGAAACTTTCAACGTATTTAGCGTTACCATTTTGCTTTTCTGGCGACTCAGAGCAGCATAAGAATAAGTTTCCAGCAGCCCAACTGTATTTGGAGGCTCCTAAAAAGAATATAAAAATACAGAGGTTTTCGTGCAAGTATCCTTAGTAGCTTCCAACATTGGCAGGCAGAATAACAGGTGAAAAGGTCAGACACAAGAAACAGAATGACCTTGAAGGTCCACAAATACAAAAAATACTTCCAAGAAGTCTAAACTCTTGTTACTTGGAAAAGGCAAGCCATTGCTGTGTTTTAAATTTGCAGTTTAAAAAACAACTGTAATTGTGGATGGTAACCATTCAAGAAAGACATGTTTGCATCGACATATATTCATGGAAAAGAAGTTGATGCAAAAAAAAAAAAAACAATCACAAAAGTTGAGAGATAAAAAGTTTAAGCTAAAAGAAATCATTTTTCCTTTCTCAGGTTTAAGTACGACACCACAAGGTCACGTGATCCTACAAAACGTTCCGACCAATCAGCTCCTTCATCACGGCATCTACAGTCAGCTGGCTGCACAGCAGGCCGCCATGTCAGGTCGAAGGTCACCACCGCCGAGAACCCTGACCAGACAGGAGTTCATGCAGGCCGTGGCTGAGCTGCAGAACCAATGTGAGACAGTTCAGATCATGAGATACAATTTGTAGGGCCTAGGCCACACCGATAGACCCATTGGACTTTCACGGATCGCATGAACTGCTTACGTCACAGGGAGCACATTTCAAATAGAAACTACGTCACAGGGGGGACATATCGAAAGATCCTTTCATGAGATGCATAAACTGCATACGTCACAGAACAAAATAACCTTAAATTGTTGTACGGAATGCCACCATACAAAGTTGGTGCCTGTTTTCCGCATATATTACCGAGAAAATAGACACTTACCTCAATGAGTACCTTTTAGTAAAAAAAATGATCTGCCGGGGGGGGGGGGCACCAGCAGAGCAAGCCAGTTCTAATCAGCGTTCTAGAACAATGTTCTTTCAAAATGTCCCCCCTGTGACGTAAGCAGCTTATGCGATCCGTGAAAGTCGAATGGGTCTATTCAATTTCTTGGTTTACGGATTCGCCCACTTCATTTTTCTGATTTGCAAGAAAAAAAATTCAGAATCAACTGCAAAATGCTCATATTTTGCCCTGAACAGTTGAAAACAGTCCTTTTCTTTCTAGTTGTTACAGTTCATCTTTCAAATTGAATGCAATGGTATCATTAAAAGTTCAAAATTCATTGTAACAGTTTAAATTTTGAACCGGTCTGGTGTGTTGACTTCATGGCTCTTATCGTACCATTTTGGGCCATAATAGGATGCCTAAGCCTGTTTTTATTGTCTTTCTTTTTTCGACAATTATGGCAAAAATACATGCATGCCTTTTGGGGCCTGCTATGATATGAAGGCTAAATGAACATTTAGAACAATTCAGTGTATTTAGCTTTGGACACAAATCATAATACCCTTTTTTCTTTTAAGTGGATTTACATTCATTCCATACTCACAAGCTTTTTGCTGCATTTGTAAATTGGCACTGTGGGTATGTACTGAGTTCTTGAGTCGTGGAGCTTCGGTAGACTGGGTGCCGTCCTCCAGAGTTACCACTGGCTCCGTATGGTTGCTAACTACCATGGACTACCAGGCCAGAGCCCTTTTTTTTTGGAGAACAGGCGAAAATCAATGCGTGTGCAGATGTCATTCAAATTAAGTCGGTGTGGCCTTATGTAGTACATGAAAGGGAAAATAAAAACTATGATGTCTTCCTTCACAGCGATGGGTTACCACCAGAAGTCGGACCAGTCCTCCAACCAGCAGCACCTGACACTACAGCAGCACCTGCAGACCAGAGTACCCTACAGCGCGCACGTCTCCATGGCAACAGTCACCGAGAACCGCGACACCAACCACCTGCAGACCAGCCGCACCAACGAGAACGAGCTGCTGCAGCAGGGCGCCACGGTGCGGGTGCAGGTGCCGAATAACACAGGTGAGCACCTGTTGCCATGACTACAGAGCACCTGGTCACTAAGAAAGAGCAGCTGTAAGGATGCCAGTGACAGAATACTAAAGGAAAATTGCAATTGGTTAATTGGTTTGTTAGTAATGTTTACCTAAGTAAAACGATATGGTTCAGTTTCTTTTCTCCAAACACAAAAGGTCAATGACCTCGGCCAGACAGTCTATCACTTGTAACTAGCATTGGTACATTATGTTGCAATTCTATAGCAGGAGGGATTTAGACTCTTGTCTGACCATATATATGAATGTGTTTGAGCAAGAATTAACAGAGCAGATTATGCGAAGGTAAACATTATGCATCCGCTTTGCAAGTGTTACCTTAAGTTTCTAGTTGATTTTATATGCCTAGCATCTGTTATTCTGTCATCAGATTTTTATTACATATCAATGATACACAGCAGCAGAAAAAACACTGTAAAGGATGTGCGATGTTAGGGATGGTATGTTCAGCACCAAGGACAGCACAGTTAAAAAATTTTCAGTTTCAGTCTGAAAGAAATGCCATAACAAAATCACCAGGAAAAATTTCAAGATTGAAATAAATTTGATTGATATTTACAACATACATTCATTTACAATGTATTCAATGACATATAGAAAAAAAGTTAGGACTATCTACCCCCCCCTATAATCTTTTATGTAACATAACCCCCAAAGGTACAATGCCATGGATGGTATGTTCAGCACCAAGGACAGCACGATTTGAAAATTCAAGTTTAAACTTGTACTGAAGAGGTCACTGAGAAAATTTAAAAATAAATCCACCAGGAATATTTCAGGATTTACAATAAACTTCATTATATAAGATACATTCATTTACTCATTTGTGTTCAGAAATTAGGACTACTATTAGTGGTTTACCTAATGTGACCCTTACATGTACATGTTTAAAATTGAGCATAGTCCCGTGATCATACAATACTAAGCTGTGAACCAAAAAGACATGGTGTCAAAAGGGAGCCACCTAAGAGGAATTTCCATAGGTGTGTGTGCTATAGCAGACACCATGTGGTGTTGTGTTACATTATGTAGCAGGACAGAGTTGGAGGGGCTGCTCACAATATATTGTACATGTGCTAGTATGAATGTATTGGTAAGAATAAACAGAGCAGTAGTTTCAATTTCTTAGGCTAGACCATGTAAAAGTAAACACTCAGCGTGCAAAATACCTGGTTGCCCAAATTTTACTTGGGGCAACCTATTTTTGAACCTACTTAAGTAGGTAGCCCAGTATGCTACCTGAATTTTAAGAATGCCCCCCCCCCCCAAAATCATGCCCACTTGGCTTGCACTACTGTATCTGGCAGATGCTTTTTAATGTTAGGTATTAATGGCTATTACTAGTATCAGTTAACTAAAGGCTCTTAGAAATACATGACTGTATTGTCAAAGGCTTATGTATGTAACATTACTTAATTTGAGGAAAGTAGTTGGGGCAACCTAAAATTCTGATGGGCAACCTAATTTTTGCCTGGGCAACCTGATTCAAAAAAGTATTTTGTACACTGAATATTGACATGTGTAATTTTGCAAATGTTATACCTACTGGTAAGGCTTTCTACATTGTAGTATAATTATCTGATTTTAATATTTGAATACTCTGCAGGTATGGTGATCTATGAACATCAGGGCAGTCAGACAGTGGCAGCAGAGGAGACAGTCATGTCCACTAGTGAAGACCCCATGGACAGTTATAATGTTGCACAGGAAGTTCATGTATCCACATCCAACATGTGAGGCCACTACAGTCTGCTTCTTCTCCTTTCTTTTCATTTGAAGTGTGTTGTTTCATCCGTACAATTATTTCATCAGGTTGGTAAATAAAATCATAGCAAAGTTTGGGTTTTTTTTTTCAATTAGGCCACATCAATTTAATTTGTTGTTTCTCGGATTCGCCCTGTCCATTTTTTTTATTAATTTTGCAAAAAAAAAATTTTGGGGGTTCTAAATCACCTGCAAATTGCTCAATGAAAGACATATTTTGGCCCAAAAGGTTGATGAAAGTCTTTTTCTTCCTAGTTGTTTAAGTTTTTTAATGTAACAATTAAATTTTGTTGCATTAAAAGTTCAAAGACTATTGTTTTAATCATAAACAACCCTTGGTATGTTCACTTCATGGCTCATATTGTAACATTTCCGGCTATCATGGGGTGCCTTGGACTGTTTTTTTTTTTTTTTCGCCCTGTCGCTTCATATTCTTTCCTGAAAAATCCGAGAAGCAACAAATTAAATTAGTGAGGCCTTACAATCACTTGTTTAACAAGAAGAGATGTTACATTCAATTTGACTGTCTGTCATTTTCATCAGGACAGTCATTAACTGTCATTAAGAACTTTCATCGAAATGCCTGCTCTTGTTTAACAAGTGGTTGTGAAATTATCAATAAAGAACATGTATTTCAGTTTATACTAGGATTATTAAGATCAATCCCCATTTGTTAACCTTCTCCTTACTGAAGAGCCCTATTCAATTTGATTACAGCAATAGGCAGCAGGAAGAAGGTTAAATTTCCATTCAAAGTAATAGGTACATAAAAAAATTGTAAGAAAAATGTTACTTTCAGTCTTGATTTTAAGTTAACTTTTAAAAATTATTGGTAAGTAAACAGGTTCTATTTGGGCTTTTTTTTCTCAGCTCACATGTAAAACAACTTCATAAAACTGGCTATAATCTACTTTTGGAAGTAAATGTATTTTCATTTTCTTATTGTAGACCGTTTCTCTTTTTATTTGTAACTCGTTGCATTTTGTGTCCTGACAATCATATATACTAATTTTAGCTATGAAACCTTCTGTCATACTTTTAAGGTGATATAATATATATTATATGCCATTTTGCATGAAATTGTTGCAATGTTAAAATGATTCAGGGATTGTGGCTGAATATACAAATGATTTTTGTAAATAGAAACTTCAGATGATTCTATATTACATATAACCATTATCCAAAATAATTCAATCAAAACTGATAAAGTTATCTATTAGTAGTGTAAAATTACAGTTTATTTTGTACAATGTAGTATTTTACCTAGATGTCTATGATGTTGTAATTGTGTTAAAAAACTTGAAAAAAGTTTGGACATTTTGAATTTAGAGCAAATTGTCTGATCTGGAGGTAGTTCATGCAATGCACATGACTATAAAAATACTAAAAGCAGAAAGAAGTCCTGAAATCATGCTCCTACTTTAGAAACTAGTACATGTATGTGCTGTGTAGAAATTTCTGTGCATTGTTTTATCTGCAAATATATAGTTCTGACTTTTCTAGGTTCCACCAACCAAAGACCTTGTAACTTAAACGCTAGGTTTAGACAACCATGACATAGATATTTACTTTAACTTGTTGTGCAAGAACAAAGCTCTAATCTGGAATTCTGATATGAGATTTTGAAATGTACAGATTTATATATAATTAAGTGATTCACTGGTGCTAAACATATTATTATCACAATGCCATAATTTTGCAATGCAGGTGTCCAAAACTTGAGATTAATATGTTTTCAGTATGGGAAATTGCATTAGTCTAGATTGTTCCCAATTGGTCAAGTTCTTTTTTTAGAGATAATTAGATTAATCATGCTTTTTAGCAAGAAGAAACAAAGAAACATCGATGTGGTGAAATTATCTCAACTTGGGAACTTTTTAGCAATGGAAATAGGCTTTATTTGAGTTATCCCAAGTATGCAAATTTAGGTTGTCTTGATTATGCAAATAAAGATAAAGTTGCAGTTTTGCATATGACTTATGAGAAAGATCCTCCCCATCCCTAAGAATAGTGTTAGCAGGAAAACTCATACCAGCAAGCACTTTTATTTGGCAGCATGTAACAAGCTCCGCTTAAAAGATCCATCCTATTGCTACTTTTAATAATGGCTCAGATTTCCATACATGTTTTTATTGCATGAACAAAAAAATTCTGACATAAAGAAAAGAAATGATGCGGTCACCTGCGGAAGATAGCAGCTACATGTAACAGGCTTTGCATTGCAGTGTATTGTGAATGTGGAGTATAGGGTAACTTTTTGTGTGGTAGCTCATACATGTGTATACTGGCTCTTTTGTGAATTGTACTAAATGATATCCAATAAGAAAAGAGTCTGATCATGATATATAACTTGTTTGACATTAATTATGTCTTTGTGTGGCTCATAATAGCCAAGCAAATGCCACTGTGTATATCTAAAAAGGACACTTGCAGTTGCACACATGTAGGCAATACAGCATTCACCAGTTTCCCATCCCCAGATTTCCAAATGCCCCAACACCTCAAAACACAGTAAAAAGCAAGCTGTTTAATGTCAACAGGATCATTCCGACGCCTTCCAGTCCTATGCAAATGAGGGTTACCCCCCCTATTTTCGCATTGCATTCTGGGGATGGGAAACTGGTGAATATATTGTCGGCCATCTTGGATGGTTAAACCAGGAGTGAGTCACACAAAGACACAACTGATGCAAAATCTCTTATTTCTCAAGTTAAAATCAAACCAAAGAAAACCTCAATTAAACTGTAATTGCAATGATATTTTATTGATTGTTGTCTCTAAACAAATATAAATATTATATATTGATGGATGAAAAAAATCATCTCTATTTTCATAATTTTCTGTTTGCAACATGTGGAAAATAAAGTTTCAATCTTAGAAACATTTGTCTATGTCGTCCTTGTTCTTTCAATAATGCTGATTTAGGCACAAAATTAGAAAAAAAATATGGGACAATTTGAAAGAAGAGATAGACATAGAATTCTATCTTCAATTAGAAAGAAGAAAGGTCCAAAATTAACACCTAATATTTTTTCCTGGACCAAACATTGTTTAAAACATGAGTGACAAAACACATAAATTGACAGCTGGTACACTCAGTGCATTCAAAGCTGTGCTGATTGGCTTATCCTATAAGACCAAACTAAGACAATGAATGCTGATTGGCTGTCTCACAAGAGTGCCCAGCTCTACTTAAAAGCTAACAACCAATGGGAGGATGATTGGATGATCTAAACAATGCAATCTGAGATCTCAAAGCTGATTGGCTAACTCACTAGTGCACCTGGACCTGCTTAGAAACTAACAGCCAATGGGAGAAGAGTATAGTAAGTTCAGCTTGACTCTCTGACATCTGATGATTTTCTAAAAAAAATGTAATTTGAAACCTTCCATTTTGCAACTCTCCTTTGACAAGTAACATCAAATTCGATTAGAATTAAACTATGAGTACAAAATGTATGACATACAACAAACTCTTTCCCCTTTTTTCCTTGGAAAAAATTATAAAAACCATGACGATTGTATAACAATCCAATACCCTTTATTATTTTCAAGTAGGTCACATTTAACTATTATCTAAAATCTTTTTCCTTTTCTTCTTCTCCTTAAGATGTTTCTCTGACAAAAGAGAATGTGCTGCTACTTTACTTCCTTCTTTACCGCATCCATTTTCTTGTCTTTTTTTAATTTGGCACGGAGTCAACTTTTCAGCAGACAAATCCTTGCTTTTTAGTTTTGACTTCTTTTTCTTTCTTGATCTTTGCTCAGAGTCATTTACGTTATCAACTGATCTACCGGTGTCTTCTGTCCTTTGAACGGATTCCTCTTTTCGTTTCCTCTCCTTTTTCTTTTTCTTGGGTACTGCCTGGTTAGAAGGGTTGTTGCTGACAGTGTTAGTACTATTTGATGCTACCTTTTCTTGTGTGGAAGCTGGATCACTGCAGGTGCGTCCAGGTGTGTTTGCCACCTGGAGGGGTGCAGAAGCCTGCAGTATGGCCTGATGGGTAACCGCCGCCTCTGCTAGTCTGACCTTCTCTTCTTCTGAGTCACTATAGTAGAAGAAAATCAGCAAAAGGAACACATTTTTACTTTGGGTAGGTGTACTATACGAGTATGTACACATAAATCTTTATCAAGTTTAGTAATCTATGCAGTTATCTTTAGTATATCATAGATGAACTAAATATTGTAATATACCTTACTGTTTGATTGAATACTTAAAAAACTGTCATCCTCCTCACACCAAATGACACTTTGATGTTTTAAATTTTATGAAAAAGAGATATTGGATCAATGTTAATTGATTCTAACTAGGAAAATTTTAAGGTCTTTTCAGTTCTTTTTAAACACCATGCCTATGAGAGCAGTGTGGCCAAACACAGGACTGCCTACAAATTAGTTTCTAGTTAAAACTAGAAACTAATTCCTGTGCTTAAAATATCTTGCACTCAATCATAATACTAGTTTATAACATATACAAATATAGGTTTGACCTCTAAGGCCACACCAATTCAATTTCTTGGTTAACGGATTTTTCTAGAAAAATAATGGAGTGGTCGGGCGAAAAAAATAAAAATAAAATCAGGCCTAGGCATCCTATTGTGGCCCAAACTGGTACGATAGGAGCCATGAAGTCAACACACCAGGCTGGTTCAAAATTTAAACAGTGAATTTTGAACTTTTAATGATACCACTGCATTGAAAGATGGAATAACTGTAACAACTAGGAAGAAAAGGAAGTTGTTTTCAACTGTTCAGGGCAAAATATGAGCATTTAGCAGTTCATTCTGAATTTTTTTTTATTTTTTGGAAATCAGAAAAAAATGAAGCAGGCAAATCAGTTAAGCAAGAAATTAAATTGGTGTGGCCTAAATGTCTAATTAAAAGCTGAACTTTTTACAAAACACCTGTGTGAGATCTGACCTGTCTCCAGAGGAACTGTCCACCTGTTTTCTCCTCCTGACCTGTGGACTGACTCCAGTCAGGTTTACTTCTGTACCAGGATCAGAGCTGGAGAATATCCTAAAACCTGCACAGAGAAGGACCTATGTTTGTAATGATGGTTCTTTATTATAAATCGTATTATGTAGCAGAGTGTTATAACATCAAATATATCAGCCGATAGAAGCAATAATGATATAGCAGTGTTCGAAATACCTGTCTGCAGTCTGCAATCTGCAGGTAGATTTTCAACAATGCAGAAGAAAAATTTATACAATCTGCAATTTTGCAGCAGGAAAAATTGGCACTTGGGATTAGGTGCTCTTGGCCCCAAGGACAGACAACACTTAAGCTCTTGTTCTGAAACAACAGGAGCTTCTTCACTAATTTACATCAACCTTGTCTTGACTTGTTTATCTTTTGTTTCCTTTTGGACTTCCAAAAATTTGTCTTCACTAATTTGCATATCAATCAATAGTTCATGCTTATAAACTTGCAACATTGTAGTATAGAGTCTTGTGCATTTGCAGACAGTATTTCCAAATTGCAGAACAAAATTTTGAGTCTTCTGCAATATTGCAGAGCACTGAAAAAAAGTATTTCGACCACTGTATAGATAGCATTTTTACGAAGTAGGAAAATAAAAAGTTCAAAACTCTACAATATAGACACTTTGTACCATGATCTACTATCTGAGCTAAGCTGGGTCACGGGAATAGGAGAGTTTCCCGTGCGGGAACTGTGCCACGGAGGGGGAGAGATTCCCGCTTATGGGAATCTCTCCACCTAGCAGTGCCGAGTCCCGCACGGGAACTTCACCACTCAGGGCTGCCACGGAGGTTGAGAATTTCCCACAATACGGGAATCTCTCCACCTATAGAAAGACTAAGTCCCGTACGGGAACTTCACCACTCAGGGCTGACCGTGCGCGCGCGTGTTTTGGGGCCGATATACGGACGGGAATGTCACCATATTACACGAACGGGAATTGGACCATTTTAGTCGACATTTCGCGTACGGGAAATTCACCAGCAGTGACAAATAATGTCCGTCCGCGGACGCCCTACGGCAACTTCACGGCCGATATACAGACGGGAACTTCTCCACACAAACGGGAATTGGACCATTTTGGTCGACATTTGTCGCACGGGAAATTCACCAGTTGTACTACAGGTGCAACCAATTTTTGATTGAACCATGGGCGATAGGCCACCGAGTTTTTGTTGAGATCGTTGTTACTTTATTTAAATATATACTTAGGTAACTGAACAACAAGTTCACTGTGCACTCCGTACAAGATTCCCGAGAATCATACACTGAACACAAACACCGTAAACACGGTCCGTACAAGATTCCCGAGAATCATACACTGAACACAAACACCGTAAACACGGTCCGTTGAAAGAGTCCCGAGAATCA
>NW_017802580.1:595468-607959 GCF_001625305.1 Branchiostoma belcheri
GTTCAATTATCAATGATGTATTAAGTGGTGATTACCTAGTTTTATCTGCCATCATGGATGGCGGGTCTCCGAGTACACAATTGATTATTACATGTTCAATTATCAATGATGTATTTAGTGGTGATTACCTAGTTTTTATCTGCCATCATGTCTGCAATTGTATTTGTTTTAGTTGGATGTGTTTGATATGCTCATATCATAATGTCTTAGATCATTCTTATCTCTCTCTCTCTCTTCTAAGCTTAAGAAAATTATGACACAGCGAAGTACAGACGGATGAGGGCAGCTGAGAGAGCAATTATAAAGGCTACCACATGACTTATCAGACAAGGTGTTATAGTAATGTTGTTGTTATTGTTAATACATGTGTATTACAATTAACCAATCTACTATATTTCTACTACTTCAACTACTACTAATGCTACGAGGGAAGAGGCGTTGCAAGATTTTCAACAAATAATATATATATAAATCATTCCAACAAGGTTTGATTTAAACTTAACATTAACTACTGCCACCAAAAGCAGCCCTACTCCAATGTACTAGTACGCACGATCTTCGCACAAATCAGCATTATAATCTGAAACAAAGACAACACAACAAACGTCAACTTTCACTACTTGTACGGTACTTCCAAAATCCTTTAGAAGTAGAAATAAAGTCCACAGTCATATGTCTTTAAGCCGCTTAAAGCAGTCAGTAAACATGCATTTTGACAATAGAAAAAATTCAACAACAACAACAACAACAACAACAGCCGTCACTGTCTAACATAATCTCAAAATTAGGTTTAGCACTGTATACTTACCGAAAGTCAGCCAGCAAATGGTACCCGGAAGTAATGCCGGTATCGACCACGCACGGGTCGACGCACGGGTCGAGCAGACGACGTGACAGAAAATCAAAACAAAAGGTGAAATTCTGTCGCCCGTATAGATTTACATGCTAACTTGATCATATCGGCATCTTGAAATGGAACCGGTTCGATCGATTTCGAATAGTCGAAGCGCGTTTCCATTTTCGAACCGTGGCGGGAAATGTGGGCGCCTACCGTGCGTCTGATTGGCTAGCGGTGATGTCATTGACCTGTGCAGCAGCGACATTAGCGGCCAGCAGTGGTACTGCTGGTAACGCAGTTCACCGGAAATCGGACTTTACAAAATGCTTCATATCTTCTTTAAAATATGATATCATACCCCAAGAAACTTGACAGGGCTACTTAGTTACCCCTTGATTATAGACAGTATCAAGACTTTTATTTTCCTTGTGGTATTTCGCAGAAAATAGGGTCTTTAGAATTGGCATTTCGCACCTAGTGTATACTAGTACTAACAAAGCTAAAGCGTTCTGAAGCCGCCGTTCGGCTCTCGGCAATCTTCGGGAGACTTCGGTATATGTTCGTATGGTTCTTTTGGAATCCTCGTCAGGTTGTAGACCGTGTTTACGGTGTTTGTGTTGAGTGTATGATTCTCGGGGATCTTTCAAAGGACCGTGTTTACGGTGTTTGTGTTGAGTGTATGATTCTCGGGACTCTTTCAAAGGACCGTGTTTACGGTGTTTGTGTTCAGTGTATGATTCTCGGGAATCTTTCAACGGACCGTGTTTACGGTGTTTGTGTTCAGTGTATGATTCTCGGGACTCTTTCAACGGACCGTGTTTATGGTGTTTGTGTTCAGTGTATGATTCTCGGGAATCTTTCAACGGACCGTGTTCATTCCTTTTGTTTTGTGAAGGCAACAGACTGAGTAAGTACACACAACAATCACGGTTGTAAAATAGTTTTTAATAGCAAGGACATTTACAAAACAATATAGATTTCAACAAAAACTCGATGGCCTAGCGCCTGTGATTGAACCGGCTGGAATCAAAACAACGCCCCTAGCTTGGTTTGAAGCAAAATTCTAAAAACGTCGAGTGATCGACGTAATCACGAGTGCGTCTTCTATGGACATTTCAGTGCTGTTGATAGCGTAGTTGATAACGCTAACGACAACCGGCTCCTCGACAACGAACACAAAATGTTCGTCCTCAAATTAAAACATAATTATGTGTGTCAAACTCACGCTATACAAATGACTTAGCGAGCGGCTTAGACTTTACGGCTATTCCCCTATTCTCATACATGTACATGCTAATACTCAGGACGCTAGAACTAGTACCGGGGTAGAAAAATATGGCGGACATAATCAAAACGACGCTATCCCGTCATGCATTATAATGACGCTAGAGTGTTACGGTTGTAGCAAAAATAAAAACCTTGTTCGGTATTTCAGATTCAATCCCTGCGTATGTGTTGTGGGTTGCCATTTACTCATATTTTCCTTGAAATATATACATTTCCAGCAAGCTGAGGCTAGGGGTTTCTTAATCATACCGTTTGCGTTTCGAGTTTTGTTAGTCATCGTACGCGTACTTTGTTGCGTACTTTGTTCTGTAGCGCTGATTTCCTTTTGCAAGGACGTTATAGCCTCGTTGGAATAACGATTCTTTTTGTACCGATAAAAGACCGTAAGTTTAGTCTTGCTGATATCCGGCTCCTGAACAGTAAACACAAATCATGCGTCCTCACAACGTGCCCAGGCCCAACCTGGTTACAATGCAACGATGTACTAGTAATGCATCAACAGTTATTTTCGTACTTGTCCGGCTGGGACGCTGAAAAGATGGCGACCATTAACAAAATGACGCTATCCCGTCATGCATTATAGTATATCAGCTTGGCGCGAGACCCGAGTGTTACAGCAGTAGTCTACACGACTTTGGTGATTTATATAACGAAATCAGACAGCTTTAATTTCTCTTTCAGATTTAGGTAGTGTAAGGCAAAAGCTTGTCATTCTTGTTTTCATTTTCAGATTCAAGTCGTCAGGATCAAGGTTAAAACCGTGTTGGGTAACACCGTTCGCCGAATAATTTTTTAAAATCCGTTTTTCATTTTTACGTTGGTTTCTAGTTATAACGTTTGCTTTGTTCAGTTTTGTTCCATTTTTGATTTATCTGTGTCGTTGATTTCCTTTTTGCTACAACGTTATGTTCCTCATCAGTTTACTAACATCCGATTTTAAAAGTAACAGTTACCAACTAACAGTCCATCACAACTTTCAGACAAGTTACGTTCAATCTAAGATAAAATTACTGAGTATGTTACTCCAAGTGATTACACATGATACTATATATCCGTGTTCGGTAGTTATTTTTTTTTCAATTTTGATGAATTTTACAGATTTACGAGCCGAAAGATTTGCGGCGCGGCGGTGGGGACGCCAGGTTTCCCGCCAATAACACAACACCGGATGCAGTGTCAAGTTGGAGATTACAGCGATTTCTTCGTGGCACATAAATAGAACCTGTATAATTACATATTTGTATTTATGTTTTAAAATGGTTGCAGTCGTAGATAGTGATGTTATATGTTGTTGTTATACGGGAACAAACATGGCCGCCGCTGAACTTCTATTGTTCTGCCGAAACAACTGATGCTATACCGCCATGCATTGCGAACCATACTCAAGGCTGTTGGACCGGATTTACAGTTTCTAGACGATTTCTTGAGCCGTCGGACACCCTAAGGTAAGGCCGGAGTGCTACAATTCCGCTAAGAGAAGTATGGTGAAAATCTCATATCGATGAACAAAGATTTCCAGCCGTCTTCCCATAGAATTTTGGGCATATTGTTAGTTGCTTTAGATGTAAGATCGTGCCAGACTTGGTTGTGTTAGTAACGGCAACAATAACGCGAAGGCAACAGGTTGGAATAAAAATAAATGAAGTAGGTCTGATTGCTTTTTCCATCCAAGATCCAACCGATGGTCTCTTGTGACAGGCCTGGTCTCGTAGTGGTACCTGAAAAAATGTAACGCTGCGCCTCTGCCGCTGCAAATATGTCACAGTGGAAGCAAGGAGCTACCTCCTCGGTGAAAGTATGCAAAACTCGTCAAAATTTAAAATTTGACGAACTACAGCTCATATGCACACATTATCACGTTTAATCACAATAACATAATGTTAAGTTACCGTATCCGTTTCCAAGTGAATTCTAAAATACTACACAAACTGTCGCGGAGGCACTGCGACCTTTGAAGTGACAGAACACAGTTTTCGCCCTATGGGGATTTCTATAGTTAAGCACCCCAAGGTGGCTCACTTCGACGCGGTAAAATTATAGTAGGGTGCACTAGAGTAACACGGCCAACTAGTACATCTACAAAATAATAGAAAACAAAAAAGTTATGTTTTTAACATCGTGACGACCTCTTTTATTTGGCCACCTGTGGAGGTCAAAGGAACTGCAGGCGGCTCACCATGGAACGCAGTTGCGTAATGCGGCGCATTTATACACGAACAGGGAAATCTTCACAGTACTAGTATGTATCTTGTACACTGTATCAGATTACTAGTATACAGTGTACAAGCCGATGCATTACTATACAACACAGCTCAGTTTACTCCTGGTTACATCTCACATAAGTCGCTTGATTCAAGGAGCTTTTATCACAGAAGAATGTCCTTGCTTGATTCAATAGTTCTGCCCGCACTACTTTCTATACCCACGCTCATTAATACTGTGTTCTCCGACCTTGACATTAAACAATACCATGACCTTTGACCTAATGAATATTAATTAGTAGTAGCGTGGGTTATGGCCGGCCGGTGTGTCACGACTTCGGGAGTGAGGAGCGAGTGTTGTTTTATAAAGTCAGTGTTGACCGATAGAGGACACAGATGAAGTAGCCAACGCCACAAGATTTGAAGATCCATATTTCGTCTTCCATGCCCACAGGTATCTTGTTATTTTTTTTTCATTCTCGGTATAAAAAAATGCTGCGTTGTTTACAGCATTTAGTATCCAGGCCCTGGCAGTCACGGAGCCTGAGTCACGTAGATATGCTTCCCGATTCTCCCTATCATAGTCCCTCTTCCTGAAAGCAAAATCAGTGACTTGTTGGAATGTACAAATTATTATCGTGATTGCTTTGACAGTACTATGTTGTTTATTTCGACGTTCTTAGATTTTGGAACGTTTAATACCTCCATAATACGATATCTTCGAAAGTTCGTTTTCTACCGTAAATACTCATGAATGCATGATATTTACTCAAAAGGGAAAAGGTACCCATACACAAATCTCACAGAAAATGTGCGTTTGTGGCTTCGCAAATTCGTCTTTTTTGCTTGATATATGATAGTTTGGTGTGAAGTTTGCGATTTGACCCCAAATGGTGACGTTCCCGATCGCGCGTTGTTGGCCCAAAATGGTGACGTTCCCGATCGCGCGTTGTTGGCCCAAAATGGTGACGTTCCCGTTGCGCGAAAATGGTGACGTTCCCGATCGCGCGATGTTGGCCCGAAATGGTGACGTTCCCGTGCTTGCCATTTGGGAGCTGAGTAATGAAAACACATGCGCGCACTGTCGCTCTAGAGTGGTGAATCTCCCGTACGGGAGTCCGTGGCTCCACGTGGAGAGTTTCCCGCGCGGGAACTGTGCCTCATACATGGCACGTTCCCGCGCGGGAAACTCTCCACCTCCCGTACCTCGGCTTACCTGACTATCTAGTATTATTACTACTACTACTAATTAAATGGAGGACAAAAAAGTAGAGATGACATACCACAGTCTCTTTCCTCATCATCAGTCACTTTCCCCATCTCTGTATTGTTGTCCATGTCTGTGATACAGCTACAGAGACAAGACTTGTTTTATTAAATAAGACATATACTGGTTAAATAAACTTTTTTCGCAGTTACAGCGTGCAAATTTTACTTGGGGCAACCTATTTTTGAACCTAGGTAGCCCAGTGTGCTACCTGAAATGAATTTTAAGAATGCCCCCCCCCCCCAATCATGCCCACTTGGCTTGCACCGCTGTATCCGGCCGATAGGTGGAGCAACCTAAAATTCTGATGGGCAACCTAATTAAGTAATTTTGCTGTAGGTTGTGCACTGGGCAACCTGGTTCAAAAAAGTATTTTGTAGAGATGAAACTTAAATGTATTTATTTGTGCAAAGTGAAGAAAACAAGTAGATAAGGCCACACCAATTTATTTTCTTGGTTAACGGATTTTTGTAGAAAAAAAATGGAGCGGGCGGGCGAAAAAAAAATAAAAATAAAAATTTGATACTACCTGCCATACAGCCATGTAGTGTGAAATCCAGACTGCTTATTAAGTTACGAAAATACTGGGAAAGAAACAAAAGGCAAGAGAGGATGTACCGTATTGTGTTTTATTTGCTATCCACACCATTTGGGTTGATAATCTTTTTCGTACACGAGCAAAATGCAGAAAACAAGTTTTAGCATGTTACTTCCAAGTTCGACCATCATCATATGTACTCTAAAACATGACACGAATGTTAACTCTCACAAGCAATTTTAACTTTAAAGGGGACAAAATTTATTCAATTTTACATGTACTGTACCTAGATTCTGCCTTGATCCAAAGTTCCAGCTTTCTCAAACAATTTAAGCTTCCGCCACAAATTTTGTCCGCCATGAGGCTCCCGCAACAAAACAAATGACTGAGCCAACATGGTTCCAGAACATCGCATCTGATTGGTCAGAAAGTAAAACAATCCACGATTGGCTACTTTACGTCATGTGACTATGTGTGCAGGAGCGCCTCTAGCGACATTGGTACGAACTGCAGCAATTTCATTGGGGTCTCCCTGTTCAGGGTATTAACGGCCTGTGGGGTCTGAACTATGACGTTTTTTATTTTTATTTTCATTCGGCAAAAAAAGCAAGCGGCGAATCCGTTAACCAAGGAAATAAATTGGTGTGGCCTAAATTTCAGCATTTACCTGTCCAGAAAGGAGCTGAGTTTCTTGGCTACAAAGTCTCGAACTTCCCCTGAGATACCCGTACTGTAGGCTTCTTCATCTTCTTTCTGTACTTCCCTATAGTTAAGAAATTAACAAAAAGGTTTAAAATTATGTCTGAATCACAATTATCACATGTATTTTGGCTATAATACCTGAATCACATTTTATACATGCTTAGAACTGTTTAGTTATTTACTTATGTTTCAAATCCATTTTATATATTCTGGGCCTCATAAAACTCCAAAAATGTTATTAGTTATTACAAACAAAAAGGTTTAAAATGATGTCTGAATCACAATTATCACATGTATTTTGGATGCAATGTCTGAATCACATTTTATACATGCTTAGAACTGTTTAGCTATCTACTTATGTTCCAAATCCATTCTATAATTTGGGCCTCATAGAACTGCAAAAATGTTATTAGTATTTACAAAAGTAAGTCAATTAATATTATACCTGAGACTTCGTTTTAGAGAACCTCCTTTCCGGATCCCTTTCTTGTCTCTTCTGGAGGAACTATCTGGCTCTGTGACGCAAATAAAATAAAAAAAACATTTAGCATTAAAAAAAGCACTCAGCATCATAGTCCGTATCTAGCCGTGGCGACTCTTGATTCGGGCTTACATTGCATTACCCTCAGCATTACCCTCTTGCTGAGGGTAATGCAATGTAAGTCCGTATCATACACATACAGAATTGTATACGTAGTTTACCAAAATATATCGTACTTTATAATAATAATAGGTAGACAAATTGGGCTTGTCCAGGACGGCCCCGGCAAATTATTTGGTGACTGAACAAGCCCATCCGCGAGTGCCAGGCTCTGCCATATGTTGTACAGTTGAATAAAAATTATGTCCCATGACTAAGTATAACCGTTATTAAGCAAATATAATTATTTTGGTAGACTTGCATATAATTTCATGCCATGTGCACCCCAAGATTTTATGAGTATCATACGCGCTAAAACAGAATGACAGCACATGTCCAAAGCTGTCGACACAGGCTAGTACTATCAGCTACTACAGATCACCTGTACAGGCTGCAACTTCAATCACAGCTTCTCTCAGACGCTGTTTTTCGTCTTCATCTTCGGAACTTGACGAACTCATGGTGGCCGCCATGTTTTGAAAAGGAGTAGTCCATTGTTCAATAGGGGTTTTTATAGATTACCGAAAAAAAATTGATGACAAACATTACGTTTAAAATATTTTACGCAGTTGTGGAATGATACGATGTAGATGACGTTATGGATGGCTTGACAATAATTTGTGGTTTTATAAAGATTATATTTCCACCCCTAAATACAGTAGTGTAATAGTCTGAAGTTCCATTGTCGTGACGTCATTACTGGGCGGTCACTTCCGGCAACACGGAAACCGGCATCACAGCGGATGGTGGAATCCTACAACCTTTATTTCTCGAATTATTCCCTTAAAATGACCTTCTAAGTGCAACTTTTATCCAAAATATGTCGAAAACCTTGCTGATAGAACGGGTAAAAATGAAAACGGTTCAAAACGAATGTAGGACGTCCTTCTTTATACCGCGTGACTCACAGGCACATGACTGACGGCTGTCACCTTGAGGGTCCCTTCCTACGTCACCGACCCTTACCGACCCTCAGTATGACATCACTGCGGAAACTTTATATAGAGCAGCCCGCCCTGGCTTCGTCAGTCAGCAGTCGGAGGCCGCTACAGGAAGCAGTCGGCATATTTTCAACCAGAGAGAAGTATTTTCCACACTTACCATGGCTGTGTCCCGCTCCAGGCGGTCTTACTTCAACAACAACAACAGATTCAAACCTGAAGCCAAGATGGGCGGTGGAGTACAGATCATCGGGGCGCTAGACTACGGCTCTTTCGCCGAGGGACAGGACGCGGGGACTGCGATGGCACTGCTATCGGACATACGGCTCATGACCTACGCGTCTATTCTAGCCTGGTTCGCGCTAGGAGTCGGCATGGCCAACGTGAACAAATGGATTCTCTCCCACCACAGTTTCCCCTACCCCTTATTCCTCACGACTCTGCACATGCTAGCCTCGTTCCTTGTGGACTACTTCGTCATCAGATTCACGGATTTAGGAGCAGCCTACGGAGATCCTGAGACGAGACTAAAGCTCCCCAAGCAGCTAGAAAAGAAGATTTTGATTCTGAGTGTGGTTTTTAGTACCAGCGTGGCGCTGGGTAATGTTGGACTGAATTACCTTTACGTGTCATTTACGAAGATGATCGCGGCCACTGCACCTTTATTCACCATCATCCTGGCAAGAGTACTCATGGGTGTCAGGTGAGAAATGTTTGTTTTGTCTGTGGTACATCCATTTTAATAACAAGTTTTGTTAATTTATTATGATTTATTACATCAAGAAGGTTAATTTATTCATTTATCTACTGTACAATTGTATTTATTTATGATCCATCAAGTTATTTACTAGTAGGTAATTTTGCTATCTTACATTTAATATTATCAAGCCTATGTATGTTGAGGCTGCTAACCTTTTTTGTTGGCTGTTATTTTTTGTTTAATCAACAAAATTTATTTTTTTAAGCCTTAAAAGATGTAGTGTACCAAAAGAATGTAAAGCAATGTCATTTATTGAAGCTACATCATGTAATGTGTAAGCTGAATACATAGATTTTATGATTTATCAACTGGCCAAAGTAAAGTTGTGTGATTTTAGAACACAAATTAAACATCATGTAGTGAACAAGCTTCATTACAAAGCAAAGTAATTAGTGGTAGGTACTATTTCGACAAATAACTTCTATTTTGAACTAAAATTCGTTAGTACTGGTAGTCATAAATTCCAATTCCTTTGAAGAAAATGCTAACAGCTGGGTAGAAATTGTGTCAGCATTTCTAAACTCAAGAAACTTTAGTTTATATGGGGCGATTTTGCCCATTTAAATCAACTTAATATAACAGCAAATTTTCTCATTTTTCCTTCATCTAGTTTTGTTGTTGAGTGTTGAGTCGTAAGACTGAAGTCCCCAGCTCTCATGTACTAATGATATTTTTAGATTTGGATACTTGCCTGACACACCTCCTCAATCAACCAATCAGAGTACAGCACACATGTAGAGCCACTCTGATTGGTCAGTAAGGACAGCTCAGCACTAGGCCTTGGTGTCCCATGTGATGTAATGATAAAGCACTCAAGCTTTGATTTTAACATCAACTTTTAGTAATTTTACAATATCTGAGACAAATATGAATATCACAGACAAAATATGCAATTGCCAATATTTTGATATTTATACTTAACAATGTACAGTTCATTATATGGTCAATCATGATAAGTATTTGGAACCAATGCTTCATTTAGACTGCTAGCAAAATTTGTAGCCATGTAAATAGGACGATGCTTACAAATGGAGTTTGGCAGAACCATAACAGTTAACCTCCAGGCTTGGAGAAGAGCAGATAGAGGACTATCAACCCTGGGTCAGTCACCTTAGGCTAGGCTATCTGTTCCATAAAATAACTCACCAACCCTAGAACTGATTTAAATGGAATGTTCTACTTTGGCTCTCTGTGTTGCACTCTGTTAGGCTACAACAATTTAATTTTATGGATGACATCCCTGAAGACCCCCAAACTAGTGAGCGCGGGCGAATAAAAAAAAATTCCAGCCAAAAATAAAAATACTACTATAACCACAAGAATACAAAGCTGGTATTGTGAATTTGCAACAGTACTTAGCAATGTATACGACATGCTGGCTTTTTGTGGCATTTATGAATCAGTACTGTACTATGTACTGAGTTCTTGAGTCTCGGAGCTTCAAATTCGATAGCCTGGGTACCCGGCTCCGTATTGTCCCTAACTAACCATGGACTTAACCCAGGCCTAGACCCAGGCCAGAGCCTCGGTGGAGGTGATTTTTTTTTTTAGGGCGACAGGCGAAATCAATGCACGCGCGGATGTCATCCATAAAATTAAATCAGTGTGGCCTTAGGCGCTGAGTTAGGGTCTACATGGGGGATTCTGGAAACAATTAGTGTTAAATTTAGAGTGTTTTTTCCACTCTAGTGCTGCACTCCATGGGGGGATCCTGGTAACAATCATAATGGTAAATTTAGGATTTTCTATGGTACCTGTGTGTTGCAATCTGAGGGTCTCCATGAAGGGATCCTGGTATTACTATTACTCAACAGTAAATTTTGGTGGGCCAATAACACTTATGAAAAATTAGCACTAAGCTAAGGAGGGCTGGCAACTGTTAATGGTAAATTGGCTTCACATGTTATTGTTAAAGGTGTTGGGTACTCTCCAAGCAGAGGTTGTGGGAGAATGAGGGTTAGCTTTTTATATATGGCCTTTTTTTTTCGTCGCTACCCTCACCAACCGTCGGTGGCCGGTGACCTTCTCTGGCTAATGGATACTGCCTGGCCAATTTGATACTGTTTTTTGCCATTGAGAGGGATCTGCTTGGAGATTACTCTCATCTGCCGAATAAACATACCCCCCGGAATAAACGTACCCCCCGGACAAATCTTCAAAATCAAATAAACATACCCCCGGAATAAACGTACCCCCCGGAAAACTACCAAAATTGACGGGTAACCTGTGTCTCTTGTACTAAAATGCACCCTTACTGATATATGCACAAATCTCTAACTGTTATTTGCAATTAGGAATTTAAATAGACAAAAAAAAGAGCATTTAATATATAAACGTCTTCACGTCGATGATTTGTCAATTTTTTTCACACGAAGTTGAAAAAAATTACTGGTTTTCAAAAAATTAATAAACGTACTGTGCAAAATAAGAACGTACTGGGTGGATGTTTGGGCCCAAAAAAATAAATGTACCCGTATGTTTATTTGGCAGATAAGAGTAGTATTGGGGACAATTTCATCAAAAGTGATTGTATTTATGAGGTGCCTGGCAAAGCTACTTTTACTAGGGTACCATTTTTAAGTCAATGTAGGAAACTTGTGTTGTGCTTTGTTATAGAGGGAACAAAAAAATGACATGGAAAAAATTTGTCACTACAGATTCCCTGTAATTCGTGATGTTGTGTGCAACAGGCCCAGCAAGTATGTCTACTGCAGTATGGTGCCAATCTGCATGGGGGCGCTGCTCAACACTGTGGGAGAGGTGAACTTCCACATGCTGGGATTCATGGCAACCCTCCTGTCTACTATTCTCAGGGCAGCAAAGAGTATCCTACAAGGTTTGTATCTGTTTTTAGTCATCATTAAGACCACACCAATTTAATTTGTTGGTTCTCGGATTTTTTCAGAAAAAATATGAAGCGACAGAGCGAAAAAAAATAAAAATAAAAACAGGTCTAGGCATCCTATTATAGGCTTAAATGCCATGAAATGAGCCATGAAGTCAACACAAAAGGCTGGGTTAAAAATTTAAACAATTTGAATTTTGAACTTTTAATCATACCACTGCAATGATAGATGGGAAAACTGTAACAACTAGGAAGAAAAGGACTTTCCTCAACTGTTCGGGGCAAAACATAAGCATTTTTCAGTTGATTCAGGACCAGAATCTAAATTTTTTTTTTTGTTCAAATCAGAAAAAACGAAGAGGCGAATCCGAGAACCAACAAATTAAATTGGTGTGGCCTAAGCTTTAGAGGACCTTGCCTGACTAAATCTCACTCCTAGTGGCCAGCCCACCCAACAGTTGCCATCAGTGAG
>NW_017802580.1:607979-654653 GCF_001625305.1 Branchiostoma belcheri
TGTAACAACTAGGAAGAAAAGGACTTTCCTCAACTGTTCGGGGCAAAACATAAGCATTTTTCAGTTGATTCAGGACCAGAATCAAATTTTTTTTTTTTTTTGCAAATCAGAAAAAAACGAAGAGGCGAATCCGAGAACCAACAAATTAAATTGGTGTGGCCTAAGCTATAAAGATCACTTCTTCAACAACCAATTTTGCAGACATATTGTAGTAGGCATATAAACATCACACACACACCTGCTACAATGTGTGAAGTCTGTATCAAGAAGTCAAATCCTGGCTCTGTCATTTACCTGACATGCATGCCACATCATCACACCCTACTAGTAAATATGTGTTTACTGCAATACAGAATTGTTTCAACATAAAAATAAAATTACTTAGTACACACCAGTATAATTTGTAAACGTCACACAGTCATGAATGTCATGCATGCCAGGTAAAGACACAGTTGGGATTTGAACTCATGTCTTCTTGATCCACTGGATTAGGCACATTTAATGTATTTGTGGTGTTACCTTTTACTACCAGGTAAGTTTCGGTTACTACTACTACATGTACCAGGTAAGTTGTGAAACAATGATTAAGGAGCTTTTGTTTGTTTCTTTTCAGGTGTTCTGTTGAAGGATGAGCGTATGGACTCCATCCGTCTCCTGTACCACATGTCCATCCCCAGTTTCTTCCTCCTGCTGTTCCTGACGCTGGTGTTTGAGAGCTCTGCCGTGTACGACGAGGATCTCCACACAAACCCCACCCTCTGGGTCCTCATCCTGCTCAGCTGTGTCAGCGCCGTCGGATACAACACCATGACGTTTGTCGTGACGTACTACACCTCCGCTGTCACGCTACAGGTGCGTTTTTATAATGTTTACCGAAGGAGAACATATTGTTTTTGCTCAGTTTCTTCTTCTCCAAACAGTGACCTATGACATGATTTGTTGACATCTGCCACCATGGTGACTGGTGTTGGGTTACATAATGTTGCAATTTCATGGTCTGCTCCGCTCCTGTCACCATAGTCTAGTAGTACATGTATGTGAATGTGTTTGAGTAAGAATTAACAGTGCAGACAATGTTCGAATGTAAACAATGTTAGAAGTTAGAAAATTAATATATTAAACAGAAAGCATAGCACTTACAGCAAAAGAATAATATGAAGTTTACCCCACCTTTCAATATGTTTCTGGATCTTGTTTTGCAATAAGAAAGAATTATAAGAAATGAAACCTTTTTAAGTTAAGCTCCTTCTGACAATATTTGAGTATGTATATAATATTTACTTTAAGAATAATGAGATTAGACGGAACTGGGCAACAAAAACTCACATCACCAACTACCTTCTGTTATTACCTTCACTTATGTTACCTTCTTTTTTTATATTTAATTTGATTTGACTCTCTGTACTGTGTGTATTATGACATTTTCTTTTCTTGGTGTCTTATAAGCCCGTTTGGGCTGTGTGGCATGTACATGTATTCGCAGGACATATAAATGAATCTTCATTCCTTCATTCATCTATATACTATAATTGCAGGTCTTGGGGAATGTCAACATGCTTGTGAACGTGGTGGTGTCGGTCCTGATCTTCCAGAACACGGTGACGGGCACCAGCCTGGCAGGGATACTGGTCACCCTGCTTGGAGTCCTGATGTACCAGAGAGCCAACCAGATCAGGAACTTCTTCCAGATGGTCAACAGATACACAGGTGGTCACGAGAAGGAATGAGCTATTCAGGTGCAGCAGCTGCAAGCTGCACCTGCATGGTCATACATAGAGTCATGTACGAGTACGTAGTACCTGTTTCCCATAGTGCCCTCAGATACTGTGCATTAGAACTGTTGTTAACTGTAAGGTAACAACCTCTTTTAGGATGTTATTATCCATGAAAGAAAGCATAACTTGCTCTGGACATGGGAGCATAGAAACTGTTGTTTCCAGTGCTAAAAGTTTGGTCTGCAGATTAAAATACATGGTAAGAAGGCATGAAGAACTGTAGAAGTACAGAAATAATGCAGGCACATCACCCAAATTGTAGCCACCAATGGTGTGAGCTATTCAGGCACTGCAAGCTACCAGTACATGCACTAGTCTCCACCAGAGTCCTTTTGCAGTATGCCTGTGTGGTCATGGATGCATTACCACAGCTCCGCCAGGGGGCATGATAGAAACATGTTATGTGCTCTGAGTCTGAGCTCTTGTGGGGAGCTTTCAAAGTTACAAATACATGTAGCTGCTAGGACAAAGGGGAAAGTGAAGAGAAGCTGGTAAAAGTGAGCTGTTTTGAAGCTCTAGAAACTTGGATGGAATCTGACAAATCATCAAAGGTTAACAGATATGTATGGTACTGTTGTGAAGGTTGAAGAAGGATACTTTTAGTGTTGGACGCCAATGTAGAGTTTTCAGTTCGGGAAAAAGATTTCATTTCAAAGAAAACAGTGAGAGGTGGGACGTGTGTGGGAGAAACAGAGAGATCGCTGGGGGAAAGGTCAGGTGAACATCAGAAGTCCATTGACCGTAAGGACTACAAATCTGCACTTAGTCAACACCAGTTACAGACTGGACATAGGGTCACCACCCAACCTATACTAGACACGATCGAAATTATCGATCAGGAAGCCCGCAACGCACATCGGAAGATCAAGGAGGCCATACACATCCAACTAGTGGGAGCCAAGCTGAACCGCAACGAAGGCTGGGAGCTGCCTAAGCCCTACCTACCTCTACTCCGCAAGGAGGCAGAGGGGGGCAGAAGATCCACGCAAGTCTCGTCCTAGTCTCGCGTTACCTTGCGAGACTAGGATTATTCCGTGACCAAGACGAACTGACTAGTCGTCGAAAATTCGGAGGTATGTACCTTAGGATTTAATAGTCACTGATTGAAAGAATTATCTTACTGAAAGAAAACAAAGTTGTCAGACAGACAATATGCATTCAAGTGTAGGTCTACTAAATTTCTGTTTCAGTATATTACATGTATGTACTACATGTGGCTGGCATAACTACCCTTCAGCGTAATATAGAGCAATGATTGTTAAAAGGCCCTGTCATGTTGTCATGTTTGTCGTGAAATTCAAGCTTAGGCCACACCAATTTAATTTCTTGGTTAACGGATTCGCCCGCTTCATTTTTTTCTGATTTGCAAATAAAAATAAAAATTCAAAATAAACTGCAAAATGCTCATATTTTGCCCTGAACAGTTGAAAACAGTCCTTTTCATCCTACTTGTTACAGTTATTCCATCTTTCAATGCAATGGTATCATTAAAAGTTCAAAATTCATTGTTTAAATTTTGAACCAGCCTGGTATGTGGACTTCATGGCTCCTATCATGCCATTTTGGGCCATAATACGATGCCTAGGCCTGTTTTTATTTTTATTTTTTTTATTGCCCGCCCGCTCCATTATTTTTGTAGAAAAATCCGTTAACCAAGAAGTTAAATTGGTGTGGCCTTATCACAAAAAATTGAGGCCATTCTTGTGGCATTGTTGAATGTAATGTACATTTGTATAAATTTCTGTAAAACTGTATTTATTGAAGAAAACTTTGTTTCAAAGTTTTATTGAAAATTCTATGATAAAAAATCATATGCCAATGGTGAATGTAACTTGTAAGAAGTTTATAGTTTATAAGTTTATAGTAAGGCAATTCACCAAAGTTCTCAATTCTACATTGTTCTGCAGTTGAAATAATTGTACCCTAAACTACCTCTAGATGAAAAGAACACTGTTGCATTAGAAAAGGCACACCTTACAGTAGATTGACTGAAAGAAGTTTTCTAAAAAAAAGTGTTGCATGCATTTTACATTGTGAAGCCATTTCTGTGAAGTTTTGAAATGTTGTTTGTATGTATTGTGTTTTTAATGTGCAATTCAAGTGAGATATATTCTCAATATATATATTTTTCAATGTGTTGTGAAATTATGTATGTCATATTTTGGTCAAGTGAAATACAAAGTTATACTTAGTTTAATGAATGTTGCAATAGTATATCTGTGTCATACTGAGCATTGATGTTACACAGTTTTACAAATTATTTGAAGAGATTTAAGAATTATGATATTTCCTGATTTCTGACATAACAAGTTGTCAAACTTACAAGTTGGTATTTTTATGATTTGTAAGATAGTAATAATAATAATATATATGCTTTTTCATTAATATGACTGGTAGATGAGTATGAGGACTTTTAAAGTTCAGTTGTGCATGTAGTTAATGTCTATAGAATACTATTAGATAGATATAGAATAAGGGCTACTGCAACGAGTGTGTGCAAATTATGGCCTATGGTGAACAGCATTGTTTGGGGTAGGGGAAAATCAATCTTTCTCAAATAAGATAAAACTATGTTTCTTTTTTCACCCTAAAGAGAGAAAAAAGCAAAGACTTGAATGCCAATACTTCATTTTATTGTTTAATGTACGGTACTACATAAAATGTGAAACATGGAAGATCACAAGGTGTTTAGGATAGCTACACTCATGTTAGGATTACTAAGACTACTTTTTCTTTTGGGAAGGGGGGCGTATTACTTTATCATGAGCACTGAATGGTTGTGTATGTTCTCTGACTAGCAATGTCATCATAGCGACCAGGTACAAGACATGAAAACCTTTAAGAAGTAGAAATTTTACTGTAACAGTGGCTTAAACGTTTTTGTGCCATTGCAATATGTGGTTTACATATATTACATATACACGCCTTGTTACTTAGGTAAGTCAATTACATGTTTATTAATTTATTAATTCATTCTAAAATGTCTTTATACCTTTAACTTATATGTTTACGGGTCACGTACCAAAGAAAAATAAAAACAAATGTGCACTTTGGACTATTACACAGCGGTTGTGCGGTTGTTGTTTTTTTATTAACATTTAGCACCGTTCGCCTGTCATTGGGGGGGGGGGGGCTAGGGAAAATATTGAGCTGAAAACAGGGCCTTGGAAAAAAAAGACTTTTGGGAAGGCAAGGAAATGTCTTCCAAGTTCCATTAAACTTTCCGGTATTCTAGATTTTAAAAACATTGTTTACGTCTATTCCAGGTGTATCGTGCCGATACACCTTGCATTGGTACCGGCATTATGTTGTAATATTCTATGAAAACGCGTCACTATGATTCGCCCAAATCTCCTATAACCTCCTTCCAAAGCTCGCATTTGATTGAAAGGATTTTTAAATTTCCCTAGGAAACTAATGCCGATAACATGTCATCTTCTAATGTGCAAATGTGAGTAACGTCATTTAACAGAGTGTAATTGTGGAATATATGTACATGTACGGTGCAATGGCCAAGTGGGTAGAGTGCTCGCCTTGCGTTCGGTAGGTCGTGAGTTCAATCCCCGGCCGAGTCATACCAAAGACTTTTTTTTAATATATATTCCGAAACATGTAATCACAAGACGTGGTTACAGCACACTCAAGTTTTTTTTCAACTTATATTAATGCCGCCACCAACACAGGGGCAGTACAAAACTCATTTACACCTGAGCGAAGTGAGGAAAGTCGTGTAAAGTGCCTTTCCCAAGGGCACAATCGGTGGCATGTCAGGACTCGAACCCGGGGCCACTGGTTCCGAGTCGAAAACGCTGCCGCTACGCCACACGACCCCGAGGACCAAAGACTTAAAATGTCACATGAGTTAAACACACACCACTACTAGTCCCCTGTAGTGACACAATTGTGTGGCCCAGGGATACAAAAAACCGAGATGGGCACCGCCATGGTTACAGGGGACTGGCACAAAGTAACATGACAATTGACCGTGGAGGCGTTAACCAATATAATAAAGATGAATGTGTACATGTAATATCGTAAATGGTTTAGAAAGCAAGACGTATAATATCTTAATTCAGCTTCAGAGTGGTTTTATGGTGATTTTCCAGTTCAGAATCATTTGTTCAATCCAGCAACCAATACATTGACCTTATGAGGCCTCTCTTTTCCTATTAGTTTTACCTACTTAGTAATATTTACCGAGGCAACAAACCGAAGCATTGTTCTGTTTAAAGATACTTTATTGTGAAAGCAATATTGACCATACAGTGATACTATATCTCAAACTTTAAACTTCATAGTGCTCTTTGATGACTTCTAACTTCTAACCAACTTTCTTTTTCTTTTACTTCTTTTCTTTATTTCTTTCATTTCTTCCTTCCTTACCTTTTACTTTCTTCCATTCGTTTTCTAAGGATAAAGGGATACGTATGGAACTACAAAGCTTTTCTTTCTTTCATATTTGAAGGCGCAAATATGAAAGAAATTTCCTTTTAATTTCTTTTATTTTCTGAGGATAAAAGTGAAAAGGGATACTTCTGGAAGTACAGCTACTACCTTTTTCATATGTCGAGGAGCAAGGCTGGATTTGTCAGGGAGATCAATTATCGGTTCCTGTCAGTAACACTCTTATTTTGGAGCTTTGCAGATGGACGGAAAGCTTCTGGAAACGGAACACGGTTGATCTGACCACTGTCCCTGTCTACCGTAGTTGCGACGTCCATGGATCCCCCAACTGTAGCGTATGCCGATCTGTTGGAAACAATACATACAATTTACAAGATAAAATCCACCCTAATTATATCTAGTGTATATAGCAGCACCCTTCTGTATTTCACTACCGATTTGGCTACACCGTAATCTATAAATACTACACAATGTGTGCTTAAGTGCCATACTTTTTTCAACAAGCGCTGAGTGCTGAGCAGAGAACCTAAAGCAGTATAGACCATTTAAAAGATTTTGGTATGACTTGGCTGAGGAATCATTTAATGCCACTTATAATGAAGGTAATCTTACGCAAGGAATTGTTACTACAATAATTGGATAGATTTTAAAAGTTTTGAAAACAGATGTTTCTAATAGCATCCACTACTTTTCGTCAGTGACTAACGGAATCACAAGTTGAGCTGGTATTTAATCAGAAACTACAGTCAAACCTGTCCAAGCCGGCCACCCAGGGGAACAATGAAAAGTGGTCACCTTAGACAGGTGGTCTCCTTGAAAACTGTTGCCTCACAACATGGCCGCTGAGGCATAAATGGTTTCAAAGTCGAGATGTTTTAATGTCAAATGCTGTGAGCATCTTCAGTTCTGAAGTGAATGAATGTGGGGAGGCTGGCACATGGAACAATTTACGTCAAACAAAAACATAATCCTGCAGTCGAGGCAAACTGACTGGTTTCTCTATGATTTCTCATTAGTTATCATAAATAATCAACATGATCAAAATGATGTGGTCACCATGCAGCTGGTATAACCACTCTTTGTCATAACATAGAGGAATAATTGTTGAAGGGCCCTGTCCCATCACAAAAAAACTGAGGCCATACTTGTGGCATTGGTGAATGTAACGTACATCTGTATAAAATTCTGTAAAACTCTATTTAAACTCCTAGTGTAAAAAATCATATGCCAATAGTGAATGTAACATATAACAAGTTTATAGTTTATCAGTTTATAGTAAGTCAATTCACCAAAGTTCTCAATTTTACATTGGTTGTTCTGCAATGGAAATAATTGTACCCTAAACTACCTCTAGATGAAAAGAGCACTTTTGCATTAGAAAAGGCACTCTTTACAGTAGATTGACTGAAAGAAGTTACCTAAAAAAAGTGTTGCATGCATTTGACATTGTGAAGTCATTTCTGTGAAGTTTTTTTTTAATGTTGTTTGTATGTATTATGTTTTTAATGTGCAATTCAAGTGAGATATATTCTAAATATATACATATTTGTCAAAGTATTGTTAAATTATGTATGTGATATTTTGGTCAAATTAAATACAAAGTTATACTTAGTTTAATGAATGTTGCAATAGTATACCTGTGTCAAACTCAGTATTGATGTTACGCAGTATTACAAAATTATTTGAAGAGATTAAAAAATTATGATATTTCCTGATTTTTGACATAACAAGTTGTCAAACTTACAAGTTGGTATTTTTATGATTTGTAAGATAATAATAATAATAATATTATATGATTTTTCATTGGTATGACTGGTAGATGAGTATGAGGACTTAGAATAGATAAATATAGAATAAGGGCTACTGCAACGATTGTGTACAAATTATGGCCTATGGTGAACAGCATTGTTTGGGGTAGGGGAAAATCAATATTTCTCAAATAAGATGGAAAATTAATATGTTTCTTTTTTAACTCCAAAGAAAAAAAAGCAAAGACTTAAATGCCAACACGTTTTTGTTCAATGTACGGTACTACATGAAATGTAAAACATTGAAGATCACAAGAGGCTGGCAAGGCGTTTAAAATTATAGCTACACTCATGTTAGGATTACTAGTACATTTTGTTTTGGGAAGGGGGGCGTATTTAATTCACTTTAATTATCATCAGCACTCAATGGTTATGCACGTTCTCTGACAAGCAATGTTATCATATCGACCAGGTACAAGACATGAAAACATTTAAGAAGTAGAAATTTTACTGTAACAGTGGCTTTAAAGTTTTGTGTGCCATTGCAATATGTGGTTTAGGTTGGACACACACACATATACACGTCTTGTTACGTGGGTAAGTCAATTACATATTTATTAATTTATGAATTCATTCTAAAATGTCTTTATACCTTTAACTTATATGTTTACGGGTCACGTACCAAAGAAAAATAAAAACAAATGTGCACTTTGGACTATTACACAACGGTTGTGCGGTTGTTGTTGTTGTTTTATTAACATTTATCACCGGTCGCCTGTCATGGGGGGGGGGGGAGGGCTAGGGAAAAATTGAGCTGAAAACAGGGCCTTGGAAAAAATTACTTTTGGGAGGGCAAGGAAATGTCTTCCAAGTTCCATTAAACTTTCCGGTATTCTAGATTTTAAAAACATTGTTTACGTCTATTCCAGGTGTATCGTGCCGATACACCTTGCATTGGTACCGGCATTATGTTGTAATATTCTATGAAAACGCGTCGCTGTGATTCGCCCAAATCTCCTATAACCTCCTTCCAAAGCTCGCATTTGATTAAAAGGATTTTTAAATTTCCCTAGGAAACTAATGCCGATAACAAGTCATCTTCTGAAGACTTATGTGCAAATGTGAGTAACGTCATTTAACAGAGTGTAATTGTGGAATATATGTACATGCATGTACGTTGCAATGGCCAAGTGGGTAGAGTGCTCGCCTTGCATTCGGTAGGTCGTGAGTTCAATCCCCGGCCGAGTCATACCAACGACTTTTTTTTAATATATATTCCGAAACATGTAATCACAAGACGTGGTGACAGCACACTCAAGTTTTTTCAACTTATATTAATGCCGCCACCAACACAGGGACAGTACAAAACTCATTTACACCTGAGCGAAGTGAGGAAAGTCGTGTAAAGTGCCTTTCCCAAGGGCACAAGATCGGTGGCATGTCAGGACTCGAACCCTGGGCCACTGGTTCCGAGTCGAGAACGCTGCCGCTACGCCACACGACCCCGAGGACCAAAGACTTAAAATGTCACATGAGTTAAACACACACCACTACCAGTGGACTAGTCCCCTGTAGTGACACAATTGTGTGGACCAGGGATACATAAAAACGCAGATGGGCACTGCCATGGTTACAGGGGGCTGGAATTGTGGGACTGGCACTAAGTAACATGACAATTGACCGTGGAGGCGTTAACTAATATAATAAAGATAAATGTGTAATATCGTAAATGGTTTAGAAACCAAGACGTATAATATCTTAATTCAGCTTCTGAGTGGTTTTATGGTGATTTTCCAGTTCAGCATCATTTGTTCAATCCAGGAACCAATAATTTGACCTTATGAGGCCTCTCTTTTCCTATCAATTTTACCTACTTAGTTATATTAATCGAGGCAATAAACCGAAGCATTGTTCCGTTTAAAGATACTTTATTGTGAAAGCAATATTGAGCATACAGTGATACTATATTTCAAACTTTAAACTTCATAGTGCTCTTTGATGACTTCTAACTTCTAACCAACTTTCTTTTTCTTTTACTTCTTTTCTTTATTTCTTTCATTTCTTCCTTCCTTCCTTACCTTTTACTTTCTTCCATTCGTTTTCTAAGGATAAAGGGGATACTTATGGAACTACAAAGCTTTTCTTTCTTTCATATTTGGAGGCGCAAATATGAAAGACATTTATTTTAATTTCTTTTATTTTCTGAGGATAAAAGTGAAAAGGGATACTTATGGAAGTACAGCTACTACTTTTTTCATATGTCGAGGAGCAAGGCTGGATTTGTCAGGGAGATCAATTATAGGTTCCTGTCAGCAACACTCTTATTTTGGAGCTTTGCAGATGTACGGAAAGCTTTTAAAGAAAACGGAACACGGTTGATCCGACCACTGTCCCTGTTTATCGTAGTGGTGACGTCCATAGCTCATCCAGCGTATGCCGATCTGTTGGAAACAACACATACAATTTACAAGTTAAAATCCACCCTAATTATATCTAGTGAAGTAGCACCCTTCTGTATTTCACTACCGATTTGGCCAAACCGTAATCTATAAATACTACACAATGTGTGCCTAAGTGCCATACTTTTTCCAACGAGTGCTGAGTAGAGAACCTAAAGCAGTATAGACCATTTAAAAGATTTTGGTATGACTTGGCTGAGGAATCATTTAATGCCACTTATAATGAAGGTAATCTTACGCAAGGAATTGTTACAACAGTAACTGGATAGGTTTTCAAAGTTTTGAAAACAGATGTTTCTAATAGCATCCACTACTTTTCGTCAGTGACTAACGGAATCACAAGTTGAGCTGGTATTCAATCAGAAACTACAGTCAAACCTGTCCAAGCCGGCCACCCAGGGGAACAAAGAAAAGTGGTCACCTTAGACAGGTGGTCTCCTTGAAAACCGTTGCCTCACAACATGGCCGCTGAGGCATAAATGGTTTCAAAGTCGAGATGTTTTAATGTCAAATGCTGTGAGCATCTTCAGTTCTGAAGTGAATGAATGTGGGGAGGCTGGCACATGGAACAATTTACGTCAAACAAAAACATCATCCTGCAGTCGAGGCAAACTGGCTGGTTTCTCTATGATTTCTCACTAGTTATCATCAATAATCAACATGATCAAAATGATGTGGTCACCATGGTCAAGTATCAGGCCTTGAGTGGACCCAGTTCAGGGTGGTCGCTGTCGAGTTTGTCAGGTGGTCACCTTGGACAAGGTTTGCTTAATGCTTGTGTCAATGGGGAAAATAGTTGGGAACAAGAAGAGGCGGTCACCCTGGCAGGTTTGACATATAAACCAAATGATAAGAATGATTTCGTAGGTTCTGACTAACTACATTTGTACCTGTTCAACTAGTGCTTCCATTTGTTACTAATGAAAAGTAGTGGAGGCAACTAGAAACGCCTGGCAGTTATCAAAACCTATCCAGTTGCTCGACTAACAATATTAATTTTTGTATATCTCCTTACCTGGATGTCTTATTTTCATCTACGCAAGCTTGTATCAATTTGGGCAGTTTTGGTTGCCCAGGAGATGTCCAATATGATCATGTGATTATAGCCTTACTTAAAGAAAAAAAAACCTAGAAGCACACACCTCGGAGTACTTGTACATAGCAGAACACTCCATCTTCCAACCCCACAGGTGGGTCCAGGTGGATTCACCAGGAGCCCAGTTGTTGTAACCCATTTGAGATCCGTCAGACCACGTCCAGCGTCCATTCTTCAACTTGCGTAGTCCAATGTAGACATGTACAGCTCTTAGGATCCTCCCAGGGTCTGAAATCAAAGGAAAACTGACATTACCTCTTGTAATATGTTGGTACATGTACCTTAAGAAGCAAAGCATCGTTTTAGGTCGGTCTCTTTTTCATCCGTTTTTAACGAATAGGGCACATTGACTGTGTAAATTTTGATGTTGTATAATGTATTTTTGTATGTGGGAGGGCAACTTGTAAAGGTGCGTATGTCCCTGTTTTGTCCTCCTTTTCACTTTGTGAAAAATCTAAATAAACAAATAAACAAATACCGTCAGGGATGAGACGGCTGATAAACTCGTTCTCCTCACGGCTGTGAATAGAAGCAAGATTTGCGCCACAGGCTTTACACCGTGCGTCCGCTGTGTACCAGTCGACTCTGCTTGTCATGAACTTGTAGCAGTGGTTGTTATATTCACTCCATCCACTTGGGCATTTCCAGGCTGTAACAAGATTTTAATCAGTAACTATAGTAACAATCATTAGACATGGCTTGTAGGTGCTTGATGTTGTATTGTACCCGGGGAAACGACTGTCTGCATTGCAATCTGGGTCTTTTGTCGGTGATTGTATGATAAAGTCGGGTGTTCTGTGGGATAGGAGAGGAGTCTGAGCTCGAGAGAAGGTCTCAGAGAAAGACTGTCCCAGCCCCACGACTCCCGTGCATGTGTATCGGCAATGCCTGTGTCCTGTGTGCGTTCTTGCTAGTGCTGTAGTTAGTTCCCCGAGCAGTATCCAAAAGAACCTGAATACTACATCGGTTACACTTTTAATTAGTACCTTTTAAATGATGCCAAAGGTTTGAGATTGATTATTTTATAAACTGGTTAACCTACCTTGCTGGCAGTTTTTTCCGGTCGGTCCAGGTGTGGACCTACATCTGTGCCTACCAGCTTGGTTCACACAGGTTCCATGTTGGCATGGTGTCGTTATACACACGTCTCTGTCTGTTGGATAAAGAACCAAATGTCCAGGCTATGCATACACAGAATGACTAATAAACTTGTGGACGTACCAACTACTAAATACCTAATACCAACCCAGAAGAGAACAAGAAATAGCTATGCCTTCAAGTACCAGATCTAGAGTTATCAACCAATGATCGAGGTGTTCAAGTAGTCATTCTTTCATAGACCTATCGCAGAGTGGAACTCGTACCATAGTGGCATTGTCATTAGATAGCTTAAACAATGTTTAGAGTTAGATATTCAAGGGTTAGGTGTAACAAGTCGATCAGTGTAATATAGCCTGCGAAGCTGAAGTCTTACTCCGAAAGGCGGTTGTACAGATACAAATACAGAAATGTCACCTAAGTATAAAAACCACGATTTTAATTTAAAAAAGGAATGTCAGAAAGACATTTCAGGTATAAAAATCCATGTAATATAATAAACTATGTCATGTGTTACTACTCGACAAAATTCACCTTGCTGACAGTTTTGTCCAGTCCATCCAGGTGAGCAGGTACAGTTGTATCCGCCATCTTGGTTCTCACAGGTTCCATGTTCGCATGGGTTATTTCTGGCACACTCATCTATGTCTGAGGGATAAAGTAATATCACAAATATTGAAAAAAATGATTTTGTTATCAACACAGGGACAGAAAAATAAGATTTTAAGTATAAAATATAAGTTCATACAATATACTTTACTAAGTGATTGGTGGCAACACAATGAACTCACCTTGCTGACAGTTCTCTCCAGTCCATCCAGGTGGGCAGCCGACACATGTGTATCCACCATCTGTGTTCACACAGCTGTGTCCATGTCGGCAAGGGTTCCTCATGCACTCATTAATGTCTGTGTGGTGATTGACAAACCATGTTGGCATGAAAAAAGACGGACGTTAAACATAACGAGGAACAATGTATGTTTGCATGGTTTTCTGGTACAATCATTGACATGTTTGTTAGTGTGCTTACAGAAATAACACTGTTGGCAAATTGAATATACAAAAAGATATAAAGCCTCCAACATTTCAAGTATTCATAAATGCAACACAAACTAGTTTACAAAAAATGAACTAACCTTGTTGACAGTCCTCTCCCGTCCGTCCAGGTGAGCACACACAACGGTATCCACCATGAGTGTTCACACAGTGTCCGTGTGGGCATGGGTTTCCGGCACACTCATCTATGTCTGTTTGATAAAGAAAAAATATCACCCATATTCAAAGACAAAGACAGTGATAGACTAAAGAAAGATTTTAAGTTCATGTAATGTGTAATATAATATAACAAAGTAATTAAATGGTTACTACACAACTCACCTTGCTGACAGTTTTGTCCAGTCCATCCAGGTGAGCAGGTACAGTTGTATCCGCCATCTTGGTTCTCACAGGTTCCATGTTTGCATGGATCATTTCTGGCACACTCATCTATGTCTGCGGGATAAAGTAATATCACCCATATTGAAAAAAAAAAGATTGTATTATTAACACAGAGACAGAAAAAATAAGATTTTAAGTATGAAATATAAATTCATATAATATACTTTACTAAGTGATTGGTTGCTACACAACGAACTCACCTTGCTGACAGTTCTCTCCAGTCCATCCAAGTGGGCAGCCGACACATGTGTATCCACCATCTATGTTCACACAGCTGCGTCCATGTCCGCAAGGGTTGCTGATGCACTCATTAATGTCTGTGTGGTGATTGACAAGAAACCATGTTGGACAGTCAACCAAGATGATGAAAAGTCATGGTTCATGGCATGAAAAAAGACGGACTCTAAACACAACGAGGAACAATGTATGTTTGCATGGTTTTCTGGTACAATCATTGACATGTTTTGTTTGCGTGCTTACAGAAATAACACTGTTGGCATTTGGAATATACAAAAATATCTAAAGCATCCAACATTTTCATTAAGTAGTCATAAATGCAACACAAACTATTGTGTAATAGTTAATGTTAACAAAAAATGAACTAACCTTGTTGACAGTCCTCTCCCGTCCGTCCAGGTGAGCACACACAATGGTATCCACCATCTGTGTTCACACAGCGTCCATGTGGGCATGGGTTTCCGGCACACTCATCTATGTCTGTGTGATAAAGAAAAAATATCATCCATCTTCAAAACAAATTGTTAAGACATCTCTCTCTCTCGGGTTGTCCATCGATTCCGATATGACTTCTGTGCAGCACAACCCTCATTTTTTAAGACAAAGACAGTAATATTACTAATAAACTAAAAAAATGATTTTAAGTGCATGTAATGTGTGATATAATATAACGTGGTAATACAATGGTCACTACACAACTCACCTCGATGACAGTTCAGTCCAGTCCATCCAGGTGAGCAGGTACAGTTGTATCCGTCAGCTTTTTTCTTACAGGTTCCATGATGGCAAGGGTCAATGTTACACTCATTGAAGTCTGTAGGAAAAAGAACGAAACATCGTATATATCTGTGTGCACGGGTGTTTGTGTGTGAGTCTGTGTTTTTGTGTGTATGTTTTATGTTTTAGCTTTACAGATTAAACATCTGTGAGGAGCCGGCAACAGAAAGCTAGTTTCTCTACGAGGCCGGCTCCTCAACAGACAAACAGCACAGTCTGTGCCCTCTATGGCTAGCTAACTCCCATGGCCAGTTACATTTTTTTTAGGCCAAGCTCTACTATCTATTCAGTGTGCAAATTAAAGGAGTCTAGTGGACACTAGATTTCGACCATCGCACACCTACTCTTTTTCAAAGGTGTGGTGGGTTCTGTATCGTGAGTGAAGTGTGGTTTCCCCAAACACGGTACCCCCATCTAACGTCCTATTCGAATTCAAAGGAAGTCCCTAACAGAAGCCCAGGTGCATTTCCACCTAAGTGAAGTGCCCAAGGGCACAAGATCGGTTAAATGGCGGGATTCGAACTCGGGACCTCTTGGTTCAGAGCCGAACACTCTATCGTTACGCCACGTGACTCGCTATGATAGATATACAACAAAGCACATTTGATTATCAAGAAAGAAAGAGAAAGTAAGAAGACATGCAGATATGAACATTCATGTAATATTCAATACATGTACTATGCTAAAGAGAATACACAAGAGAACTCACATCGGTGACAGTTCTGCCCAGTCCATCCAGGTGAGCAGGTACATGTGTACCCTCCATCTTTGTTGTCACATGTCCCGTGTTGACAGGGTTTGCTGGCGCACTCATCTATGTCTGTGGTTGGACAAAGGAAAGAAATATCAACCTTACACAAATGATTTTATTACTAAGACAGAGATGGCAAGAAGGAAGGATTTTAAGTTTAAAAGGCTATGTAATGTGATATACGCCACTATATATGAGTTAATGGTTGTCTTCAAGTACCAGAGTTACCAACGAAGGATTGAGGTGTTCAAAAACTCATTCTTTCCTAGAACTATCGCAGAATGAAACTCGCTGTCACAAAGTACAGAAGGGGCCTTATCATTAGATAGCTTTAAACAATGTTAAGGTGTTCAAGAGTGGTAAGGTGTAACAAGTCGATCAGTGTAATGTAGCCAGCTGCCGCCGCGCCGCGTGCCTGGTGTGTTACGCTGAAGGGCGGTTATACCGGCTTTACCGATACAGATACAACAAAACTCACCTTGCTGGCAGTCCTGTCCAGTCCATCCAGATGAGCAGATACAGGTGTATCCGCCATCTTTGTTCACACAGCTCCCGCTGTGCTGGCATGGGTTTCTGGCACACTCATCTTTGTCTGTGGGATGAAAATGTGGGGGCTTCACCTGCTGAACACAAACGTTAACATATTATTAGATGCATCACGATTTTACAACAATGTTACCCCTGCATTAGCAGTAAGTTGCATTGATTGACATAGCGAACATCAGTCGATGACTGTAAAATGCTGTGGCCTGCATCTGCAAGGAAAAGGTGGAGTATCAAAATGTTTTCAATTTTCCTGCATCTACACATTCAATCCTTCATATAACGGACTGAGAGATATGTACATGTATATGCGCATGTACCAACTGATACGGGTTATGAAGAAGCACTACTGGGTCTAGAATGCAAAAGAAAATTGTTAACTGAAGCAAAAGCTTTTCATTTATATGAACTTTACTGTCTGCCTGCCAAACATTTATATGCAGATTTACATATATAGTGTTTGGATAAATACCCGTGAGAAGGGTTTAATGTCCTTCGCGTCTTCCCTGTTATCTGTCCCATGGTCAAATGTTGCATCAGCCGATTGGTCTGTGAAATTGGCAAGTTGGTAGAAGGCATCGAGAAATGTTATGATGTTGTTGGCTGCACCGAGGCTGTTACTCACAACCATTCCCGCCATCAGCGCGACGAGAAGCCACCTGGCCATGGCTCTCTGAAACGACAACACACGATTTACACTATGAAAGTTCATCTATGTTGGTAGTTACATGTTTAAAGTTTAAACTTTACTTCAAAACGCTGTTCCAACTTAAGATAATAGTTCTCACCTAGAGCTTTCGAAAGCTCTAACCGATTACTTTACCGAGGGTGGTGGTGTGGGCGCTTTGCAGCTGAGCACTGCCCGAGTCCTTCCAACCTCTCTGGTGTGTGCCAGCGCATAGGTGATGGCAAGGGGTAGGCCAGTCCACTCCCTAATGTTGTCATCCCACATCTTTCTCTATCTGCCCCTTTTCCCTTTCCCTACCAGTGTTCCCTCTGATGCTGAGGTCACATTTCCAAACCAGAGCCCGGCCGGACAGTCTTATGAAACGGAAAATATGGTACGAAAAACAAAAAGGCACAAAAAAGTTGAAAAAAATCAATAATGGAACTTTTTGCTTATATTTTTGTATACACATTGTTGCTTTTTCGTTAATTGAAACAGCCCGGTCGGTCCCCGTTTTGGAAATGTGACCTCAGCATAAGATCACTTTGGAGAGGCTTTTGCTTCTGGTTACGTGGTCGTACCATTTTAACTTCCCTACTTTTAACTCTAGGTAAGAACAATTCTCTTGTGTTGGAACAAAGTTTTAACTTTAAAGTTAAAAGACACGTTTTACTCCTTGCAAATAAAATTAAACTTAGCAGGGTAAAAAAAAAATGTATCAACAATTCTATCAAGTATAGCCGCACTGATAGCTGTCGCTTATGCGTGCAACAGAACATCTTAAATGCAAAGGAGAGTTATCGAAAACTGAAGCACACCTTTTAATACTTACTTGTGGAGTTCACGACTCTACTTCAAAACGCTGTTCTTCAGATCGTTGTGTTAAAACGTTGTAGCGGAAACAGCAACTTCGCCGTATGTGCGCCACTTAAGAGGTGAGCTTCTTATTAGGGTTGCTATAATCCCCTACTACCACGACAACCGATGCAATTTTTCATCAAGTTGAACAGGTGATTAATCAAGAACTACACCGTCGAAGGATTTTGCATGGGAAAGGGACCACCAGGGTGGCGACCGACGAAACTATATAAATATGCAAGATTTTACGTATGAAGTGCTGTCAAACCTACCCATAGTGACACCTAGGGTACGTGAGGAAAATTGGAAAAATGATCATAGTAGACAGGGAGCTACAATGGTCATTATTCTTGTTTTTTGGGAGAGACGAAGTAGTCAAAGGGTCACCAAAAAGTGGACACGATGGCCAGTCCTTCCTTATCTATTGGCGGCCACTAGTGCAGGTTTCAAAAGACAGTGAACGAGCAAAAAATAGGACCTGCTTGTACAGCGCTTAACATGTAATGGAGTTTTGTAAAACGCTAAATGTACATTGTCTACACAGAAATTTTCTTGCACAATTTTCTACGATAGCTTTTTCTCTGGACATCGTCACCTCGGGCCAGTATACTGGGGAGATCCACAGTGATTGAAATCATGAGAACATCTCTTTTGGTTAAATTTCAACTTTAAACCTTGTCAAAAGCTAAGAGGGTAAACATGTATTGACAATTGAAATCTCACGCAGATGGCTGCCAATTGTATTTGTCTTACGTAAAACATAAAACGCTAAGAAGTGTAGTCGAAAACTGAAGTACACCGTTATAAATACTTTCTAGTGGAGTTCCCGACTCTACTTCAAGACGCTTTTCTTCAGGATTTTATCTTAAAACGTTGCGGCGAAATAAGAAACTTCGCAGTATGTGTACAACTTCAGAGGCGGGCTTGTTATAAGGTGCGCTATAATCTCCTAATACCTTGATAACCGATGTAATTTTCCCCAATGTAACAAGTTTAGTCGGTTATTAATATAATACTGAGTGATGGGAAAGGGGCCACCAGGGTGGCCACCGACGAAACTATATAAATACGCAAGATTCGTTACGCTACGCAAAAAGAGCAAGTCCATAGTGACTATTCAGGTGAATATGCAGTGAATTTAATGATAACAGTAGACAGGCGGCCACTACAGACAGTATTCTTGTTGCTTGGGAGAGAAAAGAACTAAGCAATCTAAGGGATCCCCAACAGTGGCCACAATGACAATGGCCAGACGGACCTTAATATGTGCAGTGGTGGTCACTAAGACAAGTTTCAAGAGACAGTGAAAGAGCAAGAAATAGAATCTTCTTGCACAGCTGTTAACATGTCATGACATTTTGTAAGAATGCTACGTTCTCTACACAAATATGTTCTTGCACAGTTTTCTACTGTAACAATAGTTATACACTGACTCCTAAGCTAATTAGGACTGACAGTAAGGACATACCGATCCAGTGGGTAGATGAATTGATTCTTTTGTTTTACACTGGGCTAAGATCAATGCGAAGAAAAATGTTTCTGTTGATAAAACTAGTAGCTGGAGCAATGGTTGGCTAGCATCTACGTGGAAGTTTCACACAATGTTGAAACTTTTGTTCCAAAACAAAAAAAAAAAAAAAAATTACTCATCTAGAGCCTTCAACTAGTCACTCCGGACGTCCTTGATTTTTGTACGTCTATTGAGGAAGACCAAAGAGATCAAAATCTCCAGGTGTGAACATCTCTTCTGTTTCATTAACTTTAAACTTCAACACGCCTTACCGCTTGTCAAAGCCTAAGAGGGTGAACGTGTATCAACAATTCTATCTCGCTCAGATAACTGCCACTTATATTTGTCTTACATATTAAAACGCTAAATAGAGTTGTCGTAAACTGAAGTACACCGTTAAGTACTTACTAGTGGAGTTTCCGACTTTACTTCAAGACGCTTTTAATCATAACGTTGTCTCAAAACGTTGTGGTGAAATAAGAAACAACTTCGTCGTACGTGCGCCACTTCAGAGGCGGGCTTCTTATACGGTGCGCTATAGTCCCCTAATACCTTGACAACCGATGCAATTTTCCCGAAGTAACAAGTTCAGTCAGTTATTAATATAATAATAAGTGAGCGATGTGAACGGGGCCACCAGGGTGGCCACCGACGAAACTATATAAATACGCAAGATTCGTTACGCTACGCAAAAAGAGCAACTAAAGAAGTCCATATTGACTATTCAAGTGAATATGCAGTAAATTTATATTAATGATAACAGTAGACAGGCGGCCACTATAGACAGTATTCTTGTTGCTTGGGAGAGAAAAGAACTAATTAAATAAACAATCTAAGGGATCCCCAGACGGTCCTTAATACATGCAGTGGTGGTCACTGAGACAAGTTTCAAGGACAGTGAAAGAGCAAAAAAATAGAAGCTTCTCGCACAGCTGTTAACATGTCATGACATTTTGTAAGAATGCTACGTTCTCTACACAAATATGTTATTGCACAGTTTTCTACTGTAACAATAGTTATACACTGACTCCTAAGCTAATTAGGACTGACAGTAAGGACATACCGATCCAGTGGATAGATGCATCGATTCTGCTGTTTTACACTGGGCTAATATGAATGCGATGAAAAATGTTTCTGTTGATAAAACTAGTGGCTGGAACAATGGTTGGCTAGCATCTACGTGGAAATTTCACACTGTACATAAAAATGTTGAAACTTCTGTTCCAAAACAAGAAAATTGTTCTCATCTAGAGCTTTCAACTAGTCACTCCGGACGTCCTTGATTTGGGTAAGTCTACTGAGGAAGACAATAGAGATCAAAATCTCCAGGTGGGAACATCTGTTCTGTTTCATTAACTTTAAACTTCAACACGCCTTACCGCTTGTCAAAACCTAAGAGGGTGAACATGTATCAACAATTCTATCTCGCTCAGATAACTGCCACTTATATTTGTCTTACATATTAAAACGCTAGATAGAGTTGTCGTAAACTGAAGTACACCGTTAAGTACTTACTAGTGGAGTTTCCGACTTTACTTCAAGACGCTTTTAATCATAACGTTGTCTCAAAACGTTGTGGTGAAATAAGAAACAACTTCGTCGTACGTGCGCCACTTCAGAGGCGGGCTTCTTATACGGCGCGCAATAGTCCCCTAATACCTTGACAACCGATGCAATTTTCCCCATGTAACAAGTTCAGTCGGTTATTAATATAATAATAAGTGAGCGATGGGAAAGGGACCACCAGGGTGACCACCGACGAAACTATATAAATACGCAAGATTCGTTACGCTACGCAAAAAGAGCAAGTCCATAGTGACTATTCAGGTGAATATGCAGTGAATTTAATGATAACAGTAGACAGGCGGCCACTACAGACAGTATTCTTGTTGCTTGGGAGAGAAAAGAACTAAGCAATCTAAGGGATCCCCAACAGTGGCCACAATGGCAATGGCCAGACGGACCTTAATATGTGCAGTGGTGGTCACTAAGACAAGTTTCAAGAGACAGTGAAAGAGCAAGAAATAGAAGCTACTTGTACAGCTGTTAACATGTCATGAAATTCTGTAAGAATGCTACGTTCTCTACACAAATATGTTCTTGCACAGTTTTCTACTGTAAGAATAGTTATACACTGACTCCTAAGCTAAGTAGGACTGACAGTAAGGACATACTGATCCAGTGGGTAGATGCATTGATTCTGCTGTTTTACACTGGGCTAAGATGAATGCGATGAAAAATGTTTCTGTTGATAAAACTAGTAGCTGGAGCAATGGTTGGCTAGCATCTACGTGGAAGTTTCACACAATGTTGAAACTTTTGTTCCAAAACAAGAAAATTGTTCTTATCTAGAGCTTCCAACCAGTCACTCCGGACGTCCTTGATTTTGGTTAGTCTACTGAGGAAGACCATAGAGATCAAAATCTCCAGGTGGGAACATCTGTTCTGTTTCATTAACTTTAAACTTCAACACGCCTTACCGCTTGTCAAAGCCTAAGAGGGTGAACGTGTATCAACAATTCTATCTCGCTCAGATAACTGCCACTTATATTTGTCTTACATATTAAAACGCTAAATAGAGTTGTCGTAAACTGAGGTACACCGTAAAGCACTTACTAATGGAGTTCCCGACTCTACTTCAAGACGCTATTCTTCAGAACGTTGTCTCAAAACGTTGTGGCGAAAGAAGAAACAGCAACTTCGTCGTATGTGTGCAACTTCAGAGGCGGGTTTTTTTATAGGGTGTGCTTTAATCTCCTACTACCATGACAACCAATGCGATTTTTCACCATGTAACAAGTTCAAGCGGTGATTAATACAAGACTATCGTGAATGGTGGGAAAGGGACCACCAGAGTGGCCACCGACGAAACAAAACGTGAATATGCAAGATTGGTTATGTATGAAATGCAGTGAAACCTGTCCATAGTGCCTATATAGGGGACGTGCAGTGAATTAAATGGGTACAGTAGACACGTGGCCACTATAGACAGGATTCTTGTTACTTGGGAGAGACAAATACTGAGTGATATCATCATCATCTTGTCTTGAGTCTTTTACGTCTGTTCATGACTCTTCTCCGTCAGCTCTCCCTATCCTCTAAAGCACTGGGCAGGCTCCCGGTAATAAGTAATAAGGGATCACCGAAAAGTGGCCATGATAGCCAGACGGACCTTATTCTGTGGTGGTCACTAGTACAGGTTACAAAAGGTCAGTAGGAGGGGGTTCTGTCCTACTGTCATTGGGATTGACATTTTAGAGCAGCGTCTCTTACTTTATAGGGAAACTTCCAGGATAAATCTATTAGGTCATTAACTCTGTTTTTCACTTTCATTCAGTCATTCATTCAGTCAGTAACTCACTCACTCACTCACTCACTCACTCACTCACTCACTCACTCACTCACTCACGCACTCACTCACTCACTCACTCACTCAGTCCCGCATCTGTCAGTCGGAGCGACAGTATGTCTGTCCACAAAGCTATGTATTTGTAAGGCATAAATAAGGAACAACCCTGATTGGAATGTTGGGGTCCTGCCAACATACAAATGTGCCCTTGTAACATGAAAGGGCCCACATGGGTAAGCAGCAATTACTGGTTTATTGTTCAGTACGCTACCGGCCAACATCGATCACGTGCTATTACTGTACTTTGTATCGAATTCAACTTGAAATAGTGTGTCATGTTATGTTGCATTTGTATGAAAAATGTCTTACCGATACGTCAGCAGAACGTACTGCACTTGCGCGAAATAAGTAATGTATTGCACATAGTACTTCGGCAGAACGTCTCATATAAGGTCGTACTGGCGTTTATAAGGTACTTCTCGACTGTAGTATATAGTAGAGGGGATTCATGTCGGCTAGCTTGAGGAATGAACTCCCTCTACTATATAGTACATCTTGACTGTAGTTTCCAAATATTGTGTCGGGAAAGATATCTTCTGCAACTGGCAAAATTCTGTTGCAACCTTGACCAAAAATCCAGTGAAAAAAATCGGGGTTTCGCGCAGGCGCAGTACGTCCTGCCGACGTGCTCTTGTGAGGTCAGTCTTCACCAAACGTGATGTATGACGTCATAACCAATATGAAATGAGGACTTCTGATTGGTCGACTGGCTATATGATAATGGCCCAATAGTCAAGGATCGAGGCTTCTTGTATGTGGATAGAAAGTACACAAAGTACACATAAAAAAGAAAAATAACAGATGCACTAAAGAACTAGCCTGGGTACCATCCCCAGTAGTATATTCGCAAACTCTATACCAGTTATAGAGTTTGCGAATATACTACTGGGGATGGTACCCAGGCTACTAAAGAACGTACAAATCGAGAAAATTCAAAACATAAGAGTTGAAAAAAGCTACTACGCTTATGCTGTGAAACACACTGTGACTAAAGCAATTTCAAATTTCAAACAACATCAAGGAGAATTATCTGCTAAGCTCCAATCGTAATGAAATCCTAGCAGAGGAGATCTCTTTGTTCTTGTTGTTATGAGTAAATTCATCTATGACGCAAATCTAACAAAGTACGGTTATCAGGACAGCCTGTTATGACAAACAAAAAGGCTTTGTGCAGCAGATCTTTTAGTGGCTACAAATTAGAGTGTTAAATTGGCAACGCAGTATGAAAGTGGCCTGGCAGTATCCAAGACGCCATCTAATGGGGCAAATTGTAACTCGGGTGGCCAATTTAAATCGTTCCCTAGTAACTCTCGAAATGAATTTGCTTGGAGAATAGTTCTGGATACGTCAGGCATTTTAACGGCCCTGCCTTATGCGGTGATCAAATGTACTGCAGCCACTTAGCTCTGAAATCATAGGAAACAGCAAATGCCTGACACAAGGTTTCACTACTAAAAAGTTACAATGATTGAAAATGATTTAATGGTAACAAATATCTGCGAAGCTGACCAGTGTGTTACACGGAAGGATATATTTAGTCAATTCAAGTCTCTATATCATTCAACTTTGACGGGGGGTGCTACAGTCTTCTCATCTTACAAATGGCTAGCTAACATGTCACTTTCCCACATGATAACTCGACCCTCTGTATCCAATTGGTTTTCCATCTGCAACGTGTCTTTACAGAACACGTGGACTGAACCCTCAAGCTCTGCAAGACCAACAAAAACACTCAGATGTAAGTCGTCGTTCTTGTAGCTTCGACTTACATCTTGTAAGTGTTTCAGCATGTGCTTTAGTACGGTAGAGAAATTCATAGCATAGATTTGAATGGACATCATTCTCCCTGCTGCTGTGGGATAAGTGTTAGAGAGACTCAAACTTGCTTCCCCTTTGTGTTTCAACATGTAGATTCTGTTTTCTGCCTGAAGAAGATGTAAGTTAGCGGGGGATAGGGTGTAGGGGTCCCAGTCAACTAATATGACGGGTTTGCCGTCGTAGCCACCACAAGCCCCAGCGGGAAGCCATTTCTGTACAGCTGCACAGAAGTCGTCGTCTGCGCCCTGTAGAGGCACGACGTCCGGTAAGCCGGTTATGTCCAGTTGAGCCAGCTGTGCAGGGTCCTGACGCCACCACAGGTTCGGTCCGCCATTGTACTCCACGTACGGCTAAAAAAACATTAAACTAAAAGGTAACATTTGCAAAGCAATTACATAATGTTTACCTTATGTTCAATGTTTAGCTTACTTGACCTTTGCTCTGATTATTGTTACTCGAGCAAAGGAGATAATTGTGCAACCTCCTTGCTATCCATATATGGTATATGATGAACAGTTCTAGTCCCCCCAACTCCGTCCTGCTACATGATGTAATCCAACACCACAAGGTGTCTGTTACATCACCAGTTACCATAGTGACAGGCGTCTGGTGTCCAGGTCATTCACTTAGTTGTTTTTTTTTGGAACAAGAGAAAGAAACTGAGCAAAAACAATATATTTTCCGTCTGCAAGGGGTAAATATAATCAAGATCTTAAAGGATGTTGTATTCTGGTTTTATGAAATTACAACGTAACGTCACAAAAAGTCATCCTGTAGGCTATTCGTTACATATCACTCACAATATTTGTAAGGATGTTGTATTCTGGTTTTATGAAATTACAATGTAATGTCACAAAAAGTAATCCTGTAGGCCATTCGTTACATATCACTCACAATATTTGTCCCGTGCCATATTTTCCCAGCTGACTGACTTGTACCTCTGTAAGTACCTAGCCTCTATAAGTCTATATGTATATATTATACATGCCGTGCCTTTTCCATATAATGGATTTAATTTGGCCTATGCTTGACAGGTTGAATATGTTCTCCAGAGTGTCCAGCCATGGGTCATGCAGCCCAAATAAAATATTATGCACTCATTGCTGTTCAGTTGAGCAAGTATCCAGACAAATTTCCACTCCCAACAGTTTCATGCTAATAAAACCCCCAAACAAACCGTATAAAGAGAACATTTTAGTACCGACCAGTCAACCTTTGAAACCAGTTACCGCCACTTTCCAGTCCATTTACCTTTAAAAAGGCCATCCACCAAATGTTGAAGTTTTGTAATTCATATTATATATTGTGTTTCTTTCGTTTGTAAGTAATGTAAATTATTTCATTTTGTGCCGTGTGTGTGTGTTCCTTTACAGTGTAATTTGTCATACGTATGCTTTTGGTTCGTATGAACCCTCAGCTGTAAGACTAGAAATTTTGGCAAAAGATTAATTTTTTGTAGCAAAAAAGGCAATACATGATGAGACAATATAATATAGACCTACCATGCTGAAAACCTCCCGCATGCCGTATTTTGCCGCGTGCTTTAACGCGATGGGATGGGTTGTCGTGACCCGTTTATACCTGGCTGTTGGGCGGTTCTGTCGGATCCACTCGTCTTGGTACCGGACTACCTTCCGGATGACGTCCCTGCTTCTCCAGGCCGGAGCAACTCTTCCTGACGTGCTGACATAGGCCAGGCCTCCTTCCGTGATTGTTGCAATCACCAGTGCTATCTAAGAAAACACATGAAATGGTATATATGCCCCGCCCCAAAGTATATATGATGAGATAATCAATGGTCAGGTGCGATAACCACCGAATAAACCACGGCCACCTGTGCCCTGTGTAATGGTGCGGTCCATAAATGGTCGGCTATATTCTAATAAACCGACCACTTCTTTCATTATTCACCACTTACGATGTTACGTCCAAATAACGGATGGGAAATGGAGGCTTCTCATTGATCGACGTCACCCGGCTATTTGTTAATACACTTTGATATAATAATATTGTACTGTAATAAACATGCACACACACACGTACACATACACAGGGAGGGGGGTTACCTCGACAAATATTCCTCAAGGTAATTAAAACGTCTTAGTTCTTTTCCTGTACTTTGTGACGTTCTGAAGCGTTTACATTCGTTGTAACCATAAAGATCTGAACTTTCAGGGGAATGGAGGTATAAATGCAAAGGCAGAATAATACTAAATTGATGGCAGTTTTTAATAATAAAAACACTCACCACTTGTTTCCCCACCGTCGCAAGGAAAATCCAGGTGTTGGGATCATCAATGAAGGAGTGGAAGAACGCAGGCAGGTAGTCTGTGTCGCCGTAGATGTCGTAGGACATGCGTATTACAGCGTCGTAATCTTCGTGCGAAGCTAGACGAAAGGTCAGATTCCAATTCTGAGCCTGTTTTGCCATTTTCTAAAAGGGGGAGGGGGGCATACCGCACTGCTTGCACTACTACTTGTAGTTGTAATTTGTCCCGGTGAGACTGACCCTGTCAAGCTGGTGATTAACCTGTTGAAAATCCTCTGATCTACCTAATCTACTCTCAGTCCAAACCCCAACAGGAGAGAGTGGCGAAAGCTCCAGCTCTCTTGTGACGAAATAAAATGCCGTAGAGCCTGTCACTATATGTTGCAGTCTCGTGATCAGTGAACTTTCATACAACCTTGGCGTCCTTGACCTAACGCAGAACAAAGGCTGAGTGATGTCACGTGGGTTTCAGGTCAGGGGTTAAATGTTGCTGTTTGAGTTGTAGAACACCTTTCGTCTGCACTGGAGCGCAAAGTTTACCGATGTCAGAATTGTTTTAAACATCAGCAAAGAACCGATTTAGATGTTCCTATTATATTAACATTGTTATATTTTCATTGCATGAATTCAACTCCGTTCATTACATGATAAGAATTAAACTGGTATCCAATTCAAAGAAATAAACTCACAGGAATTTTTAACCGAACTTTATGACCAAAGCCCCTTAGACATGTATTTTTCACCACGTGTGACGTCAGCTCTGGGTCAAAGTTCGTCAGAAGTCGGTATCACCCCCCGTCTCTGTTGAGAAAAGGTTAGTATGGCTTCTTTTACTCTAAAAAGTCCCGTCCTATTATGATTATTTATAAGTATTTTTAAGTTTAAAATCGAAACATATGCACACATCCGTCTCGAAATCTAGAAAAAAAACTTGCTCTGAGAAAGCAATTCTGAGGTTAGCAGTTACGAGTGCGCATGCTCAGTGGCAAAGGTGAATGGCTCCGAGACGTTAAGACGTTAAATCATGTTTATACATGTCCTGATTTTTTGTTTGTTTGCGTCTTAGGGGCCCTCGTTTTTTACATATTGCCCGCTATGCATTACACGGCAAATGGCCTGTATTCATTTTCAACCTCCATATACATTCATAAAATCTCTTCGTTTGCTTCAATATAATCTCCTTGGTATGCAAACTAAAATTAAAAAAAAATCAGACCGCTTGTGGGCCAAATTATTTAGATATTCCCGTAAAACGCTGAGATGTACATGCATCCCTGTTCCCTGCCCACACAGAGACTCACATGCACACCAACCCCCAGACCAACCCCCAGACGAACCCCCGGACGCATTGACTTACAAGCTCCCCCTCCCCAACACACGCAAAGAGCACCCAAAACATAACATAATTTGAAGGTTCCGTCTATATTGCTTATTCCTCGTCCTTTCTTTATGACTTCACCACCTAGTGGTCATGTCATATTGTTTTTATGGGTTCACCACACCACGAAGTGGTGTGGTGAAACCATATTGCTTTTTCTGATGTTTCTTCTCCTCCTCCTTCTCCTCCTCCTGCCATATCTTTAAATGGATTCAGCTTCTTCATTTTAGGGCCTAAGGTCCTGAAATTTGGTATGGAGGTACAGTGGGCAAATACCCCTAGGCGTTTTTTAAATTATTGTGATACAGGCTTTTAGAATGGTTTTATTTGAGTTTTTTGGCTGTGTTATAGCAAATGTATTACTGTGTTAGTCTGCCTTGTTTACCACGTTTGGGCATGAGTCATCACAATGGAATGCAGGGCATCAACCAATAGGCATGCAGCTTTCCTCTATACTTCTTGCTGATTGGCTGTTGGGATTTAACTTGATTAACACCTGCACAGAAGCATTTCCATACTGACAGTATGTCTGTATTCAAGTGTTTTGGTAGGTATTTCAAGCTTTCCTGCTCCAGCATTGGAATGCCGGGCATGGTACGTTTTTTTTTTTATTTTGTAAAATCAACAGTTTGCATTATGCAATTAAAATCCTAACCAATAAAGTAGGGAATAGCTATCCAACTGTTGTTTTAGTTGTATTTTACTTCATATTATAGTTATATCAATGTAAATCATTGTTTTCCCTTGTGTTTCCCATTCTTTCCCTGCCATGTCGTAAAATGTGGTGAACCCATCGCTGTATTTGCTCCAAAGCAAATATTGGCCTTTCTAGTTGCTGACGTTTCTTCTTCTTCTTCTTCTCCTGCCATTTCTTTAAATTGATTCAACTCCTTCATTTTGTGCCAAATAACATGAAATTTGGCATGAAGGTACAGTGGCCAAATACCCCCAGGCGTTTTTTTCATTTTCTTGATACAGACTTTTAGAATGGTTTTATTTGGACTTTTTGTTTGTGTTATAGGTAATGTACTGTAGCAGTGTGTGTTGCCAAGGTTGGAGGGTGACCATATTTGGGCATAGGGCCAATGCCCAAATATGGGCAGCAGGTGCACCCTGTTTGGAGATCTGGTCTCTGATTGGCTGTTCCCTTAATTACTTTACTGCTGAATGAACACCTGTGTAGGCTTCCACATACTTATAATAGGAATAGTTACTTTGTTTTTTTACAAGTATTAGCCAGGAAAAGAAGTCTTTTGAGTTGTAAATCGGTAGAAACATGTCATATAACCTACATTTTTTAAATTTTTTTTAAATTTAAAAAATTTAAAAATTTAAATTTTATTTTTTTAAATTTTAAAACCAGATCAGCTGCTTTCCTCTATTCTTATTGCTGATTGGCTGTTGAGCTATGATTGGGTTAACTGTATTAACAGCTGCACAAAGCCATACCATATTGACAGTATTAAACTGCATTCAAGTGTTTTGGGGTAGATATGTAAAACTTTCCTTCTCAAGCATTGGAATGCGGGACATAAACGCTTTTTTTTAATCTTGAAAATCAACAGCATTATGCAAATAAATCCTAACCAATAATGTAGGGGATAGCTATCCAACTGTTACATTCTTAGTTATATGTCACAGACTTCATACTATATTTATATCAATATAAAGCATTGTTTTCTCTTGTATTTCTCCTTCTTTTCCTGCAATGCCGTGAAACTTGGTGAAGTCATGCTACATCTGCCCCAAAACAGATGTCGGCCTTTTTAGTTTGTTTGTGTCGTTTCGTTTTGTTTCGTTCTTTTTCGCTTCAAGTTCTTTTGCCGCTTTGACTCTGTTTAGATATATTCTTCGCTCGCGCTGATGTTTAAAAGTTGGTTGTCCATCGATCAGTTCTCTCATGTTTATTCTCTCGGTCACGAGTCTAAATTTGTCGTCCTTTGGTCCATTTTGCAACGGCTCCAAAAGCTGTATAACCTATAAAAGAAAAAAAAAACAAATCAAAGATTTCAGACCTTTTTAAACAGCTCACTTTTGATGCGAATTACTTGCAAATTGTGTAGTATTGCATTTAACTTGTGGTCTGGGGGGTGGGGTGTAAAGTTGCCAAATAGAGAGATAACATGCCGAGAGAGTTGGTCCACTAGCAGTACAGTTTTGGGGTGCGGCAAACTGCACTGTCTAGCAGACCAACTCCCTCGACATGTTATCTCTCTATTTGGCCAATTTCTACTTTTTTTTACAGCCGCCTCTCAAAGCATGAACGAGAACATTACTAATCTCCAAGCATATTCGGTGGGGCAAGGGGACTTAATGTTGGTCACCTGTATCCATTGGTTAAAATAAAGTCTCCTTGATCCATTGATTCTGCTCGGAAATTAGGACGTTACTACTTTACTGCTTGGATGTTTTATCTTTCGTGAGGATATGAATCGGAGGATTTGAGTAGCCTGACGTGCTAGCCAGGCCAGGTGGACAGGTCAGGTAGGTAGCCTGGGCTGGCAGGCACCCAGTTTTTTTCCGTAAACCCGACATCCGAGCACAACAACTCGTCTGAGAGCATTCATGTTCATGTCACAAAATAACATACTACGTGAAATGATAAAATCTATCTGCATTGAGCAGTAAACGTATTAACACCAACTTCAGTTACAGATACAGATACAGAATCAGTAACACCTAGCTTCAGTGCACATTGAACCAGTAACACCTAGCGTCAGTGCACAGTAAACCAGTAACATCTAGCTTCAGTGCACATTGAACCAGAAACTCCTAGCTTCAGTGCACGGTGAACCAGTAACACCTAGCTTCAGTGCACATTGAACCAGTAACACCTAGCTTCAGTGCACGGAGAACCAGTAACATCTACCTTTAGTGCAAATGTGAACCAGTAAAAATCTAGCTTCAGTGCACATTGAACCAGAACACCTAGCTCCAGTGCATATTGAACCAGAACACTTAGCTTCAGTACACAGTGAACCAGCAACAACTAGCTTCAGTGCACAGTGAACCAGTAACACCTAGCTTCAGTGCACAGTGAACCAGTAACACCTAGCTTCAGTGCACGGTGAACCAGTAACACCTAGCTTCAGTGCACAGTGAACCAGTAACGCCTGCTTCAGTGCACAGTGAACCGGTAACACCTAGCTTCAGTGCAAAGTTAATACTTGATACTTTGATACTTTATCTGGATATCCATTAGTTGCACAAATTTTGAACAAGTAACACTTAGCCCCAGTGAACATTGAACCAGTAACACCTAGCTTCAGTGCAAAGTGAACCAGTAACACCTAGCTTCAGTGCAAAGTGAACCAGTAACACCTAGCTTCAGTGCAAAGTGAACCAGTAACACCTAGCTTCAGTGCAGAGTGAACCAGTAACACATAGCTTCAGTGCACAGTGGACCAGTAACACATAGCTTCAGTGCACAGTCAACCAGTAACACTTAGCTTCAGTGCACAGTGAACCAGTAACACTTAGCTTCAGTGCACAGTGGACCAGCAACACCTAGCTTCAGTGCACAGTGGACCAGTAACACCAAGCTTCAGTGCACAGTGAACCAGTAACACTTAGCTTCAGTTCACAGTGAACCAGTAACACCTAGCCTCAGTGCACCTTGAACCAGTAACACATAGCTTCAGTGTACATTGAACCAGTAACACCTGCTTCAGTGCAATTAAACCAGTAACACCTAAAGTAGCTTCAGTTTACACTAATCCGGCAACATCTAGCTTTAGTGCACAGTGCACGGGTCAGAATTGCCTAGATTGTCATCAAAATGTCGACTCCTGTGTTTCTTGTGTATTTGTGTATAAAGAATAATAATTACAAGTCAGGAATTGAATACTTACTGTAGCGTTTAGTACTCGGCAAAACTCGGCGTCCACCTCAAACTGTGAATTCCACCTGGATGCCTCCACTGTGAGGTTTGTTTTCCCTTCCTTCCGTTCAGCACAGTACGTGTTGACGCGCTCGTTAACATCCTTAAAATGCTGCACTTCCTCAAAGAAGCCTGGACCCTGTGTGTTTGATGAATAAAAGCATCATTTTTGTTCTCAAGCTAAGTTTATATGAATGCTATCTTTAGGTTTGTATTAATACATTAGGAATGTGCCATCTTGCTGTATTATTTTTGCACAGTTAGTCATAGTCTTCTGATACTGACTGACAGAGAGAGAGAGAGAATACATTAGAAACAAAGGTACAAAAATACATTTTTGTATTATGGGAAACAAAATGTAAACATCCGTTGTTAGTATCAGAAATCGACGTGCTCTTACCTGTGCTGCGATCTTCCTCCACAAGGACTCGTTGAACGTGTCGTGCAGTAGATAGTCCACGGCTTTCCAGCGTCGTAGCATCGCAATTTCTTTGTCAGAGGGGACGTATTCCTTGAACGAGTAACTTCGGTTGTTCTTCGTGACGTAAAGTACGTCTTGCAGTTCCCAACACATCAGACGTTTGAGGAGAACGTAAGACTCGTCCAGGTGGTCCAGCAGCAAAACGAGGGTGAAGTCGTCTTCTAGTTCATTGACGTATCTGCGAGCTCGCTCCTTGAATGAAAATGAGTTGAAGATTTGGAAACGAACCTTAGTTGGAAGCATTCAGTTGTTACCTCCGAATACGGTGGCTTTGTTGCCCATGAGAAAAGGAGATTTTTCTTAATGTCGTACAATTGTGTACAATGTACTTGTTATTGTACATGTACAATGTGTGCTCGTACAAGCTTGTGTGCCTGTGTTTCTGCGTGGCCCTAGGTTAGGTTGAAATGGATATGGTTGGATTATGTAGTGTCACAGAGACTTGTTTTGAAATGTAGTTCTACTAAATACGTAACTCCAAATGTTCGATGTCTACTGTACATCTTGATCACGAAGTGAGCTAGTCTCGCGAGAACACGAGGTTAGGTCGATACTTGTGTGGGTCAGCCAACATGAACTCAAAGCTAGCCATGGGATTACTAACGGCCCCATCTTGGACATCATTAAGATCGTAGACCAAGAATCACGTAAGGCTCACAGGAGGATCAAGGAAGCAGTCCACATCCGGTTGGAACGTGCCGGGATGAATAAAAAACATGCAATTTTTATGTTTACTGAAGAAAAAAGTATTTTTTTTTGCTACGTTTCTTCTTCTTCGTCTTTTCCAAACAGTGACCTCTGACCTTGGCCAATAACCTGATTTGTTGACGTCTCTCACCACGGTAACTGGTGCCGGGTTACATGGTGTTGCAACTTTATAGTAGAGGGATTTATAGCCCTATATGGCCATATATGAATGTATTTGAATAAGAATCAACAGAGCAGACCATTTGCGAAGGTAAACATTATGCAGTTGGTTGTAAATTTTACCTTTCCAAATGTACCGGGATGAATCGCAACGAACTATTCACCCCTACTGGACACAAGGAGGCGGGGGAGGCCAGAAGACCTACAGAAGTCTCGACCTAGTCTCGTGTTTAAGATTCAAAACAAGTCACCAGTACTGATTGAAGAATTTATACTAACTGTCAACCTTCCACTCACCGTGCTACCGAAGCAATTAGGACAGATAGAGACAACTCAGCCACCCAAAAGAAAACTTAACGGATGTAAATGTACCTTATCTTCCACTCCATCGGTAGGGTAGCCCAAGTCAAAGGCCATGAAGTTCCGAGTGGGGTCCCAGGTCACGTTACAGTGGGCAAAGTTAACCTCGGATCGATTCTTGTACCTCCACGGATTCTCCAAGAACGTCTTGAGCGGGTTTTCGGACTGGATCTTCAGAAGTTCTGGAATGTAGTAATAGTTCATGGCAGACCTCAATTGCTTGCTTGGATCTTGGATGATAGCTGTGTTTGAAATATAAAATTGCACATAAAGATAATGAATATAAGCTACAAGTAAAACATAATGATAAATACAATATGAAACATTGTCAAATCGGAATGTTGTGAAGGTAAAATAGATATGACTAAAGGCGAATAGTTTTCCAGAGATATAGCCCTCACAGATGCAGACTGCAAGCCTGCACTTCAGAAATGTTGCTACATATCAAACGCATCCTCGCAGAGTTACAAAGAAGCAAACCATAGCAGATCCTTTGCTCAAAGCTAATAAGGTATATCCTGCTCTGTTAGGGAACTACTGACTGTGATGTCTTGCTGAATGCTTTTTTAATGTTTCTACTTGATATTTGCCAACAATTCTGTGCCCCGAGGCGTCATCAAAAACATGCAATTTTATTTTTACCGAAGGAAAACATGTTGTTTTTGCTACGTTTCTTCTTTTTTTTTTCAAACAGTGACCTCTGGCCGTGGCCCAGTACCCGATTTGTTCACGTCTCTCACCACGGTAACTGGTGTCGGGTTACATAATGTTGCCATAGAGGGGCGATTTAAACTCTGACCATACATATGAATGTGTTTGAGTAAGAATCAGCAGAGCAGACCATATTCGAAGGTAACCATCTGCGTTTGGTTGCAAATGTTACCTTTCTGGTTGTTCTGGTATTTCTTGTCAGAACAATAGAAAAACCTCCTTACATATGTAGGCAGTGTCGCCTGGGAACTTGGACCGTAGCCAGGTTTTGTTGTACGTAAAGTGGTTCATCAGGGCGTGATACTGTTCATCAGGGGTGTGGATGTATTCTTCTTCGGTAGGAGAGATGCCCCAAGAGAGGACAACACCCTGGATTGGCAGCATCATCGGTAGCTTGCGGCTGATGGCGTATCTTTGAAAAATCGTACAGCTTGTCGAGGCCCCGACTTTGTGCGGTGCGATAAAGACGTATTTTTGCCGTGGTCGGCTGCAGGTTTGCATTGCCTCTTCTGTTTCCTCTCTGTGTTCTTGGTTGGTCTGAGCTGCAATACTGAAGAAGTTCGATAATCATCATTTTTTATGTTTCCTGTACATAAAAGCCTGTGTACTGTGCAATCATGCAATAAAATGCATTGTTGTAAATATACACCATAGAATTTTTACAGGTTGCTTTAATTAGCTGTTTTCTTGTGTGTCTCATTAGCTGAATACATAACATTCGTTGAAAAAACAATAACATTTGGATGTAGAAAATAAAATACAAAGAATCTCTAAGTTATACCTGTTCTTCATTTTATGAAGTTGCGACGGATATGTACGCATTGGTCATAGACTATCCTTCAGAATGATTGTCACAATGAAGCCGAGCTCCATGAAGAGTAACATAATGGAAAGCGCGATTCCCCAGGGTGTTGTCGCTTTTTTCAATATTGAGGGGAACATATTGGCGATCCTAGAACAAGAATGATATAATAATATTTTATACTAAAGATAAATTCAATTTAATCAGGAGGTAATAACATTTGCTGTGTACAAATAGGTAAGTAAGAGAGAGAGGAGGGGGGGGGGAGGGAGAGAGAGAGAGAGAAATACAAACACAAACACATGATTTTCCTGCAAAACTGCATGGTAACGTACGTTTCTACGGGTTATGAATTTTATGTATTTCAATGCAGCTCAAAATAACAGAATATATCTTTAGAGTTATTGATCTCTACCTGTTATCCCTTCTAATCAAAATTGTCCAAAGCTATTTTGCATAATATTCAATGTTGCTGCCATATTAACAAAAATTACAAAAATGGCTGTTTCGTATGTTCTTTCTTTACCACAAAATAGCCCCCCTCCCCCCAAAAAAACTTATGGGGTTAACGAACTCTCATCTCGTAGGATATCAAAATCAAAGGTGTTGTTTCCGCCTGCTATCCGTGAAATGAAAGGCTATTTTTTTCTATTTTTGCCAGCAAAATAGATATTTATAAAGTCCAGTAGTGGTAAGATTAAATTTACATTTATTCTGGGTGTTTTAGTTGCTACAGTAAGTAAAGTTTGTGTTGTGTAACCCGTAACCTTGGGGTGGGCTTCAGACCTTGTTACGTGGTAACCCAGCTTGACAAATAAGTAAAAAAAATAAAAACAAACAAAATATCTTTACCTGAAATGAATCCCAAAGCCACACTGTGTTGTCCCATTCACTTCAGCACTTAATGGTTTCAGTTTACCACCATGTTGTGGACAGAAATTAGGCAAATTTTTAAATCCAACACTGCCTTTTCTACACAGCAAGTTTTCAGTCCAGTGCCCTGATTTGCTGAATACACATGACCATTTCAGGAACTGGTGTAACAACTTCTAAAGTGTTTTTGACATGCCCCCTAGCGGAATGACTAGATGTTTTCAAGGTTATCTTCTATTCATCGTAATGATCCTGTTGACGTTAAACAGCTTGCTTTTCACTTTGTTTTGAGGTGTTGGGGCATTTTATGATCAACATTAATTAGATTACTGTGGGTCGAATCTGACAACAAATACAGACTGAAGTTTGTGTGTTCTTTTTAACATGGATGGAACATGTGGTTTGTAACGTTACAGCATCAGTATAGCGTTACCACTATAACGTTTCAAACCACATATTCCAACAAATTCATTCTCTATTTGTTGTCAGATTCAACCCATAGTAATTTAGATACTTTGAGGCTCAGCATAAAATGCCACAACACACCTCAAAACACACTGAAAAACAAGCTGTTTAACGTCAACAGAATCATTCCAATGCTTTCCTGTCCTATGCAAATGATGCTTGGACCCCTGTTTTTGCAATGCATTCTGGGGATGGGAAACTCGTGAATAAAAAGAGCCCTCCTCGTATTCTTGCAGAAGTTTCAGTTTAATGAAAGGGTTTAGCCGTCCGGCCAATGACCCTATACAGACACAATGTCCTTGGTGAGACAAATCACTGCTGTCATTATATTTTTGTTCTCCTTCTATCGCCCCGAGGCATGTCCCGGCTGAGGTGACTGGGACAGATCTAGCTAGTTTCTATATCATATATATCATTGGTTTATTTCAAACACAAATCACAATACAGCTCCATCACTAGGCAGCCACAAGGCTGAATTGCGTGAATAAAAGCTTTAGACAGTGAAATAAAATCCTGATCATCATTCCGTGTTGTAAAAACAGTCATTAAATCATATTATAATCATACATTTACATAGACTATTCATGATTTAAAATGTGAACAAGGTACGGTAATGTACTTCTGTTGTACCGCTCTATGTGCGCTGGCAATTGGTCAGGTTTCAAATTAGTTTCTGTGATCTTATACCCTCCTCTGATTATGTCTGTTTTTTCGTCGTACAAGGTAAATGGTTTTGGTGTGTGGCAAACAAAGCATCGATGTCACCACACATTCTAGGCATCAATAGCGAAATACCACTAGAAACTTACCACCTCTTCTGGCGCAACGGCAGCGTGCGTGACTTGGAATCAAGAGGTCCCGGGTTCGAGTCCTGACATGCCACCGATCTTGTGCCCTTGGGAAAGGCACTTTACACGACTTTCTCCACTAGACTCAAGTGAAAATGAGTATTGTCTGTCCAGTATTCGTTTCTATGTGCGGGGCACAACACCAGCAACAACTGCCTCTGTTCCGCGTGTATTGCACTGTTGCAACTTCAATAAATCAAATCAAGTCAAAACCTTAGAATGCCTAAGGTACTAAGTAGCAACCACTGAAATGGTGCTAGAGCATTGTAGAAATCTGCTATGGTCCCATTATAAAGTATGATATATCATAAGAATTAATTATACAAATTAGTTAATTAAGCCATACCATAAAAAGTCCATATTTGGTATATGGGAATGCTTTCGGCATGGACAATAACATTGTAGCAAATAAAATGGATCTTCCATGAGTGACGTCATCTGAACATAACGTCACTCGTATTAGTGAGAAGTTTATTGCAAGTTCGTGCCCGGAGGTTAATTGCAAATTACAAACATAAAAGAACAATGAAACAGAGTATAAAATAACTAAAATCTACATGATAAAAGGTAGTTGTCTAAAGCTATAGCTATGTCTAAAACTATGTCTAAGGGGTTTGATTTCTCTTTTTTAAACAATGGAAAACGTAATGTCCCACCTTTTCCAAAATTAGTGGGTCTTGGGTTTTTAAACCCACGTGGAAGTTTACCAATCAGACTCTAAGTTAGTCCCTTTCGGCCCTTTAACCCACCCTTCTACCTACCCACCCTGTGTGAATAGGGTTAAACCAACTCGGACATTAGGACAACTCTTAGTTGCACCCAAAGATAAGGCCCAGAAACAACAGAAGTGTAGAGTGATTTACCACACACAGTAAGCAGGACAGAACATCAGGGGACTGTTCCCCGAAACTTACATAGGTGTGGTGAAACGAAACGGTCACTCAAAACTAGATTTTCGGAGCATAGGCACCCCAATTCCAATTCGTTTCACAAGACACATATATATTGAATATGGGAGGGACGAATTACCACCGCATTCTATGTGAGGTCAGTTGGGAAACACTTGCCAACAGACGCGAAAAGTTTAAACTTGTTCACTTCTACAAAATGACCAATGGCTTAGTTCCCAAATATCTAAAAGACTTGGTTCCCCCACTTATCCGTAATTCCACCCCTTATGGCCTGCGTACTGACCAGAATTATCTCCCCTTTACCCTCAAAACTGAAAAGTACAAAAAATCCGTCTTGCCTTCTGCCGTTCTTTCTTGGAACAAATTACCCCAGACCGCCAAAGAATCCCTATCCATTCGTGCATTTAAAAATGAATTAGAGTCTTGCTTTGATAGCATGCCCAGACATCCTCACTATTCTCACGGCCACGGACACCATGTGACTCACCTTACCAGACTCAGGCTTGGTTTCAGCCAGCTGAACTACCACCTATTCCAACATCACTGTATCAGTAGTCCTGAGTGCAAATGTGGGCATCCAAATGAGACACCAGAACACTATTTATTGCACTGCAAATTTTATAATACTGAAAGGACCAAAATTTTGTTATCCATATCTTGCCTTCATCTTGAAAACATACTCCCTTCCGACCCACTGACGCCACATTATGTACATGGAGGATTTACTTTCCCGCCACTATTGATGCACTCCTGACGTCATCACGCTTCCAACTTCCCGAAAGTCAACGAGTGCATCATTCATCTGACGAAGGTTGACGAGTTCGACCGAAAAATTGAGTTATTTCTTTGGGTTTGAACAAGCTTAATTAAACTCGGATTCTAACAACACAGATGAGCTTTCATTCGTGCATTATATACTGTATGCTATAGATGTCTTTTCTTGTACACCCCCCCCCCCGAACCTCAATTTCCCATCCAAGCCAGCCAATAGGCGGGCCAATAGGCGGGCAGCATTTCGGCACACCCACAACCCGCGCTTTAGCAGATGTTTATTAAGCTTGTTCAAAAGATTAATTTCTAAATTATTTTCTAAAATTCTGTGTCTTTGAATAGTTGGAGCAAAATAACTACCGAGCCGAGTTAAACCATTTCGGCACTGGGCTTCTGGTGCTTACATGTACGTCGGCCGCGCGGCGTACAGAACAGTATCTTAGGCCAAGACAAATTTGTCTGTGAAAATGTAAGAAAAGAGGCCGTGCAGTCCTGTCCAAGAGTGCCGATAACCTTGTTGTCGCGATTAAAGTATGTTACCCAGGCGGTATGATCTCGAAAATATGAGTGACAGCATCTCCATACCCTTTTTAAAGACAAGGTTTGTCTTGCCGTTTCCAGTGCTGAAGCCGCCGACACTGGACACCAAGTGTTGACGTACCTTCGGCACGGGGGCTCTAGGACGGAAGCCGCCTCACCTTTGTATACCGAGTGCTGAGAAAGGAACCCGTTACTTCGGTACTTGCATTATTTTCACCCCAAATACACCAATTCTTTCATTGTTTATCTGACATTTCCAACTCAGATTACCTGCCACGCCTTACGGAAGGATGCTGTTCAACCCCATTGTCGAATGGAATCGCCCGCAAAGTGGGCGTGGTACGCGCGCGGAATGCTGGTCACTCATTGGATATGTGGATGCGAAATTGATCAAGCCCCCCCCCCCCTCAGGTATGGGGTTAATCGTGGCGTGTTGTTACGCTAGTTGTCTATCCAGCTGCCGTCAACAATCTGTTCATGGTTACCATCTAGATTTTCCTGACAGTAAGGCCAAACCGTCTTAATTTTATGGATGACATCTTTGTAGACCCCCAAACTATAAAGCCAGTGCACGCGGGTGAATAAAAAAATGCTACTAAACAAAAAGAATACAAGGCTGGTATTGTGAATGTGCGTCAGTACATAGCGACGTATACGACAAGTTGGCACATGCTGGCTTTTTGCGGAGTTTATGATTCGGCACTGTATGTATGTATGTTTGTATGTATGTATGTACCGAGATGAGTCGTGGAGCTTCGGTAGCCAGGGTGCCGTCCTCCAGTTACCGCCGGCTCCGCATTGTCGCTAACTACCATGGACTACCCAGGCCTAGAGCCAGGCCAAAGCCTCGGAGGACTTGATCTTTTTTTTAGCACAGGCGAAAATCAATGCGCGCGTGGATGTCATCAATAAAATTAAGGCGGTGTGGCCTACCTGGCAGGGGCAAATTGGGCATTATAGAATACACACACCACAAGTGATGTGCCTAACTATACATTATAGTTTGCTTCTCACAATTAGCCTGGCGGTCCGAAGTCATTTCGATGTCTTATGTAGACCACCCTGTCAAATACCAATGCGTTTTATCCATTTCGGCTTGAAGTATCATGTATCCTGGCACCTGTGTAGGTTTTTGAGCTGCGCCACCTTTAAACCTCTGAGCGCAATAAGCACATTTATCACGATCGTGTGTAATACTTGTATAAAACTACCGCTATTTAGTACATTTAAATCATAAAAGTAAATCTAGAGTCATATTTTAGCTGAAACTGTATTAATATGCTCTCATGTTTTGAAATTCAGACATTTTGAATTCAAAGTATAAATAAGAATCAGTAAGAAACTGCAATCATTTTTGCGTTTGATGAAATGATGTTTTTAAAGTTGGAAGACAAAGATAATTCCAAAAACAAATACAAACTTCTATATAAATGGAAACATACATTAACACCGCATCAGTTAATGAGATGATTTTTTACCGTATGAAAATTTACATTTTTATACAGAGGATTATTGATTATATGTGTGTGCAGTATATCCTGTTGCAAGTACATATGTAGCCTTAGGTTTACTACATAGTTGTTAAATGTATCCAGATTTTAAAGGTTTCTAAGAACAGCTGGTATCACCCGAGTTGTTGGTCATACCGGGAGGGCAACGTAGACAACCTGAAGCGGCAGCGTTAGGGATCATGCCAGCTGGACACTTCAAGCAGGCAGTCAATCCACCGTTGCTGAAATGACCAGGCGGGCACGGCGGACAGTCTGTCCTGTCCTGGTTACTGTAGGTTCCCACCGGACAGTACTCCTGCAACTCGTCCCCTCGCACACACTTGTTGCCTGGCGCGCACTGGTCACAGCGGAACGTGCCGTCATGATCATCTGGTGGGGGGAAACACAGAAGGATTTTACACAGAAGGATCCTACCACAAAACCAGAGAGAAGGGAAGATTTCAAAAAATGTGGAAATGATAGAAAATATTTTTTAAAAATAGGCATTTTGGTGACTTTTGATCTACCATAACATTGACTTTTCACAATTCATAAATTATCATAAAACAACAAGACACATATAATACCATTAAATGCTCAATAATGAACATATGAATGCATTGTACTGGATCAAAAGAAAAGACGCTGTCAAATTTGACAAAAAAACACACACAAAATTTAGGTTTAAAAAGTAATTTTTGGTGATAGGGCATTTTTGGGAAGAAAAGATCAAAACAAGTACACAGGAGTGCTTAAAACATCTTGTAGCATCAGAAAATCAGGGCTATTGCGGTATTTAGTATTAACACCCCCCCCCCTAATATTAGGACATTGCATCCATCCCTCAACAAAGACGGGGGCGCCACAGACTTTCTGCAACTTACGATCCACTGCTCTTCGAGTCAAGTGTGTAATCTGCATTAACCTGGTGTGACAGAAGTGGGAATTGCACCTACAAAAACAACGACTGCAATTGCACAGTTAAAATTTAGGTATGTCCAATTTCGTCTGTTGAAAATAACGGTTGAAATTCGAGTCATAATGACCTCTCCTAATTACAACAACAAGGATGGACTTTCAAGATGTAGGAACCTCTGTTAATAGTCACATAACGGGAGGGGGTGCTTTAACCTTGAACGCTGTTTCATGCATTTATTAGACCTCTCAGCGCTCTAATACTAGTTATCAGGAATTAGGTTTTTAATATAACAAGGGTGGTGTTTAAAAAACACACCAGCGACGAGAAGTATTTAATAATATGGTAGGAGGCATTGTATCGTGCTTGTGTCATGTATTTTTTGTGGCTGACATAGGTGAATAGGTCTATGGAGGTAACCGGTTGCTTTGCTATTGTTAGTTCGCTACAGGCGTTTCAATACATGGCAGAAGTCTCTAGTCTAGATAGTCTAATAACATTAAGAAATGATTATCGTATTCCTACATACGCGTACCTCTTCTTCGTTACTGCCCAGCCCTACAGAGTAGTATTATTGGCAGTCGTTACGCATTGTTAGCAACAATTGTGCCCGGTACTTAAAAAACAAAGGGAAAAACAAGGATAACTGAGAAAGGAACATAAGACAACTGATTTTGTGTGTGCTAAAGACGGGACAAGTGCATTAGTGTGTTAGTAATATTTACATATATACAAAACATGATGGGGGGCTCAATGCAACAGGGTCCTCGCCAGTTCAGATTTGAACTGGGCGAGAGACCCCGCCTCCGCCGCACCAGGCTCAAGTTCATTCCATTCCCTGATGGTGCGGGGGAAGAACGAGAGCCTGTAGAAGTTGGTTCTGCTCGCGATGGCATGCGTACATATTTATAAAATGTCAAAGAATGAAATCATGACATTTTCAGCCTAGCAGGTTATGGTGATTTCAGCTCCTTGAGTTAGCGTAAAATACAATTTGCGTGAAATACAAATGCCAGCGGGATACGACACTGACCTCTTCGGGCCAGGGTAGCCACACTTCTGCCATGTAGCGAAACGCCTTACCACGATGGAGCGAAACGTACTGTAGCAAACTGACAATGTAGCGAAACGACCTGTATTCTCAATGGATGTAATGCAAGGATTTTTGCCTGGATTACGTTTGGAAACACCGCCAGGCTCCATAAATATTGATCCTTTCATTTATTTGTTTGACGTCGGTGTTTACGGCTAGTCATACAGGGTTGAAATTTAAAAAAATGCATATCGTACATAATCGATTAAAAATAAAACGTGCATACAATTTTACTCGTCTGAAAAAAATTGCATGACTTGAAAAATAAAACATGCATTCTGAAACATGCACAGTATATTGCAAGACAAGGACATATTAAATTTTATTCACAATCCGGCGCCGTTGCAGGCAGTCATGTGTTCCAAAGCAGGAACGCTACCGAACGCGTTAAATGATTTCGCAGCAAGAACAACATTCCTTACCTGATTCAACCTTCCTTACCTGACTATACCAGTTTCACAGAGAGTTCCAGTAAACCCAGGCACACACTGACAGGTGCAGTCAGTTTATCCTATTAAGGCCACACCGATTTAATTTTATGGATGACATCCTCTGAAGCCCCCCAAACTAGTGCGCGCGGACGAATAAAAAAGAATTCTGGCCAAAAATAAAAATGCTACTAAACCACAGGAATACAAAGCTGGTATTGTGAATTCGCGACAGTACTTAGCGACGTATACGATAAGCCGGCACATGCTGACTTTTTGCGGCATTTACGAATCGGTACTGTACTTATGTACTGAGTTCTAGAGTCGTGGAGCTTCGAATTCGATAGCCTGGGTGCCCGGCCCCGTATTGTCGCTAACTACCATGGACTACCCAGGCCTAAAGCCAGCCCAGAGCCTCGGTGGACATGATCTTTTTTTCTTTTTTTTTGAGGGCGACAGGCAAAAATCAATGCGCGCGCGGATGTCATCCATAAAATTAATTCGGTGTGGCCTAAATGCCAGTAAAGCCACGGTAAGAACGGCAGCCAATCAGAAACTGGCAGCAAAGCTCGTAAAGATGTTCCTCTTTGAAGCAAACGTAGCATTTAGAAAACAAACAACACGTCCTCACACCTTCGCCAAAAGATGCTATCCTTTAGGACTGACGCATAACATTTTTTCCAAATACGGTGCTTATTTGCATAAAGTACACATCTATAAACAAAAGTTCCAAAAACATAACCTTTTTAGGGAAGGTTTTACCATGTGCAGCATGCCGTGTATAGGGCTAGGGCTTTTGAACAGTAACAACACAGGTATCATGCATATGTTTCGTAGTAGTGTTTTCAAGTTTCAAGTTTATTTATTTCACCAGGGCATACCTCAGATCAGTTGATCTGATTTTCAGGTATCCCTGGGCACACATTAAAATTACATTACACTAGTTCAACGCAACAATATACAACAAATGTTACAAACATTTACATATTATGTCGCAGTACTCACCGCATGTGATGNGCATGACTTGAAAAATAAAACATGCATTCTGAAACATGCACAGTATATTGCAAGACAAGGACATATTAAATTTTATTCACAATCCGGCGCCGTTGCAGGCAGTCATGTGTTCCAAAGCAGGAACGCTACCGAACGCGTTAAATGATTTCGCAGCAAGAACAACATTCCTTACCTGATTCAACCTTCCTTACCTGACTATACCAGTTTCACAGAGAGTTCCAGTAAACCCAGGCACACACTGACAGGTGCAGTCAGTTTATCCTATTAAGGCCACACCGATTTAATTTTATGGATGACATCCTCTGAAGCCCCCCAAACTAGTGCGCGCGGACGAATAAAAAAGAATTCTGGCCAAAAATAAAAATGCTACTAAACCACAGGAATACAAAGCTGGTATTGTGAATTCGCGACAGTACTTAGCGACGTATACGATAAGCCGGCACATGCTGACTTTTTGCGGCATTTACGAATCGGTACTGTACTTATGTACTGAGTTCTAGAGTCGTGGAGCTTCGAATTCGATAGCCTGGGTGCCCGGCCCCGTATTGTCGCTAACTACCATGGACTACCCAGGCCTAAAGCCAGCCCAGAGCCTCGGTGGACATGATCTTTTTTTCTTTTTTTTTGTAGGGCGACAGGCAAAAATCAATGCGCGCGCGGATGTCATCCATAAAATTAATTCGGTGTGGCCTAAATGCCAGTAAAGCCACGGTAAGAACGGCAGCCAATCAGAAACTGGCAGCAAAGCTCGTAAAGATGTTCCTCTTTGAAGCAAACGTAGCATTAAAAAAACAAACAACACGTCCTCACACCTTCGCCAAAAGATGTTATCCTTTAGGACTGACGCATAACATTTTTTCCAAATACGGTGCTTATTTGCATAAAGTACACATCTATAAACAAAAGTTCCAAAAACATAACCTTTTTAGGGAAGGTTTTACCATGTGCAGCATGCCGTGTATATGGCTAGGGCTTTTGAACAGTAACAACACAGGTATCATGCATATGTTTCTTAGTAGTGTTTTCAAGTTTCAAGTTTATTTATTTCACCAGGGCATACCTCAGATCAGTTGATCTGATTTTCAGGTATCCCTGGGCACACATTAAAATTACATTACACTAGTTCAACGCAACAATATGCAACAAATGTTACAAACATTTACATATTATGTCGCAGTACTCACCGCATGTGATGCCCTTTATACAGACACCAAACGTTGTTTTGCTCGTATCCCATTGCAACATCTTGGCGGTTTGCTGGATGTTGTCTCGGCAGCTGTATTTAATGACGGTATTCGATGCGTATGCCGGCCCGTAAGAAGCGCCGGTGTGGCCGTGCCAGCACCCGAAGTTCCCCCCGGCTGCGAGCAGTTGTTGGGCGTCTCCGTACTGCGGAATTCCCTGGAGCAGGTCCCGGCACTCGGTGTTGTGGTAGGCAGTATCGCGCTGGTCGATGTAGCACATGGTCCAGCCGTCGGGAACCCTGTAGCCGGTGGACTGGTCAACCTGCTCTGTCTCCTGCCGCAGGATGCTTCCACAGCAATTCCCTGCAAATAGTCATTAGGCCACAGCAAGTAAATTTTATGGATGACATCGACGCGCGCATTAATTTTCGCCTGCTTTTGGAAAAAAAAAGCAAGAAATTTTGTTGCCTTCTGACAGTGGTCAACATGCCAAAAATGGGCAAAGATGTCTTTTGCCATGCCGGAAGGTTTATGGCAGTATAACTATGACGAGAGGAGACAAGAAAAAGGCTCTGATTTAATGTTTTGTCTCTTACTTTGATGCAATGATGGTGATGATGGCTATGTATATGTGATGTTTCCACCGAATAAAAGCCATTCGTACAATGATTGAGTCAAAATTTTTTAATGTAGGAACCTTGTTTTTTTGGCCCGCCTTGTTTTTTTTTCGTCCCGCTCGCATTAGTATTTTGGTAGTCTGCAGAGGATGTCATCCATAAAATTTACATGCTGTGGCCTTATTT